>NC_140490.1:78520139-78816156 GCF_964271855.1 Acomys minous | reverse complement strand
AAGTCTGGATGTTCAAGTACATTATATAAATTTATGATATGCTATATATGATAACTTATTTACATGTGTCTTTACACATATTACATATATATAACTTATTTGCATGTCTCTTGCACACATCTTCCTTTGTATTTTAACTCATTCCTAGAGTTCATGTAAAACCTAACAAAGTATAATGTAAATAGTTTTGCTGTATTGTTAATGGAATAAAGACAAGAAGCAAAAACTAATACTTGTTCAGTTTAGAGGAGCCCCTTGTTCCAAATGGAATACCAGATTAAGGAAACAGACTGCATTTGTGGTTTTCCCAAAAAGTTCTTTCTTTTTTATAGTTTTTCGATTTTTTATTTTTTTGGTCAATTTTCAATTTTAATTCTTAAAATGTTTACTGGATAGGATAAGATTTAACAGTCACTGAGTAAAATTTTTATGTAAAACTTTTATTCAAAGATTTTGTTCTGTAATGATTAGTTCAATATTTTTACTTAAGTGGCAGATTTATAAATTATACTAATTGTAGGGGGTCTGGAGAGATGGCTCAGAGGTTAAGGGTACTGACTGCTCTTCCAAAGGTCCTGAGTACAATTCCCAGCAACCACATTGTGACTCACAACCATCCATAGTGTGATCTGATGCCCTCTTCTGGCCTGTAGGTATACATGCAGGCAGAGCACTGTATATATAATCAATAAATCTTTAAAAAATAAATAAACAAATTATACAATTGCAATAATAAATATTATTGGCAGGGACAGTGTTTGTAAACAGAAATATAAAATCAGATTTATTTTTCCTTTTGTTTTTAGATTTAAAGATAATCGAAAAGATGACATATGGCTTGTTGATGTGAGTATGTAAATTTAAGTATCAATTTTGCTCTCTGCAAAGAGAACAAATTTGTTTTCTCAGATACTGATACTTGTATTCCCCCCATATGTATGTGGGTGTACATGTATGCATGCATATTTGTTAAGTGTGCATTCACTTGTGTGTGTTAGTGTACGTAGTGTATGTCTGTGCCTATGAAGGGCAGAGGTTGACACTGTGACTTCTTCAGTTGCTCAGCATCTTATATAATGTAAGACAGACTCTTTCACTGATGGAACTCAAGATTTTTTTCTATTTTGGTTAAGTATCTCCCCATCTTTCTCCTGTGTACTTAGACTTTTGTATTTAAATGACCCTGAGAATTTTCTAGTGCCTGGCACAGAAATTTATTTTGGATGAAATGCTGAGAATAGGGTTATTCTGTGGGAAGCTGTAACCTTTTCTTATAATGAGGTGTTGTAGATTATATTTTAAGGAGATTATGTTATGATTTCAGTGTAGACTTAATTCATCTCTTAATTATTTTGAGAACTTGAGTTATATTAATATAACAATAATATCAAACGTACTTTCATCCCAATACTGAGCAAAGCTAAATTTGGGGGTTTGCTCTAACAAATATCGGGGGGGGGGAGTTCGATCCATGAAATAGAACAAGATAGCAGAGTTGGTGACTGTTAAGGTAGAAGATAGGACCTGAGAATCTACTGCTTAAATCTTTCTTCTTTTATTTCAGTGTGAACGTTCCATACTATCAACTTTAAAAATAAGCCTTATTTCATGAAAATAAATAAATACTGTGTTAATATCATATAACCCAGGGATCTAATTAAATCTGATGGTTCTGTGATATGAAGGGCTATGGTTCTGATCAACCTGACTTGTCCCTGTGTCACATTTCTCAATGATCACCTCTACTCTGCTAGTGAAAACAATAGAACTAAGGAAATTCACCTACCTCTTAACTTTTTGTACTAAGAACATATTTTTTTATGAACACAGATTGTATGTGGTATGGTACATGCTTGTTTACTTAGTGTTTTTATATAAACATGGACACATTTGCACAGAATTAGAGACTTTGAGTCAATCACATTTCTATTCTAAATAGATATTGATAGTCAATTAAAATAAAGTTAAAATACTAGTTTTGAGGTATCTATCTATATTTATCTGTTTTGTTATATTGCTTGGATAAATTCTTTGAATATTATGATTGATCCTCATAGTGATGCAGCTTCTTAGTGTGTTTTCTTTCTTTCTGTATAGTTTTATGCACCCTGGTGTGGCCATTGTAAAAAACTAGAACCGATTTGGAATGAAGTTGGGCTTGAAATGAAAAGCATTGGTTCTCCAGTTAAAGTTGGAAAGATGGATGCTACTTCCTATTCTAGTAAGCTCATAGTTAATTATTTTATGGTTCTAATAATAGAAATATTTTAATTGAAACTGTTTTCAGGGTGAGTAGAAGAGATGTTTGTTTTATCATGTAAAATTATCATAATAACTTTAATAACTTAATACTTTAAGGTTATATACTTTGAGTTAAATGAATTAGCTATTAAAATTTTAATAAATAATGTGAGCTAATCTTATATTTTGGTTGTGAGCTTAGCCTTTAATGGCTGAGCCATCTCTCCAGCCCATGTGAGCTAATCTTAATCATAGTGTAGACATGCAAGCCATTGTTTGTTCCTAATTGAGTCCACATTGATCATAATATATTATAGGAGACTACTATAGAAAAGTTGATTTTGTAAGTGCAAGCTGAGGAAAAAAGATAGGGAAATAAGTAGAAGTTTAAAAGGTGGACTGAGTTAGAAAAAATAAGTGAGGGTTAGGAAGGTATTGAAAGTAGAAAATGAGATTAATAAATGGATGCAGAAACTGAATGAAGCTGAGACAAGTATAAGTACAATAAGCCAAATCTGCCCTGCTGCCTATTTTTATAAATAGAATTATTCGATGCCACAGTCATTTGTGTATTGTTATGTAGATTATTTTCATGCTTCTTTGTCAAAACTGAGTTGTGACAGAAACTACATGCCCCATAACATAATCTTCATTAAGAAGTGTCTTAAGGGAAATAATAAAAGAAGAAATTAAGCTTAGAGAAGTGTGAGGTATCAGAGCAATTTGGAAAGAGCTTCAGAGACAGTAAGGTTGGTACTGCCTATTGCTCTTGTGTGTGAAACTGGGAAGGCTTCTGAAGATCCTAAGCTTTGGCTTTATCAGTAAACATTTAATTGTGATATTTCTTTACTGGCTGTTTTGAAGTTTGAATGATGTGATACATGTAAAATCCTTTGTGTTCAATAAAATTAGTTTCCTTCTCTTTTACTTAGGAAAGAATTGTGTTATGTGGCAATATGTATGCTTGCTCTCTTTAAAATAAAACAAAAATGAGACAGGCTCTTTCCCTGTAGTTCAGACTGGCCTGGAACATTCTATTATGTCCCTGGACTCATATCACTCTTCTTCCTCAGTCTCCCAAGTACTAGCATTACAAGTATGAAGCAACACACCCAGCTACTTACTGTCCTTTTTTTTTTTCTTTAGGACAGTAAGTTTATGTTCTAGATTGTACTTTGGGTCAAGACAGGCCCATGTTTTTAATCTCAACTCTTACATCCTATTTTGTGGCTATGAAAGAAGCACTTAACCTAATTTTAGTTTTTTGATCGATCAGGGAGCAGTAATCTTTAGGGTGGTGAACATTGCATAATGTTTCATACTTAAAACCCATTGGTGTAGTAGATAGTGCATCTGATGATACAGAAGGAGCCATATTAAGAGTTTCCTACGTCAGGCAAAGTTTTACATTTTATCATTTGTCAATAGGGAGAGAACTCATTTGAGGAAAAGCAAATGACTTGATAAAAGAAATGTTTTGGGCAGAAACTTGTAAGATGAAGGAAAAGATCAATACATACAGAAGGATAATCTATATGAAATGTTATAGGTATTCTGTGTAGGGGCCTGGAAGCTTAGGCTTGAATGGAAACAGCAGAGCAGTAAAAATAATGTTCATAGTAATTTCAAGGCTGAAGGTATAGATGGGATAAACTGTAATCCTAGATGTACTGCTGTATTGCAAGCAGGACATTTTGCTTTTTGTTATGTTCAAGCTGTCAGCTAGTTTCAGTTGGCAGTTTTTAGTTTACTGATGTTAGTGAATTAGTGATCTAGAATGTAGATGAGTTGTCAGAGCTGGAATTACTAAACCAAATAAATGAACTTTTGAATACTAGAAGGAGATAAAATGACTGGCAGACCCTTGTTGTAGAGAGGAAGGATTATATGCTTGGATTGGTATGTTTGAATTAGTTTTTGACCGTATTAGAAGAGTCTGGCAAGATGGCTCTGTGGTTAAGAGCACTTTACTGTTGGAGAGGACCTACCTAGGTTTGGTTCCAAGCATCCAGTGGGTGGCTCATAACCACATTTAATTTCAGCTTCAGAGGAGCTCACACACATATTTACTTATGGTGCAATCATTCACTTGTCCACTCAATCAGATTATACTTCTTAACTATTTATGAGCCTCCATTCCAATCTTTAGAGATTGTTTAAAGGTCAAACAAGTTCCATTAGGCCAAGAAATGCTTAATAACCTATTAGAGAATGAGAAATAAACTAGTAAGTGCCAAAAAGTCTGGAAAATGGCAGATTAATTGATCATTTGAATCACTTATTGGAAAATACAATGGACATATAAAGAAAAGTCATTAGAAAAAATACATATAATACATGTAATGCATTTAAATTGTAAATATCTTAAAGATAAACTGTGTGATGCCTCAGAGATATTACATTAACTCAAAACACTTATATTATCTGATATTTTAAATTTAGTATTCATTAACTGACCCTTTTAAAGGGGTTCTGTGATTAGGAAAATTAGCCAAGTGAGAGATAGAATTCCTTGATGGTAGAACACTCCCTTGCATGTATAAAGCTAGTAAATTTTGTTTGGTAGTTCAGGTGAGAAAGTGTTTTACATGCTATGAATTCATTTATAATTTTCTTTTTAGCCACTCTAATTGGGACTTCCCCCCCCCCCCCACTTTGTTGTTTTGTTTTGTTTTGCTTTGTTGTTTTTCGAGACAGGGTTTCTCTATGTAATATCCCAGGCTATCCTGGAACTCTTTTTGTAGACCAGGCTGGCCTTGAACTCACAATGATCCACCTGCCTCTGCCTCTCAAGTACTGGAATTAAAGATGTATGCCTCCATGCCCATTGGTACATTTTAATTTCATAGGTGTGATTATTACAGCTTATATTTCTCGTTCACAAAACATTGTTATATAGAGCTGACCATACAGAAAATATGCATTTAACACATCTTGTGTAAACTGCATATCTTTGGGAAAGGGGAAAGAGAAACTCATACATATGGAACACTGTCACCTGCCAAGTATTTTACCTTGTGTGATACACTCTGTGGATATAGACCAGTGAAACTCTTCTACTTCCCCTTCCAACTTACAGCCCAACCAGAGCAGTAATACATTCTTTCTTCTTGTTGTTAAGATGTTTTTAATAATTATTTACTGTTAACAGTATTTTGTATCCTTTCGGCCTACAAAGCAAATAACTGACACAGGGAGACTGAAACTTTAAAGCTGCCAGCACTTTGCTGGGCAGAATCTGAACTGATTCTAATCTGCTCATAAACTAATCAAACTATTCTAAGCCTTGTAACATACATATATTCCAAGCACTTGCCACTATGACCCATTCCTCCTCCAACTGTCAAAAAACCTCTCCTCACTCCAGCCTTCAAACTGTCCCCTCCCCTCCAGGAAGTCCCGCCTCTCACTTACTGTTTTTCTGCCTAGCTGATTGGCTAAGCAGCGCTTTATTGATGGTTGATACAATTACTCACTCAGCATTCCTCCACAATGTACACAATGTTTTGTCTGCATGTACACCAGAAGAGGGCACTAGATCTCATTACAGATGGTTGTGAGGCACCATGTGGTTGTTAGGAATTGAATTCAGGACCTTTGGAAGAGCAAGCAGTGCTCTTAGTTCTTAGGAATCTTGTCACTAATTTAATAGGCCAAACATGGTCTATTACAAAAGTCATTCTTTCATAGAAAAGCTGTAAAGTCAGCATTCATTTACCTAGAAGATAACTTAATGAGTGTTCCTTCCATGATGGTATGTACCAGTTGCAGAATCATTTCCCTATAAGCCAGCACATGCCAGACACATTCTAGACATTGGTAATACACCATTGAACAAAGGGAAACTGGGCTCTTCCGGTACATAAACTAGAAAAGAAACAATATCCAATAAACATAAATAAGTTATTTTATCATTGAATATACCGTCTCCAATGTACTGTACAGAAAAAGAATGTACTTTTTAGTATGTTGATAAACATTGATAAGTATTCATAAACTGCTGTCTAGAGATCACATAGTTTTGTTCTTATAATTCTCAATGCTTCCTTAAATACCGCAAAACTTTAAATACAGACATTTTGATGCAATTGAGAGTTAAATTGATAAAGGACTGATTTTTTTTTAAGCCACCTGTCCTTGTTATTCTTTGTTGTCTGTACAGTTATAAACTTTTGACTATTTCATAGATACCTCTCCTGTGCATTTTGGACATTGTGTTTCTCAATATTTGGTCTGTCTACCTGTGTTAAGATTACCTGAGTACTCACTGTTAGTTTAGAATCCAGACACCCACACTGCCATATCATTTGAAAATATTTCAGAGTAGGTTATGAGAATAGTTTTGAAGGCATTTTGAATACTTCTACTGCAGAACTTAAGTTGAAGAACCATAAAGTAGAATATTGGTATGTAGTTACATGATTTGGGTTTGGTTTGAAAGAGGGCTATTCAAAGCAGTCATGTAGAAATAAGATTATTTGACAGTAGCTTATTCTCAGTTGTATAACTGTGACTGAAACAAATAGACACAATGAAACAAATCCCAGTGTATAGAACTTTTGAACTGGAACTTTGAATTAGTATGATTTATTTTTCTTTGTTTCAAATAGTGACAAATTTTTTATCCAGTTTTAATTAGTAATTAATCTAGCATGTCTTAAAACATCTACACATACACAAATATCTACTCTTCCAGGAATCAGTGCTAAAAGTATTTCTCATATAGACGTTAAATTGTATAGTTTCCTCAAATGTTTCTTTCTATTGTGGAGCCCCTAAAACCCTGCTTACTCTCCAGCCTACATACAGGCTTTACAGTAAGGATTATGTCAGCCTCACTTGCACTGGTACCATTCCTATTCCTTGTTCTTGTTAAAGGATTATGTTTGCAAATTTCCTTTCTAGACTGCAAAACATTTTAGTCTACGACTATAATTATAAGATAATGAATGCCATGGTTTTCTTCTTTGTGAGATTTAATACTTAAAAACAATCAAGTTTATATAGATATACTTTTTTCTGAATAAAAGGCTCATATTACTTAGTTTTCTCAGTTTAAAAGGAACTTAGAAATATTTATTCTTTTTCTTATCAAGGCATTGCTTCAGAGTTTGGAGTTCGAGGTTATCCAACAATTAAGCTGTAAGTTGAGTGTTGTATGTTTGTCTGTATGGTTTTAATAGTTCACTCTGCTTATATTTTACTTATTCTAGTACTTTCTTTGGAGGGCAAAGGTTTGGGTTCAGCCATTGTTTTTAAGCCAAGAGTACGATCAAAGGTGAGAAAGTTCACCTCTATACATCTTCATATTTAAGTGTGTGGTATACAGCTAATTCAGTAAATGTGTTCTGGATGTTTACTGTGTAACATGCACTTACACTTACACTTAAGGTGTACATCATAAATTATGAAAGGTCTCTTGAGGAGCCCCAGTATGTTTCTGCTTTGCCACTGCAAATCACATCTAAGAGATTTCATTCTTGTATAATTAATGACACTAACTTTATTAGAGAAAAATGATAAATATTCATTTTAATCTATGTGTACTAGAGAAATTAAGTTGGAAAACAATGTGGTGAGTTGGGAAAAAATGTTTTAAAATGATTTTGCTAAATTTTCCTGTTTTTTACATTAATCTTATTTTCGTGCTGTGAGCAGCTAAGCCATTTTTTTTTTCAGTTTTTTTATTTTAAGTAAACTAACTTTACCCCAATATTTTAAAACCCCCAATTTTTTATATTAGTCTGGGTTTTTTTAATTGACATTTTTCCTTTGTTTTTAGTTTTGTTTTGTTGAAAATGTTATTCTATTACAGTGTATGTTAATGGTCCTTTCTCTTTGTTATTAAGAGCTCTGTTTTTGTCTATTAATTGCTCTTTTGTATCTGTACAGTTGGTTAAATATAAATTTATTCATTGACATGTCTTTTGGAAGATAATCTGTGTTTTAGGAAAACTATTTTTATGCCTAATTCATGATGCATGTTGGGGGTTTTGCTACCACCAAAATAATCTAGTCCCTAGTCCTTTTATTTTCCGCTTGATGGAGAATAATTAAAATTACTCTGATTTAAGCTCTTGACTGTAAATGTACAAATTACTCACTTTTCTGAAGGTTCATACTATAACTCTACACTACAGATTAAAATGTATCTCTGATGTGTATGTGGCACATTGCCTTTTCCTGTGCATTGTAAGTTGCTGGTTCTCAGGGGACTCTGCACACTCTGCTTTACACAAGTGCGCTGCTCTTAAAGCTTCTTCTTATTTAGTGTTTTATGCATTTTAAGCTTATACTTTAGTAGAGGAGGATTGAGAGTAAATATGAGGACGATTAATTTCCAATTCTTATCTTTTATTTTTAAGATTAAAGGGAGACTTGGCATATAATTATAGAGGACCACGGACTAAAGATGATATAATTGAGTTTGCTCACAGAGTATCTGGGTAAGTTGAAAAAGCCTTTACTATATGATTTTAGTATTTGAAAGAAATGTATTTTAGTAGATTATATTGAACATACATATTTTAGATATTAAATGTGTTGTATACATTTATGAAAATATAAGGTTATATAGCATATGCAGTGAAGTTCTGTAAAGATAGATGATATAGTTTATGTTAATTTTTTTCTCCAATGAATTTTAATATATTTTCAAAATTTTTATTATAGATATAACAGTCTGTCCTATATATTAAGGACATCCTAAGCCCCTACCTCAACTCCTCCCAGAGATGCTTGAAACTGCCTAGTACCAGATCATATGAATGTTTTTTTTTCCTTTCTTTCAAAATATCTTGTACTTCTCGCTTTTCACTTAAAGGAAGCACTTGATTTCCTTTCTTTAGTATCTGGATTTCCAATGTCACTAACTTCTGCACTTTGTTCCATTGATAAACAAACTAAGGATTACTTGCTCACAGCCCTGAGTAATTTACTAGCTGTCTCTGTACTCTTTGAAGGAAAGCAGTGTACAGTGGGGCTTCCTGTTATTCAGAACAGTGCACAGTTTAACTTATGGACTGGTTCCTGTGGAAGTTTCTACTTAGTATTATCAGACCATAGTTGTTATGAGTAATTGGAAACATGGTAAAAGAAATTAGGAGTATCTGTTAGCAATTTCATGAATCTTATTTTTTAGAAATAGTTCTTATGTTGTAATGCCGTGTATCAACTTACATAGCGTCTTCTCTAATTTCAGAGTCTTAAAAGAAGCCCAGATGTTATTGCTCTTAGAGACTTGGGGTTTCATTTCTAGTTTGTGGTGATGAAAATATTTTTTTAAATACATCTAAATTAATTTTCTTTGCCATCACATTTTTTTTCAATGCTACCTGCAAAGTATTCTGGCAGTATTGGCTTAGCTAGTGACATAGTTAAACCCCAGTGAGCCATTTGCACTGAATTACCAATCTTTGACTTATTGCTGATCAGGAAGTAGATCCTTCACAAGCAGTTCTTGCTGATTTGAATGTGATTTTTCAAAAACAAGATATCTACATCTTGCTAATGTGTAAAGAATATCAGTGTTTATAATTATATTTGTAATATGCTTATGTGTATCTTTGTGAAGAGCACTTGTCAAGATCAATTTATATTGGCTTTAAAGTTCTACACACTTTATTAGCTTAATAGGATATATTGGTAATTATAAATAGCTTGAGGTTGAAACAGGATAGGTTCGCGGTGTAAAATTAAGCCTCAAAATATTTGTGTAAATGCACAGATTTAGGAATGATCTTTGTTATAGTTTGTGACTCTTATATGTAATTTCAACTGTATTTTCTCATTTTGATTGTATATTTCTCTTCATTTACTGTGTGAATAAATAAATTTTGAAACACGTTTATTTGAGGTAAATGACGCTAGTGGTATATACACTTGACTCTCCTGTGGCTTCAGGTAGTTTTATGTTTGGCAGTTATTGATTGCGTTTTTCTTTAACTGTAAGAAGAGATTCTCCTGATGTGAGAGTGCCTCTGGAGTAGGGGAGATTTCATGACTCAGTTTAGAGTTGCATCACTTGCTGGTTAATTATGAAGGGTTGAAGCAGAGGCTCGGGAGAATGATGCAATGACCTTAAAAACTGTGTGTTTTGAAAGTGTTCACTTCGCAAAATAGGTTCTGTTTATTTTATAAGTTTTGTCGACTAAAAGTATGATAATCTATACCATATTTTTAAAAAGAAAGCATTTATTTTATCTCTTAACTTTATAAGTGATATGTTTTATAGTAACCTTTATTGTCATTCATTTATCCATTTGTTTTAAAAATGACTGTTTATTAAATTTTGTAGGAAAGCTTTCTCTTTGTGCTTCCATTTTATTTTTCTGAAAATAAATAGTAATATAAATTAGAAGCTTGGGACTTTGACCTCTATAGGGTACTTAAGAAGTATGTAGTATTTAAATTGACACATATTATATAAATATTAACTCTTGTTGACTCCTGGGATACTATTTCTGTAAGTATGCTTTTGAAAAGGAAAGAATTCTCAGGTGAATTGTCTTGCTTTTAGCCAAGGACTATAAATGGATGATCATTCTATATCTCACTAATTTAAAATAGTGTCGATGATGTCTAAAATGATTTGAAGCTGTCAGATTTAATTTTGCATACTACATAGAATTTTACTATGTAGTACACAAGTACCATAGGCTGAAATTTTACTTGAGTGGGTTTGGTGATATACATAAGTGCAGATAATACATTGCTAAAACATGTCCCATAAGAATGAATTGTGCTCTATCTTTAGTTCACTACCATTTGTTTTGTTTTCACACAGGGCTCTGATTCGACCTCTTCCAAGTCAACAAATGTTCGACCATGTACGGAAGAGGCACCATGTATTTTTTGTTTATATTGGTGGAGAATCACCCTTAAAAGTATGACATTATCTTTTTTTCCACATGAACAGACATGTTGTAATTTTATGTTTGCTATGCAGCTATGATTCTTCCAAAACTTTGAAGCAAAATATTTTAGCTTATCTATTTTTCACAATGAAAACACTTTCTTTAGTCTCTCTTACTAAATTTACAATTATGAAATTATCAAATTGAAATTAAGTGAAATTTGGATAAAGCTTGCCTGCCTTAGTTTTTTTTTGCATCACTTTTTCGTACTTTAAGTGAAAGACTGAAAACTGTTGTTCAGATGTTACCTTTTTAAAGCAAAGCACTGTGCTTAAGTTTACTTAATGTATATGTGTATTTGTGTATACTTTTCTTATTGTCACCACCATCATCATTAATCATCATTGCTAATCTCTATTAATAAACCTGAGTCGACTTTGTGTTATAATTCATCAACTCTTTTTGAAGGGGAGGGTAGGATCACTTAGTTGCAATGGTGGTTTGCCTTCACAACAGTACATTTGTTTTAGTTATAGTGTCTTATTTCACTGAAAGGTAACATGGTAGGAAATCTTTATAGTATATTATAGTTAATTGGATTATTAAATAAGGAATAAATTTTTTATCTTTAATGTTTAAGATATCCTTTTTCTGTTCAAATTATAGGAGAAATACATAGATGCTGCTTCAGAGTTAATTGTGTATACATACTTCTTTTCTGCCTCAGAAGATGTGGTTCCTGAGGTAATATTTAATATTTGATTTAATGAATTTTGATTTGGTTCTACATGTCAGATTTATTTGTAATGTTGTATGAAAAGTTTTTTACTACTGATGTCAGACTGTTTATAATTCATGAACCAATGCTTCCACAATCATGGCACTTAGAGATTGTGGTTACATTACATTGGTGACCTTCTTTCTTTATGAAATAATATTGGTAAGCAGTGATATATATCAAACCCCAAAGGTGCTTTTAAGTAATAAATTATGTATTGTTGCAAATGCAGTCTACTCCTGGCCCCTCACACCCAGTAGTAAATAAATACTACAAAAACAAGACTCCAGAGATGCTACCAAAAGTAAGTGGACATTGTGAGAGTTGGGATATGTAGGGATGGACAGCTGTTTAATTTTTTTGATCCAAAAAGGTAAGGAAAGAGGGAGGTGTGAGCAGAAAATATTTGAACTGAAGCCTGCTTGATGTGAAAGAGCCTCACACAGGTCTATGGATAGAATATCAGAAAAGAGGAGATAATTCAAATGCCCAAGACAAGAGCATAACTTGCATATTTGAACAGCAGCACAGTAGCCAGTCTTCCTATATCACTGTGAGAAGGGGATAGAAGCAAGCAGAAGACAATTCTTGTTGTATATTTTACAGCATGTATAATGAAGGTGAAGTTCATAAGGAACTCAAGTCGGTTCATTTGAAAGTGCTAAGAGCACAATATTGTGAAAGTAGATTCACAGATCACTTAACCTTTGAACTTGGGAGTCAATAAGCAGGTGAATATGAAATAACTTAGAGTGTACTCTAGCACACTGGTTCTCAACCATCCTAATGCTATGATGCTTTAATACAGTTTCTCATGTTTTGGTAACCCAACCATAAAATGATTTTCATTGCTATTTCATAACTATAATTTTTGCTATTGTTATGAACCTTAAAATGTAAATGTCTGATATTCAGAATGTGTGATATTCAATCCCTGTGAAGTGGTAGTTTGACCCCAAAAGGGTCACGACCACAGCTTGAGAACCATTGCTTTAGTACATAGGTTTTTATGTTACAATGGAAATTCTGAAATGTTTTCAACATGTTAAAGAACCTCTACTTTTGCCAATCTAAATCCACTCCAGTTTACCTATTTTGGTAGAAGACATATTATTTTTTCAGAGCACATAATGTTCATACCCTTAATTTGTCATTTCTCCTTTTTTTAGATCTAAGTATTAATTTTTATATTTTACAGTCAGATCCTTCCATTTTGGTGTACAGATGTGTTATTTTTGGCACATGCAAATAGTTGTGTAACCACTATCTCTTTGAAGCTAAAGAATTAGCTGTACATGATATTTATTATACAACTGGAAATAGAGGCAGGAGCTCAAGGCTAGCCTGGGCTACAGTGAGACTTTATATTTTAAAAACAAAGAAAAAACTAAAACAATAGAGAGCAGACCAGCACCTCCTGTAATGTAAACGCCATGGAATGTAAGGAAGAGATAGATATGGAAATGGATTATCTGCTGTAAGTCCTTCCAAGAAAGGCCACTTCATTGCTTTGGAAGGGAGCAATGCCTCATGCTAACACAGAAACTTCCTAACATTTTTGTGGGTGAGTGGCCAAGAAAAGGCAAATCTAGTCATGATTGAGAGCTTTTTTACTACCCGATATTATGATAGTATTATGTAATTTTTAGTTACAATGTAGCAAGATCATTTATCATATTGCCTCTGTGCTGAGATGTACCTGAATCTATTCACTGTTACTTTTGGGTTACATATACTCATGGGTAATTGCCTAGCCTAATTTTTCATAATTTTACCTGTTTGAAATACATACAAAATAGAAGGAGGTACTTTTAGATGATTCCTTATGAATGCCAATAGTATTTAAAAAGTAGTTTGGAGAGTACTTGTTGCCTAATGTCATCCATAATTATCCTGGGAGGTAGATGTTGTCATTGGCTTTAAGTTTCTAGGCTGAGGCAGTTGAATCTAGATGAAGTAACTGAGTATCACAAAGCTGATGAGTACTGGGGAGTGATATCCTTAGGTAGACTGTTAAAGCATTGGTCCTACTGCTCTGTGCTCCAGAATTCCTCCATCTTTTCCTACTCAAAATATTATCCATGGTCTTATAGAAACTCTTAAGAGTGGTCCTTGTCTTTTCTTATGTCAGGCAGCATGCTTCCAGGGAGGTATCTGAAAACATAAAATTTAGCTGAATTTAAGATTGTACTCTTTCTAGTCTTCAGTAGCGTGGGTGAGGGGTTATTTCCTAGTTTTTTTCAATGCTTTTGAAATTAATTGTAGGTACTTAATGTAGAAAATAAAAATGGTTAATAATGTTTATTATTAAAAGCCTGTAATTGTTATGGTGGTATTATTCTCTAACCTGCTACCAAATCAATAAGTACACAGACACCTGATAGATTTTAGATAAGCCTTATTTTACCTGGGGCTGAGCAAATATTTCCCCTCTCAACTACCCTTCATCTCCCAGTCCCATATCCTATGCCAATTGCTCTAATAATTCCTATCTGGGCTACTTCCCCCCCATCCATAAATCATAAATACTTGCACGTGTTTCTCACCTGGGCTGCTTTGCTCCATCCATCATTAGAGCTGCTCCTCCAAGCCATTTGCTTCTTTTCCTATCTCCTCCCCATGAACCTTAGCTCCACCTCTCACTTCTGCCCTGCCCAGGCTTCAGCATTTTGTTTTGGTTTTTGATTTTTGGTTTGTTTGCTTTGTTTGTTTGGTTTTGGTTTTTTTGTTTTTTGGTTTGGTTTGGTTTTTGTTTGTTTGTTTGGTTGGTTTGGTTTTTCAAGACAAGATTTCTCTGTGTAGTCTTAGCTGTCCTGGACTTACTTTGTAGACTAGGCTGGCCTTGAACTCACAGTGATCCAATCTGCCTGCCTCTGCCTCCCAAGTGCTGGGATTAAATGTGTGTGCCACCACACCTGGCTTCAGCGGTTTTTTTTAACCAATCACCTTTAAATTAGGTAGAGCAAGATTTACACAGTAAGGGAAGATGTACCGGAGAATGTGCTTGTAAGAGAAAGCAAGCAGATCTCTGGAACAAAATAATTCGCAATCAAATACAAAGCACCAGATCATGCTATTACAGGTACTAATTGAATTATTGGCGTTAAAATTTCAAACTTCTGATGTTTTTCTGCAGTATGTGACACTGAAAGAGATTCCTGCTGTGCTTGTTTTCAAGGACAACACTTACTTTGTTTATGATGGTAAGTTCCAAAGCTTTAACTCACATAAGGCCTTTCATAATTAAAACATTGTTATAAGCAGGCATTTATAAAATATTGTGTAAGTGCTGCCACTTACAAAGTATCACATTTGATAGAATCATCTTTTAATCCTTCAGTAGATTTCCAACAATGTACTTCATTCTTAGTTGCTTCCATTGAGGTGTGTGTGTGTGTGTGTGTGTGTGTGTGTGTGTGTGTGTGTGTGTGTGTGTAATTATTTGCCACTTTAAGAAATAATCTGTATTCAATTTCTATACATTAAAATGTTCAGACTTAATTTTAGGAGGATAGTTAGCTTTCATCACACACCGATAAAATAAAATATCCTCAGCAGAATGAAACTCTTTACCTTCTTTAGGTATTTCTCCCCCTCTGTCAGAAAATACTTTATTTAAATTTTATTTTTATATCATCCATACATCATAAAAAGAAAGATATAATAAAACCCTCATACTCATAAATGGTTAACAGGACCTTACTGTAGTTGTTTCAGTTTTATTGTTTTTCTTTTGAAGTAATTCAAAGCAAATCCTAATGAAATTTTTTCACTGTGTTTCACTATCCTTCTTTTTAAAAATGGGGGTTATATTTTTTTAGGTAACCACTTGATTGTTGGACCACTGAAGAAAAAAATTATTTTCCTTGCTTTAGTAAAGGAACATGTTTTGATATTTTCTTATATTTTATGTCTTGATAACTGCAGAGAAAACTACACATCTCTAATTTTTGTCATTGTGTTCAATTGAACTAACTTGATACATAATTATCACTAGTGCTATACATTAGATGTCCTGCGTTACCCACCTAATGTTGCATAGTTATTTCTGTCCTTTAATTTATACAGGGGATAGTGTGGCAGATACATGACTGTCCTACATCATTAGAGTATTAGATAAAGTGATCTATACAGTGAAACATCAAAGTGCATTCATTCAGGAGATAGTTTTTGAATGTTTATAGTCATCACCAGTCAAATGAACTTGAGAAGAACTTGCATACATGAAAAGAGGAGAAAGGAAAGAACCCATATATTTGTCTGTACCTACCTTCTTTTTGGTTAAGAAAATGCTACTAGAAGTGTTCAATGTATACTTGACCATTGTTACTATTTTATGTATTTTTAAAGAAGAGTGTTTTCTTTTTTCTCCCAAGTTAAAATGTCTAGCAGTATCTAGACTCAGCCTTCAAATCTCTTATTCTAAACCTGCTAAGAGGCCCTTAATTCAGGCAACTATAAACTACCTAAGAACCAGCTTAAGGTTTTATAATTATAATACTGTTTTAGATACGTTATCACTTTGCTGAATTGAGACATTACAGCTGCCTTGTACGCTGATGTATTTCCTTTGCTTTGTTTCAAGAGTATGAAGATGGCGATCTGTCCACATGGATCAGCAGGGAGAGATTTCAGAACTACCTTACTATGGATGGCTTCCTTTTGTATGAACTTGGTGACACAGGTAACAAGCATATGGCCATTCCGCTTCATTACAGAATTTTTCTTTGAGTGCTTATTTACTGGTTCTTTTAAAGCTGCATTTCCTAATTAAAGTACACTTATGTTTGCTAGTTCTGCTTTCTAAGAGTTGAGACTTAGAGTACCACGGATATATACTTTCATATGAGGATCAGTGTAGCCAAAGAGGTTTACTAACACCTGATGGTGATGAGGAAGACAAGGGCCTGAATGATTCAAGAATAAGGGAATAAAAAACCAAAACCAAAACCAAACAAACAAAAACCATGAAGCTACAAGTTAAAGTGAAGCCTTCTCACTGTCTCCTAAGGTCTGCTGTTACTTGTGAGTGGGAATCAGTCATACTGTTCATTTCTTAAGGTCATATGATAGAAAATGACAAAGAAAGAAAAATAAATAGAAATATAAGAGTTAGCCAACATAGAAAGTTTAAAAATTATAAGAAGCTTACTTTATTAGGAGAGTATTGTATAGGCTTAGACCCCACTAAAGGTGGGACATCTATATGTTGTTACCACATGTGTTCCCTCTCACAGTTTCATGATCATGAAATGGAAATACAGCGATAGGGAAGAAACATTTGAAAATTAGACACAATTCAAATTAAGCACTGAAGCCAGGTGCTGTAGCACACGTCTGTAATGCCAGCATTCAGAAGGCAGAGAGGTAGATGGATATTTGTGAGTTCGAGCCAGCCTGATCTACAGAGAGAGGCCAGGACAGCCAGGACTCTATTACACAGGGAAACCCTGTCTTGGGGGGAAAGAAGAATAAGAAAAAAACAAAATGAAAAATTAAGCACTGAATAGTACATGAAATATTTCAAGAAATGAAATAATTCTTATAGATGATGTTTTCAACAAAAAGCTAACAGTGAATCAAGATTATGTAGATGTATTAGAGATGTATTATGCAGGGTGAGATTAGGAAAAGCATGAAAATAATGTAAATGATGCTAATTTTTTGGTTTTGGGATTTTGGGGGGGGGATTTTGGTTTGGTTAGTTTGGTTTGGTTTGGTTTTTAACTTATTCCTACATTTGTGTTTCTACCTCGAGTGAAACTATACTCAAGTATGTTTATGTATATAAATTCATTTAATTTTTCCTTATAAGTCAGAAAAACTTGCTTTCCTAAAATAAATGGGAGTTTGCTTATGTTCAGTTACATAAGTATTAGAGAGTGGTATCTCACTTTTATTCTCCCTGCTTGGTACAGTGCTGAGAACATAACCCACGTCAGCACCCCGAACACTACTGTTATTACATTGTTCTACCCTCCCGAACATTGTCAGTAGGCATATAACTTACTGTTTTACTTATACTTCGAAAGTAGTGTCACTCAATTTGATTCTATATGCCATCACTGGTGAAATTGTAACAGAGGAAATGGCTATGCAAAAATAATTTCCTTAGTGTTATAAACTACTAGGGCTTATTAGCAATTTTTAGTAAATGTTTTTAAATCAATGTCTTTGTTGTTGTTGTTGTTGTTGTTGTTGTTGTTGTTGTTGTTGTTGTTGTTGCTGCTGCTGCTTTTTCAAAACAGTGTTTCCCTGTGTAGCCGTAGCTATCCTGGATTCACATTGTAGACCAGGCTGGCCTCTAACATTGATCCATTTGCCTCTGCCTTCCTGAGTGCTGGGATAAAGGCATGTACCACCACATCTGGCAATGTCTTCTTTATGGTGTAGCTTTTGACAAAATATTTCATTACGTTGTTGGTTTGCATAAAATAATTTTAGAGAAATTAAAATAAAATTATTAATATTTACCTCCTAGAGGTAGAAGAAATGTATCATTTGAAGTTGACTAATTTACTGGTCTGGGCTGCAAATATGTTGGCTTAATTTTATGTAATGTGTAAATAATGATTGGCAAGTGAGAATTCTACCACTGAACCACCAATGCGTAAATGATGATTGGAATCTAGAAACATAGTCTGGTATCAGAAGTAATATTTGACAAGTATGGGTTATGTGAGTTATGTCTTTCTCAATTCAAGGAAATGAAAGATACTATTCTTAATTTCAGGAAAGCTTGTGGCTATTGTAGTCATTGATGAGAAAAACACATCACTTGAGCATACCAAGTATAGTTGCTTTGAAACAGATTTAAGCTTCAAATGCCATGCCAGCTTTGTGTAGTCTACATAGAGTGTCTTGCAACAGATGTTGTAATGGGATAGTTAAACCTTTTAATTGAAGAGGTGACATATTTATGTATTTATTCTTCTACAGATTAAAGTCAATTGTTCAAGAAGTTGCTAGAGATTTCAGAGACCACTTCCATAGGTATGTGCATGTTTTCTGAAAAGTTGACTTTGTTTGAAAGTTTGTCACTGTTTAATTCGGTTTATCAGTGAAGTAAATTAAAAGTAGTTAAGATCCCTAATCTCAAAAATTTAAGGCTGGCATCTTAGATGCTCTAAGGTCTAAATGCATGGGCTCTGACACAGCACTAAGTGGAAAATTCCACACCTGCCTTCCCATGATAGTGGTCAGAACACAAAGTCATGTTAAAGAATTGTGATACTTCCTTCATGGTATGTGTATAAGGTATATATGAGGAGGGAAAAATGAGTTCTGTATTTTTTTTAATTCACTTTATATCCTGTCATAGCCCCATCCCTCCTCTCCTCACAGGCCCACGCTCCCTCCCCCTCCTCCCTCCCCCATCCCCTCTTCCTCAAAAAAGGGGAACCTCCTTCCCTTCTATCCCAGCTCATCAAATCACATCAGGACTAAGTGTGTCTTCTTCCCCTGTGGCCTGCTAAGGTTGTCCCACCAGGGGGAAATGATCAAACAACAGCCAACAGAGTCCATGTCAGAGAGAGCCCCCACTCCTCTTACTAGTGGACCCACAGAAAGCCTGAGCTGCCCATCAGCTACATCTGTGTAGGGAGAGATGTGCAGGGATAAAGTTAGAGCAGAGATTGAAGGAATGTCCAACCAGTGCTTGGCTCAACCTAAGACCCACCCATGGGAGAGAGCCAGCCCTGACACTATTAAAGATATTCTTATCTAAAGATTTGCTTGCAGGCAGGAGCCTAGCATAGTTGTCTTCTGAGAGGCTCCACCCAGTAGCAGTTAGAAACAGTCGCAGCCAAACACAAGGCAATGTACAGGAATTCTTGTGGAAAAGGGGGAAGGGGAAAAGGACCTGGAGGTGACAGGAGCACCCCAAGAAGACCAACAGAGCCAACTGACAGCGCCAGCCTGGAGACTGAAGCACCAACCAAAGACTCTGCATGAGTTCTGTACTGAACATTTGGGTCCCTGCCCTAGGGAGCTCATTGTACGCAAATCCAAACCATGAAAACTCAGAAATGTCAAACACTTCTGGGCCCCAGCATTTCAGATAAGAGAGATCATATCTCATACTTTGAAAGGTAAATCAAGAATTAATTGACCTGGAGCTTCCAGTCAGCATGAGGACATATCTATGCCACATCTTAAAAGTTGGAGAAGCTGCTGCACCCAGTCATTTATAATTCATCCCATTCCTACTTCTTGAGAGTGTTTGACACATGTTTTATGGTAGAAGAATATTCACATAAATTTGCAAATTTGAAACAATTTAAATGAACACTCACATGCCAGGAAAGTGATTGTAAAAAAAAAAACTCAAAATACTAATGAAATGTAAAAAGTTACTTAGGAATAAGAATTTTTGCTGTATTTCATTTTTTTATGTTTGTTGCTGCTACCAAAACAGCAAGAGAAACCTCGAGGATTCATTATTTTCTTTGTATAAAATCTACTAAAAGTTCATTGTGCAATTCTCATGGTACATGGTAGCTGACCTCTTCTGAGTGATCCTATTTCACAGTAAATCCACTTTTTTTTTATTTTCTTTTTTGGTTTTTTGAGACAAGGTTTCTCTGTGTAATGGTCCTCGCTATGTGCAACTCTCCTTGTAGACCAGGCTTGCCTTGAACTCACAGAGATCCACCTGCCTCTGCCTCCCTGAGTGCTAGGATTAAAGGCGTGTGCCACCACACCTGGCTCACTTTCTTTAAATGTATTTTACTTGCAGCACATTTCATTCCCTGTCTTTTAAACATGTATAGTGAGGTGAAATGTCCAGTTTGTTGGTTGTGTATTTGCTTATCAAAACTGAGTAGAAAACACTCTGGTGTAAATGTCAGGGGTTCCATGTTCAGTGTTGGAAGTTTATGTGCTTACAAGTTCTAGTTTGTGGTGTGTACCTTTTTTCTCTTAATCCAATAGTGTGCTCTTTCTCTTCTTTCTCTTTGTTGTTGCTTGTGTCTTACAGAGATTTTCAGTTTGGCCATATGGATGGAAATGACTATATAAACACCTTGCTGATGGAGTAAGTAAAGTATTGATGGTTTTTCCACTTTGATATTACTAATTTTGAGAGATGGAGAGCGACTTAATTAGCTGGAAAAAACATACCAAAAAGCACTTTCTGTCATTTTCTGATGCTGACATCCCCCCAATAAATGTCTGATTTTATTTTATAAATCCTGTATTTTGAATTTATTAAGATTTAATTTTATTCTTTACTATAAAGATTGTCTCCCACTTCAACATAATAACATTTTCAAATCATTCTATAATAGGTAAATTTATAGTTTTTATAATACATATTTTAATAAGTTATTGTGGGCTGGTAAGGTTGTTCACTGAGTAGAGCCACTTCCTCATAGGCCTGACAACTTGAGTTTGATCCCCATATGCCACAAGGTGTCAGAAGAGGCCCAATCCTGAGAGTTGTCTGACTTCCACATGCAATAATCGAAGATGCTTGAAGTAATTGACAGTATTTTTTCTTTGTTCTTTTTTTTTTTTCTTAATTTTCTTTACATCCCATTTCAATCCACTGCTCAGTGGAGCCTCTCAGAGGACACCTATGCTAGGCTTCTGTCTGCAAACATAGCAGAATATTGTTAATAGTGTCAGGGGTTGGCTCTCTCCCATGGGGTGGTACGAGGCTGTAGTTGGACTTTCCTTCAGTGTCTGCTCTGTCTTTATCCCTGCACATCTTGTAGGCAGGGTAAATTTGGGGTCGAAGTTTTTATGGGTGGGCTGGTGTTCCCATCCCTCCACTATGAGTCCTATCTAGTTAGAGGATATTCTTTAAATTTTAAAATTTCACGCCAGGTGTGGTAGTCGGAGGCAGAGGCAGGTGGATTGCTGTGAGTTCAAAGCCCGTCTGGTCTACAAAGTAAGTCCAAGCTACATAGAGAAACCATCTTGAGAAAATAAATAAATAAATAAATAAATAAATAAAATTTCACTGACAGATTCATGCAAGTGTAGAATAAATTTTAGATATTTTTTAACCATCTTTCCCTCCCTTTCTCCCCCACATCTTTCTCTGAAACACTTCTGCCCAATAAGTCTGAGTTGTTTGCATAAGTGTGTGATAGGTTATTGGTAACTTCACTGAAGAAAATTATAACCTCCTGACCCGAAAGCTACTAACTACCAGTAATCACACAGGAAGAGACAGGACCTCGTAGGCCCCTTCCTTGTGCATGATGAAATGCTGACAGACCCAGTCTCATGCAGGGCTTACACAGAGAACCACATGTTCAGTGAGTTCATAGTTGCAGCAGCTGTGTTATGTACAGCACTCATCTTTTTGCAGCACAACTCCCCATTCTTTAGAGTTTATGTTTTTTTCCCATTTCCACTTCCATCCCTCTTCCACATTGTTTCCCAAATGGCACTAAAGTTTTAATAATGTTTAAAAAAAAAAGAAAAAGAAAAAGAAAGGAAAACAATTGTTTATAAATTTCCTATTGCTCATAGAACAATTATTGTGTATAGAAGTTGTAAAGTTGATCTTGTATAAACCTAAGAGGAAAGATATTCTGTATAACCCTATAATGGAAATTCATTTTTTTTTCAGTATATGATAGGGACTTTGATAAGACCATTTAAGTTGATAGATTCATTTTTTAAATGTTTGCAGCATTCCGCAGCACTTTTGCTCCAATAACTAACATCATAATCCACGATGATAGTATCTAGCAGTAGGTAAGCATTTAATTCGTAGTTTAGTCAGTTGTAAGATCTTAGCTCAAATTACAGTCACAACATCATAGTCAGCTTAAGTTGTTAGGTTTGAAGGGTGTGTTTTAGTTTTTTTGTCTTTGACAAATACCTGAGGGAAACGTTTTAAAGGAGGTAAAATTTATTTTGGTATGTAAGTCTCAGTCAGTGTTGGTGGGTTCTGCTGCTTTCAGTCTGAATGAGGCAGATCATCGTGGCAGCAGGAATTGTATGGCTGATACTCCTCACCTTAGGTGACTAAGAAGTAAAAGTAGAGGAAGAGAAAAGGAAGCAGGAGAAACCTTCAGTGTCATGTTACCAGTGACTTGATAGATCTAGCCAGCTTAACTGTAGAAGACTCCTCTGCCTACAAAGATGATGTCACCAGCTGGGGGCCTTCACACACGAGCCTTTCCAGGCCATTTCATATTCAAGCCATGACAGCAGGGCTTAAGTGCCAAGGTGTGACCTGCCTGGTGAATGTTTAAGTACATTGGAAAATATATGTGTCCTCTTGTTGGGTAGAGTGACAGGAGACTACAGAGAATTCACAATAGTGTTTATTTAACATGTATGTTTACTCAGTGTATACAAGGAACCATTCTGAAGGGTTAGCTTGAATTTTCTCATGTAATTGTGTAGCAAGTTAGGTACTATTGGTTTCCATATTTTATAAGAAAAAAGCTTTACATGTAAGAAGCTAAAGTTCTTGACTAACATGCTGCAGTGTTAAGAGAAAGCTCCAGATTCAAACAGTGTGGTTCCAGAGACCACTCTCTTGCCTGTTGGGGTTTCTGAGTACCATCTGAGGTAGAGTTAAACGTTATTAGTATTCTGTATAGTACTGTGCAGAAATGTATACTTTGCACAGCACTTTTAATCACTTAGGTGTTGGTTTTTAGAATATTTTCATGCAATCTTGATTAATGGTAAAGTTTATACAAACTTTGAAAGCTTCCTGTAAACCACAGAGGTAAAGATATTAAAAATCTCTTTTCTTCTCTAACTATAGCTACTTAGATGTAATTGAGCGCTAGAGTATTTATTATTGCTGTGCTTAATATAAATTTTTATTTTTTTTTCTAGTGAGTTGACAGTCCCAACCATAGTTGTACTGAATACTTCTAACCAACAGTACTTTTTGCTAGATCGACATATTAAGGATGCCAGTGACATGGTCCAGTTCATTAACAGCATTTTGGATGGTACAGTACCAGTAAGTGTTTCAGATCCATTTCAGAGGGATGAAGGGAAAGAGGCACAAGAGAAACTAGCAGTTCTTTACCTTAGATCCTGAAAAGAGTAGGTATTCATTGCTTGGAGGGAAGAGGGAATCAGCTTCCACCCACTGCTTTCTCCTGCCTCATTCAGTCAGCCTATTAGAGCCTCACAGGGGCAAATGTCCCTCAAAGAGTTATTTGGGACACTGTTGCCTATCACAGTGATGGGGAAAGTATTCTTGGCCTCTAGAGCTGGTAGAGATATTAGGAGGTTTGTGACCCGGAATAATGCTTTTTTAGAGAATTTTCCTGGCATGACCCTTTGGAGTCAGTTGAATTAAGGACAACTGAATTAAGTTAGCCAGACTATGAAAACCAGTTTTTTAAACCATCAAGAAATGTATTGAGGGGCTGGAGAGATGGCTCAGTGGGTAAGAGCACCACCTGCTCTTCCAAAGGTCCTGAGTTCAATTCCCAGCAATCACATGGTGGCTCACAGCCATCCATAATGTAGTGTGATGTGATGCCCTCTTCTGGCCTGAAGGTGTACATGCAGACAGAACACTGTATACATAATAAATAAATAAATCTTAAAAAAAAAAAAAAAAAAGAAAGAAAGAAAGAAAAAAAAGAAATGTATTGAGAACCAGAGCTCCAGCAAAGAGTTCTAAAAATAATCATGTGAAAGAATTGTCATAAAGACTATGTGATCTTATTTTTTCCTTTTTCTATTCTTTTTGTTACTGTAATTCTTATTGTAGTATTTCTCAAACTAGGCTGCAACTCATTGAACAGTCGTGAAAACATATCTTAATTCAGTAATTTAAAAAAAAGTCAGAATGAGTCTTTGTTGCTTCAGTGATAATTTAATTATTGTTTTGTTTTTTACATGTTTTTTTCAGTTTTACACAGACTTTGGGAAGCTCCCTGAGTCACATAGTAGCAATATGTTACTGTGTTGAAGTGTTGTTTTGATTGAAAGAAACTGAGTTATAGTAGTGAGAGCCCTTTTGTTTGTGAGTTAGTGAAACCTGACCAGACTCTTGTAACAGATATGTCATTGGTCCTATAGCTTAGCAATTCAAAGAATGGTCCAGACTTCTGGGGTAGCTAGATGCCAAGGTTTGATATCCCCAGGAACTTTTCTCTGCACTCATCTCAGCACTATCTGTTGAGCTCCGTCTGCATGAAGATGTTCCTACTTAGTAAGAAAGTCTTTGGCCACACTGTAGCTAAGCAGCCAGAGAAACTCAGAGCTTGTGCAAGCCTAGGGAGGGTGGGCCACCTTCCAGCAAGCCACAAGGATTATAAGTAAAGGAAGAATGAATTGTTTAGAGTACGTTAACATGATAAGTAGGAATATATATATTTAACGTGAATATATAAGTGGTATAAATATTTAACATGATTTTTGGGGACTAGGGTATAATATTTTTTGAATCAATATTTTTACTTCTAGCTATATTTTTATGTACGTAACATAACGAACTACTAATATGTGTATAACTTGTCTTATTCTTATTAAATTAAAGGCCCAAGGAGGTGATAGCATTTTGCAGAGATTAAAAAGAATAGTATTTGATGCCAAATCTACAATTGTGGTAAGTTCTGGCAGTTAATTTAGTGTCTTCAATAACTGAAAATTTTGGCATTGTCAGTCTGCTCTCTGTTTCTTTCAACTTGCCTTCTTTCTTTAATACTTTATTTCTTTATATGGCAGGCTTAAATTGTAGAATTAAAATGTGAATTAATTCTCTAACAGTTCATTTGTTCATCCCAACTGTCTTGCTCCATGCCACTTTTCATTTGTTGAGGCAAAGGCAACCATGAAAATGTGGCCTTATTGGTAAGGAATAAATTTGGGTAATCTGAATTATCCATACATAACATCCTTCTGTTTATCACTATCCTGTTTCCACCTAAATGGTTTGTCCTCTTTGTATTTTGTCTGACAGCTGCCCTCACTTTCACTCAGGACCACACATCCTCTCAACAGTCTTCAGTCCACTACACAGTGTCACAACAGCCATCAGTTCTGAGCACTTCCTTTCCCTTTTCCAGTGATACTCACCAGAAGACCTCACCCATCTGAAGTACTTTCCTTACTGGCTTTTAAATATTGCTGAGGCTTTCTAGGGCTAGAGTCAGTAGTCATACATTGTCGTGTTCTGCTTCTTTCTCACTCATCCTCAAATTTCCACCTCTTATTCTGTGAATCAACCAAAATTACCTTTTGTTCTCTGTATTCTTTTAGAGTAACAGACCCAACCCATGAAATAAATCTTAGTGGTAAAACCAATTCACGTAACAGGAAATAGCACATAACATAAGAGGAAGTAGTAAATTAATAAAGCTTTACTAACAACCAGATGACTCAGATATTAGAATGTCATGTGAAGAGAGTATGTATAGGGCTGTAAATAGATGGCTCTGTAGTTAAGAGCTGGTACTTTTTACAAAGGACCTAAGTTCAGTTCCCAGCTCATAACCTCCCATGACTCCAGCTACAGGAGATCTGATACCTCTGGCCTCCAGGCACCTACACACACAGACATACACACATAAATCTTTAAGTATGTGTGTGTGTGTATGAGCATGAATATTAACTCTTTACCAGAAAGAACCCACAAGCAACTTCCTAGAGTTTAACACATAGATAATAATCATCTAAGAGATATTTATAGGCGATAAGAGAAAAAGAAAGGTCTTGATAATCAGACTATTTGATTGCTTATCCTGTTGCCTGTAGCCATTTCTGCACACATGCACACTTACATGTGCATATATGAGCATAGAATTTTTGTTTATGGAGTCTTTTTGTTTGTTTTTATTTTTCGAGTCAAGATTTCACTTGTAGTCCTCGCTGTCCTGGACTCCTCTTTGTAGACCTGGCTGGCCTCGAACTCACAGAGATCCACCTGCCTCTGACTCCTGAGTGTTGGGATTAAAGATGTGAACCACCACATCGGGCTTTATTTATTGAGCCTTTAACATGGTAGATACTGCTCAGGTATTGACAGTTATTCATTGCAACTGAGTTCAGTAACAGTGAGAGAAAAGTTGTGTGGCTTTAAATTTACATCATGTTTTTTATGTCAGAATTCCATTGAAGTGCAACTGAATTCTCTCCCCACAGTCTATATTCAAGAGCTCTCCACTTATGGGCTGCTTTCTCTTTGGCCTGCCGCTGGGTGTCATCAGTATCATGTGCTGTGGAATCTATACAGCTGACACAGATGGAGGCTATATAGAAGAGCGATATGAAGTGTCCAAAAGCGAAATGGAAAACCAAGAACAGATAGAAGAGAACAAAGAGCAGGAGTCCAGCAGTGGAGGGTCTCTAGTGCCTGCGGTGCAAGAGCCCAAGGATGTATTAGAAAAGAAGAAAGATTGAGACTTCACAGAAAGAAAATATTTGATAAGATTTCAAATTATTAAAGAGTATTTATTGAATTTAGATATTTAATCATGATCTATTTACAGAAGAGAACATGTTCTTTGTATTTTGCTAACAACTGCATGAATTAAAGTAATCCTTCCATAAATGGAAGCTGTTTGGAGCAAAGAGATGAAGAGTTTGTCCAGAACAAAGTCAAATCGTTCTGTCAACTATTGTTCAGATGCCCAGTGTCTGTACACCTGTCTATGTGTGTGTTCTATGGCAAAGTTAAGAAACTTTGGCAGAATTTTAACTTGACCATTAAGGTGGAAGATGTGTGTTTTGCAAAGAGAAATAATACTTTCACCTACTATACCAATTCTCCTATATTTTGGATAAAGTTTATATAAACAGATGAAATCTTTAAAATTTAGACATTTTAAGAGAAACTGGTAATTTTTCCATCTATCAAATTTAAAGTTCTAAGTTTAAAAGTAGTGATTTTATATATAGCATAATGATTTTATTTTACTAGTTGTTTTTAAAGGAGAAATGTTACTTTTTTACTTAAACTCCACTGCATTATTACGATACGGGCATATGGTACCATGAAGTAGGAGAAGGATCTTGTAATTGACCTTTACAAAATGACCAAGATATGTGTGGAGTGGGGGCTGAAGCTGTGCTGTTTAGCAGAGCACACTGTCCACTACTGCAGGAAAGAGAGGCCATCTCACTTTTAGCCAAAGCAGCCTGGTATTTTGTTTTGTTTCATTTTTATTTTATAGCTTGATATTACTTACAATATTTCTATTAATTAAAAATGTTTTCATAAGAAATACAAATTACATTTTATGATATGTAAACTAATAATTTAAAATTTACTGCCACACCTCTATTGTGGGAGACTATAATATATCAGTGATACAATCAACATGTTAAACTCAGATATCATGGATAGAGAGAGTTCTCTTCTCTAGCCCCTCACCTTTGCCTCCATGACAGTCACGACCTCTCATGTTTTATCAGAATGCAGTCATGCCTAACAGTAGGTATTTTGTGATAATATGTTTACTACAGATCAGTTTGTTAATTTTGAGGCCTTCGTTTTAGCTAATTTCTGATTTTTTATTAGGTAATGTTTAGATTCTGTTCTTTGACTACTTTAGGGTTTGTTAAAAGGATCCACTGTGCATTTACAGACATCGTGTGTAGTTCCAACAGTGACATTTCTTGGGGCTTCTGCTTTGGTTGCCAGGGGAGCTTCTGATCTCAGATGCAATACTAATCAGCACTGAACTTAAACACGTGTGTCTGGAGCTAGGGAATTGCTAATCATAGTCTGTGTCCAAGTGTTCCTTTTCATAGTCAAAAGCATCCATTTTTAACATTTAATCATCATTAACTTTATTGATAATGTTATAAATATGTAGTCACAGGGAATTTTTAGGAAATAAAAGAATATTCTCTAATGGAAACTGGAGATACGCACTGTTAAAAGTTATTGTGAGCTGTGCATAGTGGCACACGCCCTTAATCCCAGCACTTGGGTGGCAGAGGGAGGAGGATCGCTGAGTTCGGAGCCAGCCTGGTCTACAAAGGAGTCCAGCACAGCCAAGGCTACACAGAGAAACCCTGGCTCAAAAAAAAGTTACTGTGAAAAGTAAGCTCCTCCAAAGAATAAAGATGATTCTTTAGGAAGGTTCATGGTAGTGGGCCCAATGGTCAAGCCTTTTTATAGGAGAAAAGACCTGAAGTGCATAGAGATTCCTCATTTATGATCCTGTATGGTAAGGAGAGAGACAAGGGAAGTCCCACCAGTATATTTTAGTATTGTTCATCACTGTCAACTATGTATGTATTTTGTCTTGTCAATCATCCCTTGTAAATAAGTTCTTAGTAAGAAAAAAAGAATAACTAAAGCACAGCTTTGCATCAATGAACAGAAGTGCAAAGATAATTCTTTGTTTTCGGCAATATTTTTCTTTACGAATGAGTCCTTTGGTTCTCTGCTGCAAAACAACTTTATACTGATCCTCATAGTCTATTTATACTTTTAAAATGTGCATCGGATAAAACAAAATGTGTATGTGGATTGTAAGTAAAGTTTTTTGTATTGAACTCTTTTTTACTTGTTTATTCTTAAGGACATTTTTATTTGCATTGTCAGGTTGCTCACATAAAAACAAAACAAAACTAAAATTTGTTCATTCATGTGCTTTTCTCTTGAGTGTGTTATCATTCTGAATACTGTATGCTTATCAGGAGAACATACTTTAGAATCAAGGCACCCCTCTTCATAATGTAGTAAATGATTGATACTCTAATTCCCATGGCTAAAAACCAACAACAGAATCCTTTCAGGAAAGTGGGATTCTGCCTTTTTTTTTTTTTTCATGTGTAAAGATCTGATTTCTGAAATTCAAAATCGTAGCTCATTGGTGCTCAACAACATTTAAGAGTATTTCAGAGAATGTGCATGTTTAGCCCAGCAACCCCAGCACCTCTGCCCTGAAATTCCTCTTTGTTGTGTTTACCAATATTTTGTAGTTTCTATTGTTTGAAATTTGTTTGAGATTTACTAGGTCTAGAGGTTTTGATTTCTTCCTTACTCAGAGGACTTTTGGAACCTGGTTTAGAACTCATGTAAAAGATGCCAAATGAGTAAAAGTAATGGAAAAGTCTCTTGAAGAGCTGAAGCAATTGTGTGTGTTGTTTGTTTTTACCCAGTTTTATTGCTCATGATGTTTCTAATATTTTGACTTGGTAGCTCTTTATTTTAAGAAAATAATATTTTCCAGCACTCGGAGGCAGAGTCCGGCCAATACATGTAAGTTCAAGGTCAGCCTGATCTTCAGAGTGAGGCTACACAGAGAAACCCTATTTTGAGGGAGAAAAGAAAAGTAATAATATTTTCATCAGTGTTTCATGATGAGATGAACGGGGGTAGGGGAGAAACCACTCACCTATTCTTACACAGAAATTGTTAAGTGTGGACTGTTTAGACTTAAGTGGCAGGACTGAATTTGCCATTTTCTTTTTATAAATATATATTTTTTCTGAATGTGCCTGAGCCCCAAGAATGAGAAAAAACAATAATTAATTGTAGAAATAATACATTTTCTAGTTTGGACTAAGCTATAAAGGTTTTTGAAAGTGTATTACTGTTAACTTGTCGAATTGTGATACTCTGCCTTATGACATCAATTGGAAACCTTTGTTTTTCTAAAATAAAGTAACTAAAAACATCATTGCATAACTGCTACCTTTAATACGTGTTTTTCAGAAGTTTGCCATTTGACTAGTTGTCTAAACAAAATAAGCTATAACTAATATTCCATACAATACTTTCATTTTAATAAGACATAGCTTATTAATAATCACAGAAATTTTAGATTTAAGCAGGCTTAGAAGAGAATTATATCCAAAACCCCAACACCCCTTTATCTACTTTTAATTTTATAAAACCTAATTTCTACAAAATTCAAAGTTAAAACTGGTGAACTTTGAATTAATAAATTAACGATTCTGAATACCATACTGTCCTGACCTCTCATTTTTATTATCAATGAACAGGCAATTTAAAGCATTGGAGGGGTGGCTATTTGTGTTTGATTTTTTTTTTCAACATTAAGTAAAGCACGTACATTATGAGTACATAAGTTTTACACAAATGTTAATTTTAAATTCCTGACATCAGATATGTTTTCATGAGGTGTTGAGACCAAGAATAACTGAGCTCAAAATATGAATTTGAACTTGATTTGCAGCTTATGAGCAGAAACAGACAGCTCAGCTATGTGTGAAGGAGGTGCCCTGTGTTATAAGTGGGTGGGGCACCATCTGTACGGGAGTTTTCTCCACCCTTGTGAAGTTAGAAAAGCCAGTTAACCTGTCCCACTTCCGAATTACCTGTGTCTTGAGGATAATGCTGCCTATCTGTGGATTTTTTAAAGTTAGAAGACCCCATGACTGACACAGCCACAATTCATTAATTGAGGATTACTGTTTAAATTTAATTGACTTCTCATTTAGAATTCTATCATTGACCTCAAGGAGAGGAAGGATCTAATAACAAATATTTAAGTTTAGTTACCTATGAAAATCCACTGGAACCAGGCGGTGGTGGCGCACACCTTTAATCCCAGCACTTGGGAGGCAGTTGGAGGCCAGCCTGGTCTACAAAGCGAGTCCAAGACAGCCAAGACTACACAGAGAAACCCTGTCTCGAAAAACGAAAAAAAGAAAATCCACTGGGTTTTGTGCTTTTTAAATGAAAGTGATCACACACAAGGAAATGTAACCTGCCAGTTATTGATTAATATTTATGAATATCTTATTTAAAGTTCTGTATGATTTAGACAATTAGATGCAGATATGTCACCATAGGTGGAGTCTGAGGTTTCAGAAGGTACCTGTGGATCATGATGCAGATCTCAGGTTCTCCAGCACCATGCCTACCTGACACATACTCCCTTTTGGTGATGATGGTATCTTTGGAAGCTGTAAGCAAACCCCTGACTAAATGCTTCCTAAGTTGACTTGGGTGTATTGTTTTATTACAGTAAATGATAGCCCTAAGATAGTTTTCTTGTGCCTTTATCTAGGAGAATACTCTGGACAGGTGAGTTGGGGAAGTGGGTTGAGAACAGAGCTGATTTCCACACTGGAGTACAAGCAATTGGTGTGCATATGTAACTTGATATTTGAATGACTTTAGAAGAAAACTTGCTAAAATGACATTTTTCTGCCTTTGTGGAATAGTAGGAAAATAGTTTGCTATGCTGGAATGGAAAGAAATATGTAATCTAAATTGGACTGGGGATGAATGTTCTAAGTGGGAGCTGGAGACATCTCTCCCTAGTTAAGAGCATTAGGAACATACTAGGAACATACATAGTTCCAGAATATCCAGGTTCAATTCTCAACACTTACATGGTTGCTCACAATGTTCTGTAACTCCAGTTCTAGAGGATCTGATACCCTTTTCTGGTTTCTGCAGGTGCTACACAAACATGGTACACAAAGACACGTGTTAGTAGGCACTCCTACATTAAGTAAATTTTGTTTTGCTTATCAAAACAATTGGAACAAAATGTTTTACACCTTGATTGTTATGATGCTAAGCAAGTAACTCAAGATAATTCTTACTTCCAGCAAAGGAGACAGGTATGATAACCATGCTACAATCCACAGAACCAAAGGAAGCTAAGTAACGAGGGCCACGGGGGATGCTTGAATCTCACTGAGCAGGGGAAATAAGGCAGACATAGGAGTGGAGGGAGGGAACAGGGTTGGAGGAGGGGAGCAGGAGAGATAAAGTGGAGGGGCCAGAGGAGAGAGAACTGGAATGGGGTTTGTGGGGGACAAGCTAGAAACCTAGGAAAATGGAGTATCCCAGGAATCTATGAGGTGATCCTGGCTAGGACTCCTAACAGTGGGGGAAATGGAGCCTGAAATGGCCATTTCCTATGACCAGAAAAGACTTCCAATGGAGGGACTGGGCCACCAACCCAACCACAAAACCTTAGACCCACAAATCTGCTAACAAGATTTGTAAGGGTAAAGATGGAGCAGAGATTAAAGTAACAGCCAGCCAATGACTGGCCAAACTTGAGACCCATGCTTGTAAGAGCAAGACCACTCCCGACATTATTAATGATATTCCAGAAAGGTGCCTGGCATGGCTGCAGAGACCCACAGCCAAACACTGGGCAAAGCTTGGGAATTCTATGGAAGAGGGGTACAAAGCATTGAAGGAGCCAGAGAGGTCAAGAACACCACAAGAAAACATACAGAATCAATTAATCTGGGCCCATAGGGACCCAAAAGACTAAATCACATAATAGCATACATGAGACCCTAGCAGTGAAAGCTAGGAGCTATATCTGACTCTGTTACCTGCCTTTGGATCTTGTTCCCCTACCTGGACTTCTTGGCTAGCCACTTTGGGAAAGGATATGCCTAGTCCTACTGCAACTTGATATACCAGGTTGGGTTGCTATCCATGAGAGGCCTCCTTTTCTCAGAGTCTTTTCTGAGGATATGGGGAGGATTGTATGGGACATGGGACTGGGGGGGGGCGGCATGGGGGGAACAGACTGAAAGAGGATGCTTCGATCCGAATGTAAATAAATTTTAAAATATTTTTTTTCTTTTAGTGTGGTCCTTCTGACTTAGTTGTCTTTGTGTTTATAATGCAGATATAGTATGTGCTTATGGGACTATTAACAGTCCCTGACCTAAAATAACTATTTACAATAAATATGAGCCAGTGTCTTAGTGAGAAATGAATGCAGATGTTGAGTGTGAGAATTATATAGAAAAGGTCCTATTGCTCTGTGCCAAAGTGGGGAATGCCTTGCAAACACAAATCAGATACCTGATATTGAGGTACATGGTTTTGTGAGAATTTAATAATTATCAGTACACTTAAAGCACTGCTTGTTTACACCATTGCTTTTCTTTAAAACTTTCAGGACACATTATAATTTCTTCATAAGCATTTTCTTATCAGCTTGCAGATGAAAATTACCTTCATGTCTTCTAGAACTCTGAGAATGTTCTTCAATATTATGGTCTTCCTAATTGTAGCCTAAAACATAATACCAGAAAATATGGAAATTAGGCAAATTTTAACTTACTATCTTCAGTGAACCTGATTAATTCACCTCATTCTTCCTTGTCCTCAATTAAAATTACAGAAGAGCATCAATAACAAAGAAACAGTTGTCTCTTTGTTTTAAAAAAGTCTTACCTATAACAGTGAGGTTCCTGTAGGTCTCCAGCATCACATCTTTGTAGAGACTCTTCTGGGAAAGATCCGGCAAAGCCCACTCTTCCTCAGTGAAGTTCACATGCACATCATCATAGGTCACTGTAACCTTAAATATCCTATACATGGTATAACAGAAAGCATGAAACTTATAATGCTGCAAATGTATATTCATTTACAATATATTCATATAATTCTAGTGCTTCCATGACTTATTTCCTGACACAGAAGTTCTAATGTAATCACCAAGTCATTTTAGAAGGAAACTGAATAATGAGGTTCACCTCTATCATTTCTGAGCCCTTTGAATAGGATAGAGCCTTGCAAGATAAATGCCAATTCACAGAGAAGGGGGAAGAGAGAGAGAAACACATCAGAGAAACTGTATGAACAATTACTAATAACAAAAAATGATGAGCAAGCTTGGTGTATTCACTCATTCCCTTAATCCCAGCACTCAGGAGGCAGAGGCAGGTTTATTTCATTGAGCTTGGTGCCAGCCTAGTCTACACAATGAGTTCCAGAACAGCAAGAGGTACATATTGAGTCTGACTCCCCTGCAAAAATCAAACAAACAGAAAAGAGAACTCTTTACTGAAGTTCCTACTAAGAATTATACATTCACTCCAGTTCTGTATTCATCCTATAAACTTGAAGTGCCCCAGATTAAACTGTAACACTAGTAAGATCTTACTAAAAGAAAATGCATGTTTAAACAGCTACAAATAGACAGATGAAAATACTAGCAATATGTTGATCATAAATAAGCAGCATAGGGCAGGAGAGATGTCTCACCAGTTAAGAGCTCTTGATGGTCTTGCAAATAATTGGGGTCAATTGCTAGTCTTTACATGGGGCTCACAATTATCCTCAAAGTTTGAGAGTTCTGAGGCCATCTTCTGACTACAGTGAAGAGGAGGCACACATGATATACATATTTATGCATACAGGTAAAATACTCATCTTCATTCAAAAAATCCTTAACAGATTAAGAACACTGACTATTCTTCCAGAGGTCCTGAGTTCAATTCCTAGCAACCACATGGTGACTCACAATCACCTATAATGTGATCTGATGTCTTCTGGCCTGCGGGTGAACATGCAGGCAGAGCACTGTATACATGATAAATTAAATATTTAAAAATTTTTTCAGAACAAACACAACAGATAGGAAGAATGTCACAAACCTGCAATCCAATGATTCAGAAGGCCCAGGTAGTATTAATGTAATTAATATGTACTATTCTGAGAAATAGAATATACTTTCTGCAAAATTTCAAAATTCAAGATGTAGATGAAGCCCAACACATGGTTGGCATGTACAAAAACATATATTCTACATATATCAGCTAATAATGAACAAAACAAGCCAGGCATGCTGACCCGCATCTAATCCCAGTACTCTGGAGCAGAGTCAGGTGGATCTCTAAGAACAAGCCCTGTCTGGTCTACATATCAGGGCTACACAGAGAAACTTTGTCTTCAAAATCAAAACCAGAAACAACAAAGTTAAAAATATAAATATACCAAGCTAGCAAAATAGCTTAGCATTGAATAGCACTTGCTACTAATGTATCTTATATGATTTAGGAGTAATGGTGAGAGCATGACAGCACAGGAAGGAAGCTGACTGGTCGATTTCAAACACAATACAGTAGATACAAAGAACAGGGAATGGGTTGAATCTATAGGCACTCAAATCCCACCTCAATAAGGAATCTAGAAAGGCTCCCCCTACAAAAGCTCCCAAAAGCTCATCAAAGAAAACCACAGATGGGAAGAAATACATAGATATATTTCTCCAAATGTTTAAAGGATGTAAAGATATTTATGTCACATGTAAATGCTCTTAAAAAGGTGACTTCTGCAGAGGAAGAATTCAATAATGAAATAGATAGAATGATTCATTCTGTGAGCAGTCAGCCTCTTTCCCCAGCCATTCCTGTCATTTTCCAATGGTCCCATGAATAAAGTGGCCATAGTGGCAGATGTTTACATAGTAACTTTCATGTACATAATTGCTTCTGCCATAACCATCATCCATGGATGTGCAGAATGCCTTATCCCCTGCAATAGTATTCCACACAGTGTTGCTCCTGACCAAGGAACTCACTTCAAAACAGAGAAAAGAGATAGTGGGACCAGTATCATGGATTCCACTGGTATTGCTATGTTCCTTGGCATCCTGAATCAGCTGATCTGATAGAAAGATGGAATGTTCTTTTGAAGATACCATTGCAAAGCAAATTAGGTGACAGGCAGCTGGAGAGCTGGAGCAGGGTCCTCCAGAAGGCTGTATATCCTTTGAGTTAGCATCCAATATATGGAATGGTTTATCTCATAACCAGGATCCATGGGTCCAGGATTTAAGGGGTGGAAAAGGGAATTGTCCTAATCACTATACTACTGGTGACCCCTTAGGGAATGCTTTGCTCTCTCTTCCTGTGACCTTAAGTTCTGCTGGCCAGAAAGTTATAGTTCCAGAGAGGTGAGCGCTCCAACCGGGAGCTAAAACAAGCAGTTCATTGAACAAGAACCTCAGGTTGTGGTGATCCTCAAGCATAAAATCATTTTCACTGCTACTTCATAAGTGCAATATTGCTACTGTTATGATTTGTCATGTAAATATCTGGTATGCAGATGGTCTTAGGCAATTCCTGTGACAGGGCCTTTAGATCCCCAAAGGGTTTGCAACCCATAAGTTGAGTGCATTTAGTGATTTAGTGCATTCCTTGCTACTACAATGCCTTGTGATTAAAGGCAGTGGGAACCTACAACAGCTTAATCCAGAGGGATGACAAAAGGCACAGACCTCTCAGGAGTGAACATATGACTCACTCCTCTAGTAAAAGCACTGAGATCTGCTGAGGTTATGGCCAAGGGTGGAGGAAATACAGAAAGGATGTTAAGGGAAGGTAGTTATAGTACCAGCTAAAGCTATATGACCAGTTACAGAAAGGAGTTTTATAAGTGATATGAGTGTTCCTGTTATATTTTGTTAACAATGTGTTTGTACAGATATTTGTGCTTTCTTTCCTTAATTTCTTCTTTAGGTGAGGTAAATCAAGTAAGAGAATATTAATGGTTATCATGTTTAAATTTGAGATACCAAAATAATGTCCCCCGAGGACATTGCAACCTATTCTAACATTATAATGAGCTTACCGTTGTACAAAAGATACTTATATCACATTAGGCATAATTAGGGTCTGGTTTGGTATATAATGTGTTTTCCTTGGACTTGGAATAGTTAGTTACATCATAGTTAGGCATTATTATGACCTGGTTATTGTTTTCATTTGTGAAATTAATGATAGCATAAAAAGATGGACTGTGTGTCAAGTTGACCTGGGATGGAACTGTGATGGTATGATGGTTCTTTTTGGTTGTCAACATTATTACATCTGGAATTAACTATAACCCAAAAATGGAGGGACACACCTGAGAGGGCCTAACCCTAACCCCGCCCCTGCCCCCCCTGTTAATGAGAAGTGGGAAGATCTACATGTAATCCACAACTTGGAGGTAGGAAGAAATGCCCTTAATCTGGATCTTGATGGAGAGGGGGGCGCAGACACCCTTTAATCCAGTTGTTTTGAAATAAAAAACCCTAATCTGGGCTACACCTTGTGCTGGAAAGTCCATATAAAACATAGAAGAATGAAGCTTTTACTCTTTCTTTGCTTGCTCTCACCTTTGTAGCAAGTCCATTCCTTCACTGGCATTAGTGCCTACTTCTTTGGGATTCCAGCCTATACTGAAGTTGCACTGTGACATCTAGGCTCCTGCAGTGAGGACCTACTGGATTCTTGGACATTGCCAGGGTAGATGGCCATTGTTCAACGAGCTGGTCCACAGCCTCTTTTTATAAATAGAGAAATTGATTCTATCAGTTCTGTTATACCATAGAACCCTGACTAATAATATATTGGGTATACAAAGAATACCATTTAGAGCCATTTGTGACTCAAAATCATCTCAGCTCAGTTATAAATTACTTTTGATAGATTTTCATGATTAAAATGGAAAATTTTAAGCAAATAATATGTTGGTTTGAACTCTATAATAGCCTTACGAAAGTCTTATTAAACGTTAAGGTAGACCATAGGGAGAAGAGCTGCCGAAATGTCCTCTAATCTGCAATGGATGGTCCCTGGGAAGTGCTCCAGTTTCCTGACCAAGAGGAATAAGCAGACGCTCGTCACCAAGCCTAATAATCTGAAGGCCACAGTTCCTTCCACTACTATGGGCTAATTCACTGCCAAGACTGTGGGAGTGGAGCCCGAGGCCAATGGCAAAGGTGTCGTGGTGGTCATGAAACACAGGGCCAGGCAGTGGTGGCGCATGCAGGCAAAGGCAGGCAGATCTCTGCGAGTTACGGCCTGCCAGGTCTACAGGGCGAGTTTAGGACAGCCAAATCTACACACACAAAAAAACCCTGCCTAGAAAAAGAAAGAAAGAAAGAAAGAAAGAGAAAGACAGAAAGAGAAAAAGAGAAAGAAAAAAGAAAAGAAAAAGAAAAGCAGAGCAGATCCGGTCAGTGAAAACCAGCTCTACCTGGAGCCAGAGATTGAGAGAGGTTTAAAGTGGGCTCTCCCCAACTCCTCCACTTGCTGATTTAATTTACTTTTTCTCTCCCCACTGTCTTGAGTTCTGACTCAAGTGTCTCCTCTCCATCCCTCAATACCCTTCTTCACTACAAATTCTAATGATTAAACAAAAAGACAAAAAAATTATTTTTATTTATACTTCATAACTAAGCTTGGCTGTCCTGGACTCCCTTTGTAGCCTAGGCTGGCCTAGAACTCTCAGCTATTCACCTGTCTCTTCTTCCAGAGTGCTGGGATTAAAGGTGTGTGTCACCATGCCTACATTGTCCTCAGTTCCTTTGTCCATTTCCTCGCATTTCCATACCCATCAACCATTTCCTTTGCTTATCTTCATGAATCTGTGCTTTCAATATTGGATATTATTTAAATTGCTCTTTTTAGGGGATACATCTATGGTTGTGATTGGTGTTTAGTCTTTTTTTTTTTTTTTTGTAAATAATTTATTTTGAGAATGAGACCAAAAGAAATTGGAATTAGGGTGTTGGATGTCTTTTGCCCTGCATTTTTTTATCCTAGGAGGCTTGTATTCCAAGCTAACAAGTTAGGCTGCCTATCTTTTATATGAAGGGTTCAGAATTCACTATAGGGCTCAGATATTGGGGTGCAGCATCCTATTAGACCCAGTTCTGGTCTAGGCTGGCAGCAAGAATGCTGGGAGGCTTGCAGAGCAGAGCCAGGGCAGCTTGACAGTTGGAGCTGTGAAGGAGAGATAAACCTGTTTTTTATGATGCCAAGTGTGGGATCGGAACGGTCTTGTGAGAGAACAGGTGAGGTTAATCCACTAGAAGACCAACCTCGTGCAGGAGCTTGATTGGTGCCAGCTGAAAAGATCCCATGAACAGACTTCTGGGAGGAGATATATAAATAAGCCCAGAACTGGAAACGGGGCTTTTGGAGACCTGGGATAGTTTTGGCTGTTCGTTGCTGACTGCGGGGGAAGGCTTGGAGCTCCGGTTCCTGCTGAGGTTCCGGGTTCTGGTTACTCCAGGTTCCAGCAGAAGAAATCCTGCTGATTATGCCAGGAGAATCGTTCCTCGGAACTGCTTTCCTTAAGGTTTTGTTATTGCGTTCTTTAGTCCTTTTTTCCTATTGTTTTGGTTAGTCGGGTTATAAGTGACGTCGGTTCGGTTAGTAAGTTGTAATAAAATACATTGGTTAAGAGAACTGAGCCTACAGAGCTGTGTGGCCTGCAACTTGAGAAGGAGTGGGAGGGACCAGTCTCTGCAGGGCAGCGACATTAAAAACCAGGATAGTGACAAGGAAGAGACAAAATCTGGGTGGCCCTTGAAAAGGTTTGGGGAACCGCGTGACTGGAACTGAAGGATAGTGGGCGGGTCTATATGAATATGCTTCCTTTCCTTCGGTGGATGGGGGTCATGTGGGGGCAGGTTGTTTGCAGAAACCCAACAACTTCCTCAGATGTAGGTTTCCGGCTGCTGGCCTGGTCAGTCACCAGTCAGCAGCACAGCGGTAGGAACAGCAGCCTAGCAGTCAGAGGGAAACGGAGGGAGAGGAGCAGCATGATTTCCTCAGCTGCTTTGCTGTTGCTGCTGTTGTTGTTGTTGTTGTTGTTGTTGTTGTTGTTTCCGAGACAGGGTTTCTCTGTGTTTCCTTGGCTGCCCTAGTCTTGCTTTGTAGACCAGGCTGGCCTTGAACTCACAGTGATTTGCCTGCCTCTGCCTCCTGCTCTTAAGGATGCCACTATCACAATTCTGTTGATATCTTACCATTGTTGGATAGGGTGTTTATTGTGAGTATTTTTTTTTATGGTGGCCAGATTATTTTTCATAAAATCATCTCATGGAGCATTTGCAGTATGTGTATTTGGACACTGGGTTCACAGCTACAGCAGTTACAAATCTCCTCGAATTCAAATTCACCCATGCTTTCTTAACTTCTGTGTTCCTCTATCTGCCTAGTCAAGAGCGTGTCCTCTGTCCTGGGTAATAGGTATCCACAAAATACATGTTGGTCATATGTGGAACCAGTGCAGATTTGATTGAATCAGAAAATTTACTTTATAAAACACCATAGTTAGCCAGGCGTGGTGGCGCACGCCTTTAATCCCAGCACTTGGGAGGCAGAGGCAGGCAATTGCTGTGAGTTTGAGGCCAGCCTGGTCTACAGAGTGAGTCCAGGACAGCCAAGGTTACACAGAGAAACCCTGTCTTGAAAAAACAAAAAACAAAACAAAACAAAAATAAAACACCATAGTTGTGGTTGGAAACATTAACGTCTTGGATGTGAGCACAGCGTTCAGAAATGTGTCTTCAATGCTTAGTTATTAATGGTATACCTTGGGTCTGATGAAAACTGGAGATCTGACTGGTCCGGGGTATGGTTGAGGTTTATTCTATGCTGTGTTCATCCTGAGATTCCCAGGAGAAAAACCAATTTCACCACTTGAGCAGGTACTAATATAAATAGTGAATACTGACCAAGAAATGGACTTTGTCAAGAGCTACAGGGGCTTATGAATACAAACCTATATGCCATCATACTTTCTCATGTGGCGTTGTTATTTTTGAAGAACTACAACTCCCAGCATTCCAGGGAGCTAATCTGGTTCTTGGGCAGGTGGTATTTGCAGATCAATTTTGGGCTTTACAGTATGAGGGAGAAAACAGCCAGATGTATCTAGAAGGGTCCAGACTGAACCAGCTCATGAGAAGACTGAGAGGGGAGGAGATGGGGGACAGAAAGAGAAGGGAGGAGAGACTAGGGTTTAGAGAGGAACCAGGCAGCAAGAAATTACCTCTCCAAAAATGTCTCCTTTAATATGTTAATCTCAGGTAGCCCTGTGTCCTTAGTCTCTTTGAGAGCCCAGCCCACTATGCATGCTGTGAGATCATGACATCAGGCCACACTGTTATTATAGATAGAAAACTCACTATATATTACAACAAAATTAGAATTCACCTTTTGAGTGATTATGATTGCTGACTTAAATCAGAAAACTGTCTCCTTCGTTCAAGGAAATCACTGTGCCTGTGCACATGTGGCCAAACTCTTGTTTTTAAATTCACGGCTTGTTAACACTGAGTTTTTTCACTGTAACTTCTTGCAGGAGTGGGAATGCCTGGACCCTGGCCTCAGAGGTTTTTTTCAGAGACCTCCTGTTGTAGTCTGGATTCTGTGGGTCAGAGTCCAGTTTTCTTGCAGTCTTCCTTCCTCAGGCTATCTGGGAAAATGGCTCTGCAGGTGTGTAAACTGTGTGTGAGTGAGTCTCACATCTCATAGACTAAGTGAAATCCTCAGTGAAGAAGAGACATTTTTATCATACTTTCTCTTTCCTTCATGGTTATCCTTTTGGCAGGTGTTAGCATCTTTCAGTTTTGTTCCATTAAAGTACTTTGCACCTCTTTCCCATGGGCAGGTCTCCCACTGCTCAGCCAGATCTGCTCACCTGTGAGTGACAACTAAGAGCCCTAGATAGTGAGGACAGAGATTGTAGCAAAGGATCCAGGTATGTTAGACAGATTGAGCATGGTGTGTGGTGGCTCTGAAATGACAATAGAAACAAGACATGAAATTGATTTTTGCAAGATTCGGTTTCATTAATGATTCTGGAAATTTTCACTGAGAATAATGTTAGATGTGGTAAAATGAATTTCCCATTATAGGCAGTACATTAAGCATTCAGTCGTTTCCTGTATTTGATTAGTTTCGAGTCTCTGAAATAACTGTTGCCCATTGAAAACAAAGTCTCTGACCAGACTGAAAGCAGCACCTGGTCTTGGGTGTGAACCGAGCCATTTGTGTGTGTAGCAAATGTCATAGTGGATTCCTTTTTAGGGCCTGTGACCTTCCTTATCATTTGCTTTGGTGAGGTTCCAAGTGTAATCTGTGTATTTCCCTCCCTGTACAATTACCCTCATATTGAACCAGAAAAGTTTCTGTTACTAAAAATAGTCTTTCCAGTATGTTTCCAGTGTGCATGTCTGACAGATTTGGATTGTAGAACACAGGATCCAAATTGGGAAGTGACCACTGATGACTCTGCCCTCCTCCTCAGTCTGCATAGCTGTTTCTGACATTGTTAATGGTATTACTGTGTAGTACAAGATATCTGAAGACAGTGTGAGTGGTTTGATTGAGGTCTTCTTCTTCTTCTTCTTCTTCTTCTTCTTCTTCTTCTTCTTCTTCTTCTTCTTCTTCTTCTTCTTCTTCTTCCTCCTCTTCTTCTTCCTCTTCTTTTTGGTTTTTTTCAAGACAGGATTTCTCTGTGTAGCCTTCTTTGTCCTGGACTCACTTTGTATACCAGACTGGCCTCAAACTCACAGAGATCTACCTGCCTCTGCCTCCTAAGTGCTGGGATTAAAGGCGTGTGCCACCACTTTTGGGCTGAGTTGTTGTTTGTTTGTTTTTGTTTAAGGAGATCCATTTGATTTCTGACTCTATTGTCACTTTAAATTTTTCTCCGTCAGAGAACTGTGTACTCACTGATGCACTGTGTTGAGTTAGTCCTGATTAGAGTGGAATTATTCCATTTGTCCTTTTTCACACTGTTGGCTTTAGCTTTTGTCTGACTGTATTATTCTGAGGTATGTTCTTTCTCTCCTCATACCTTGAGAGGTTTTATACTGAGAAAATGTCATATTTTACCATAGGGCTTTAATTTATCTATTGACATAGCCATTTTTCTACTTTTACTGAGTCTACATATTTGGTGTCTTACATAGATTCGTCTGTAGGTGTTGGAACAGCCTTGCACTCTTGGTGTGAATTCAATGTTTCCATTTCTGTGTTATTTAGAGATGATCTCTGTGTCTGTGTAGATCCTGGCAACTGCTCTATGATTTTTTAATTTTTTGAATATATTTGTTTGGGCTCACCTGCTTTGTGCTTTGAGGTAAAGCCAGCTTTGCATGAGGACTTTCTATCGTTCCTCCTTTTTTGTGTGTTTTATGCAGTGCTCTCCTTTTGGCATTAGTATAAGGTTTGTATGGAAAGGAGAATTCCATGTTAATCTGTCCAGTCCTCAGACACTGTTGACGGAAACTCTTACTGCTTCAGTCTCAGCAGCTGCTTGCTGTGTGTTGTAGTTGTATCATGTAGGAGGCTGATTCAGTCACTAGTTTCTAGGAACTCATCATGTCTTCTTCAGTTGTGGTTTATGTATGTATGACTTTCCACAGCACTGCACAAGATAACACTGAAGTCCTTGTCAAATCTTTCAGTATCCTCATGTTAGCTCTACTTCTAATACATATAAATTCACTTTTCCAGTTTGAATTAGGTGAATGATGCTTTGTTATTACTTTAGTCCCGGCACCAAAACAGTTCTGTTATGTTGAATCATTGTACTGTCTTTGAGTCTCTATCTAGTTCATTAATCTCTGCATAGCCTTGCTATTTTCTTTCTACATAATATTTCAGATTGTTTTTATGCTTGTAAAGCCCTCAGGCACATAACTCTGGGCAAATATCTTTCATAACCTGAGCTTCTTGCTGCCAAACTTCTTGACTTCTCTTTGTTACTTCTGTGTGATTGTCTTTGCTGAGCTGTCACTCCTCTAGGCTCTAAGAAAGCGTCCTTGGAGCTCCATCATTTCTGACTCACTGTTCATTGACTTAAGAGTCCACAGTAGCTACTTAAGGGACCATTTTACAGGGCAGGAGATGTGACTCAGCAGTTAAGGGCAGTGGTTGTTCTTGCAGTTTCCAGGTTCAGTTTCCTGTGTCTGCCTGGGGACTTGACATCTTTCCAGAACTGAAGCTCCTCCATAGGGTCTGTTACTCTCTTGATCTCTTTCAGTTGTCTTATTGCTCTAGCTAGAACTTCAAATAAAATATTGAATAGATGTAGGGAGAACAGTCTTGCCTTGTTCCTGATTTTAAAGGAGTTGTTTTTACTTTCTTTCCATTTGATTTGATGTTGGCTATAGGCTTGCTGCAGATTCCCTTTATTATGTTTAGGTATGTGTTGCAGGTGGGTTGGGTGTATTTTGATGCTAATACTGCTTGTCAGCTTGTATCTTGCCTAAGAGCCTAACCTGTTTGACCAATAAAAGGCCATCACCCCTGGGCAGAGTAAATGGGATGGGCGTGGCTAAGGTTCCCGGGCTTTGGGAGACCGAGATAATATTGGGAGGAGGAGGGGAGAGGTGGAAGAAGGCTGCACCATGGGTTGGGTGAAGGAGAAGCATATGGCCAACATGGATGGAGATTTGGTCCAGATGCTGAAAATTAGCAAGTATTTGGGATTATGGGTGGGAGGTAGCTTGATAGAAATTATTAGAAGCAGATGGCATAATAAGTAGTTTAGGGATTTAATATCTGGCCTTCCCAAGGTTAAGTAAGGCAATTTTAAAATATAACAGGTGTCTGTGTCTTGACTGATTGCTAGCGGGTTAGAAAATACCACCATAATGATAATTTATAGGCCTAATAATAATATTATTAGGCTATACTGATAAATTAACCACAACAAGTATGTCCCTTGTATCCCTAATCTCTCCAAGACTATTATCATTAATTGGTGTTGGATTTTGTCAAAGGCTTGGTAGGTGGCAAATGAGATTATCCTCTGTGTTTTTCTTTTTTTTCTGTCAGTTTATTTATATGGTGGGTTACATTTACTGATTTTTGTATGTTGAACCATCCCAGCATCTCTGGGACGAAGCCTAGTTGAACAATGTTTGTGATCTTTTTGATTTGTTCTTTGATTGAGTTTGCAAATATTTTATTAATTTTGGATCTATGTCCATGATGGAAATTGGTCAGCAGTACTCTTTCTTTGTTGAGTATTTATGTGCTTTGGGTATCAAGGTGACTGTGACTTCTTAAAATGAATTGGGTAATAATCTTTCTGTTTCTGTTTTGTAGAATAGGTGAGCAGTATTGGTGTTGTCTTCTCTGAGTGTCTGGTTGATTTCTGCATTAAAACCATCCAGTCCTGGTGTTTTGTTTTGTTTTGTTTTGATTTGATTTGATTGGGAGTCCTTTAATGAATTTTTCTTTTTCACTAGGGGATATAGGTCTACTTAAGTTGTTTACCTGATCTTGATTTAACTTTGCCTATCAATTAAATTATCCATTTCTTTTAGATTTTCCAATTTGTTGGGGTACAGGTTTTTAAAGTGTGTTCTTAACTATTCTCAGGATTTCCTCATTGTCTGCTTGTATGTCCTTTTTGTTTCCAATTATTAAAATTTGCATATTCTATTTTGGTTATTTGCAATGAATCTACTCTGTTTCATTGAATCTTTATTGGTTTTGGTTGGTTGTTTGCTTGCTTTTTGGTCCAACGGAGTTTAGTTTATTCAGGGTTGTGGCATTAGCCTGACTCCTGAACAGAAGCTACACCTTGATCCTGGGAGTTTCTTGCTGGGGCAGTGGGTGCTTGTGTCTGCCATGCCACAGGCTCACACTTCATAGAGCATCATGGGGGAAATCCACATAGATTCGGTCGGTGCGCGGGGTGTGGGGGGGAATCCAGCCTCACGATGTCCTGAGGAATCAGATTCTTATGTATCTGTCCATTCTTGGTGACAATTGTCTCCTCATAGAACTCACGAGCCAGATCCCCATCTTTATCATAGAACATGGAGCCGCGGCGTGTGAATGGGAAGGGAGGCAACCCTCGGGCTCAAGACTGCACCAAAGATTGCTCGGCGCCGCCTCTCCACCCCAGTAGCAGTGGCAAAGGGCCAGAGGCCCCAGGCTTCAGAGCCTCTGATGCCCCTGTCAGCCTCTCGGGAGCTTGGCGGCCACTAGGCTCCCACAGTGCGGTGGGCGTGACCATGCCCCGCCCGGTCTCAGGTGCTGCCGCTGCTGCTCCCTGGTTCTTTGTATTCTTCTCTTTGGTATCTGTTTACTTGATTTTGAGTGCCTCTCGGGAGCTTGGCGGCCACTAGGCTCCCACAGTGCGGTGGGCGTGACCATGCCCCGCCCGGTCTCAGGTGCTGCTGCTGCTCCCTGGTTCTTTGTATTCTTCTCTTTGGTATCTGTTTACTTGATTTTGAGTGTGTTATGAGTTCCTTTAGCGTTTGTTACTTTGTGAACTTTCTGTGGAGAAACAGTGTTAGTTGTCTCTTCTTGATCCTGAAGGTTTGCCTCTCATTTCTTGGCAACTCTGTGTTTTCCAGTTGTAATCATCAGTTTGGGTTTTTGTTACTTAAGTGATTGATATGGTTAACACATTGGTTTTTGGTTTTTCAAACTTTCAGCAAATGCTGAAACAAAAGCAGGACTTTTCAAGGAGAAAAGAAAGAGGGCCCTTGATCTGGATTGGAAGCCTAACAAGGTGCTTTAAGGGCAATACTTCCTCCTGCCCAAGCCTTAAATTAATGGAAAGAGTATGCAAAGTGATTCCTAGTCCCAGGAAGAAACTTCATATAAAACCTGCTGCTACTGTGGTCCAAGCGTGGTAGGGTCCATCCCTGCATAGAAGCCAATCTTGACAGGATCACCTTATTGTGCTGGTTCTAGAAACAAGAAAGACACAAAATTCAAAGATTCTTCCTCTGTGGTTTCAGTTCAGCAATGTCCCAGCTATTTATGTTTGGCAGCTTCATAGTCCCAGTGAGGAAACTGTGAGAGTTCATTGCATTGAAGCTGTGAGGATGAAGCCTAAGTTGCATTTTGAGACCACAAACAAGATGTTGAGACACCCAAGCCTTTGCGAAATCTGCATGGAGAGATGCAGATAGGGAGTGGAAGTAGCCAAACTGAGGGATGTATGAAAAGGTACAGGAATAGGTCATCTGAGCCCTTTGATGTGAAGGTCCATGTGTGTGAGACAGCGCTGCAGGATTTGGTGTTTGCCCTGCAGAGTTTCTTGCCTTGGTCTAATCTCCCCTCACTGTGTACACATTCCTATTTACTGGAATGAGAAGGACTATTCTGTGCCATTGTATGTTGGAAAGATAGAACTTGTTTAATGATTTTATAAGATGTGTCAATTAAGAGATTGTCCATAATTGTCAGAAGCGACTTTGGACATTAGAACAGTGTAGAAGCTATTGCTTTGAACATTTGAACAGTGTAGAGGCTGTTGCTTTGGACATTTAAGCAGTGTAGAGGCTGTAGCTTTTGACATTTGAACAATGTACAGTCTGTTGCTTTTGGCATTTGAACAGTGAACATGCTGTTGCATATTATTAGGACCATTACAATTAGACTAAATGCATTTGCATCACAGGGTGACCATAAGCTTATAGTGACCAGGGTGAGAATGCAGTTGTTTGAGTCAAAAAGCTCCTAGATTAGAGTTTGCCTTTGGGCACTTGTCTGGCTTTTGTGGCTTTCTTTGGGTAGCTTATGCATGCTTTTGTAGGAGGAGCCTTTCTAGATTCTGTTAGGGTATTGTGTACAGTTTACTCTTGTTCATTCAAATGCTGATTTCTCTACCCCACTATCTAGTTTGCATTGCGATGTTTATTTCAAGTATTTCTGGTGACAAGTTTGTATTGACATGTCACCATTTGTTCTCTTTTTTGCTAATAAAAGTCATCTAGCCAGTGCTGAGCAATACAGAGACTAGGGTGGGACATCCTGGTCCAGTGAGAGGAGGAGAAAGATCAGGAAGGGAAGGAAGGATGCCTTTGGACAGAACCAGGAAACACTAGGAGAAGAGAATTGGACCATAGAGACAAGAAAAATGAGAGGAAGATAAACTAGCTTGGAGGCTTAGTATTATGCTCTCTGCTAATTAAACAGATTCTAGTCTCTCTGTGTGGTGTTTTGGTTAAGGAATAAGCACTGATTATCTTAAAATTATAAATATTAATATCCATTCAACAAGATTCCTTATTGGGGATGAAATTTGATTGTCTAAAGACTCAATCCATTTCCTGTTCTTTGTGTCTACTGTGTTGTGGTTGAAACTGATCAGTTAGCTTCCTTCTCATGCTGTCATGCCTGCACCAGTATACACTCTATCCCTAAATCACATAAGATACAGTAGAACCAATTGCTACCCAATGCTAAGCTAATTTGCTAGTCTGATGTTTTTATATTTTTAAATTTGTTGTTTTTGTTTCTGTTTTTGGAAACAAAGTTTCTCTGTATAGTCCTAGCATTCCTGAAAGTAAGTATGTAGACCAGATAGTTGTCAAACTTGGAGATCCCCCTGACTCTGGCTCCAGAGTGCTGGGATTAGTTTGGGCCAACATGTCTGGCTGTTTTTTTACTGTTATTTTTTTTTTTTAAGATTTATTATTTATTCTTATGTATATAGTGCTCTTCCTTCATGTACATCTGCAGGCCAGAAGAGGGCATCAGATGGTTGTGAGCCACCATGTGGTTACTGGGAATTGAACTCAGGACCTCTGGAAGAGCAGTCAGTGCTCTTAACCTCTGAGCCATCTCTCTAGCTCCCTGTTATTTTTTTTTTTTTTTTAATAAAGTTAGCGGAAGTTCTTGGAATGTAGGTTTTTGTACAAGGTAGCATATGCTATTGTGCTTATCTTCATCCACATCTTGAACTTTGAAATTTGGCAGAGAGTGTATTCTGTTTTTTAGAACGGCATGTATTCATGATATTAATATGACCTGTGCCTTCTGAGTCATTGCATTGCAGGCGTGTGACGTTCTTCCTACAAGGATTTGTTCGAATCTTTTGAATGAATATGAGTGTTTTTCCTGTATGCATGAACATGTATATCATGTGTGCCTCCTCCTCACTGCTGTCAGAACTCCTGAACTTGGAATAATGAATAGTTGTGAGCCCCGTGTAAATAATGACAATTGACCTCAATTATTTTTTCCTTCACTTTTCTTTTTCTTATTTTATTTCTTATTTTTATTTTTGGTTTTTCAACACAGTATTTCTTTGTGTAGCCTTGGCTGTCATGGACTCACTTTGCAGACTGGGCTGGCCTCGAACTCATAGTGATCTGCCTGCCTCTGTCTCCCAAGTGCTGAGATTAAAGGCGTATACCACCAATGCCCAGCTTACCTCAATTATCTTCAATACCAGCAAGAGCTTTTAACTGGTGAGCCATCTCTCCTGTCCTATTTTGTTTATTTATATTGCTATTATTTCCTTCTGTTCATTTATAAATGTTTAAACATGCATTCCCTTTTAGTAAAATCTTACTATTGTTATAGTATAAACTGGGGTACCTCAGGGTTATGGAAGATGAATATCAAACAGGAGTGAATGTATAATTCTTTGTAGGAACTTCAGTAAAGATCTCTGAGTTCTTTCTGTCTTTTTTGTTTGTTTGTTTGATTGATTTTTTTTTTTTTTGAAGGGAGTCAGGATCTTAATATGTACGTCATGGCATAGAACAGGCTGGCACCTGCCTCTGCCTCCTGAGTGCAGGGATTAAAGGCATGAGCAAGGATACCCAGCTTGCCCATCATTTTTGTAGTTAGTAATTGTTCCTACAATTTCTCTGATGTGTGATCTGTGTGGTTCTTTCTCTATGTCTGTTAATTGACATTTCTCTTGCGAGGCTATTTCCTGTTCAAAGGACACAGAAACGACAAATGCCAAGAGATATGGAGGATTGGCAAAAGCAAGCCTGTGAGCCTCTGGAGGCAGCCCACTCATTTTTCACAGCTCTATCCCTTGGTTTAGGAAAAGCCTAAGTTATTTTGCCTCAAAACTGCTTCCTGTTGCTACACTGTCTTTCCATGCTTCTCTCTTGTGTCTGGCATAATGCATTATGCAGATCTCCTGCATAATCGTATGAAGGTGATTATATAGTTCCTGATAGTGATTTCTGAATAGATTCAAGTAACGTCTAGCCCTCCTACAAATTATCAAAAAACTGCTAGGAGTTCTGCGAACCACATGAATTACACCAGTAAGAAAAGCAAGATTAAACCACATTAATGATCAAGGGAATGCATTCATTCTAGGTTTAGTCCAGGCTGAGTCCTAGGTGTTTACCACAATAAGAAAGACCATATGAATATAAAAACAAAGAACAAATGGTTTTCTGTACAAGACAGGACAGACCCCTGTTTCTTGATAACAACCTTGGCACCAAAAACTCTTGTTTTAAATACATAATGTACATATGAAATAAGAAAAAGATAAAGCTTCTGCTTGGGACTCAGTGAGCTTATAGATAAAACTACTATTTAAACTTTAATGAGCAAAAAATGTTCAGTTAGATATAGTTCTAGTGAAATAAATTAAAGTCCTACTGTCATTCTCTTCTGTAATGATTGTATAGGGAAGATAAAAACCTATAGGACAAGAATAAAAGAGAGAGGGGCTTGCTAGAGCCTGTCCTACCCATTTACTATGTGTCTGTGTATATATGTTCACATGTGAATAGATATGTGTATGCATGTTTAAATATCTACATGTTGTTGTTGTTGTTGGCGTGTGTGTGTGTGTGTGTGTGTGTGTGTGTGTGTGTGTGTGTGTGTGTAAAATTGGGAACTCCCTTGTGTGTATGAATGTGTACCTGTCTGCATGTCTCATTGCTTACGTGTGCTGATATAGTGGAAGGTTCCCTGAGGATGGCCTGGATTTGCTGCATTCTTCGCAAAAGAGACTGCTAAAACCAACGCCATCACCACAGGAAAGCTTGTGGGAATCTGCTGTTCAAAGCCCATGTTTATTTTACTTGTATGAGTGTATGTTTAAAGTCTTTTTTTTTTTCTCTTTTTTCCCCCCTCTCCTTCAAGCCACTGTTGAATGCCTAAGTAAGTCACTAAGTTTAAAAGCAAACTATGGTTTTTCTTTTACAGCCTCCTGCTGTTTACATCAGGAAACTGTCACAGCCACCTGCCCTTAGGTAATAGACTCCTTAGCTAAGGAGCGGCTTTGGCAGCAGAAGAGCCAGAAAAACCAAATAGCTCAATTGATAAAGCATCAGATAGTTCTTTGGAATTTGCCAACACTGTGTCCTGTGCAAATACTAATGTGTGTGTCAAGGCTGGCCCTTGATGGAGATGAACCTCGTTATTCAGTTTCCTTCTAAAATGACTTGGTGGTTACAGTAGAACTTTTGTGTCTGAAAATGAGTGGAGGAAGCACCAGAGTTACACGACTATGTTGTCAATGGTGCAGACATGTACAGTGATGTCAGTATCCTGCTTTCTGTGTACACATGTACAGCATACTTTAGGATGCAGTGACCTATGATGATGAGCATGTGAACTTCACTCGGAAGAGTGGGCTTTGCTGGATCCTTCCCAGAAGAGTCTCTACAAGGATGTGATGCTGGAGCCCTACAGGAACCAAGCTGCTGTAGGTAGGACTGAATTATGTTTTGCTTTTTAAAGTCAGGGGACAAATGTTTCTCTGTTACTGATGTTCTTCTGCAATTTCAAATGAGAATGAGGAAGAATGAGGTGAATAAATCAGGCATGGTTCTTAGAGACTCTGAATGTAATAACTTAAATTTTCTTAATTTCCAATAATATATAATATATTTCTTATACTATATTTTAAGCTACAATCTGGGAGACCATAATATTGAGGACCGTTGTCAAGTTCTAGAAGACATGGAGGGTCATTTTCATGTGCAAGCTGATACATGTCTTGCAGAAGAAATTTTAATGTGCCCTGCAAGTTTTAAAGAAAAGCAACAGTGTTAAAAAATGAAAAAACTGACCCCCCCCTCTTTGCCCTGCCTCTGTGGGTCAGGCGGACCCAGGGGAGGGTGGTAGGTTGCAGCGACCGCCCCCCTCCCCCCGCCCCCCCGTGAACCAGCAGTGGGAGGGGTTTGAACCCCGGAAATGGTGGGGAGCCCTGGATTTTCCCTGGACGTCTAGACAGTTGGACCTGAGAAGGGGCCAGTTAAAGGTTGGGGCCTTTGGGGAGAGGTGGGGGTGGGGAGCTGAGACTCGTACCGGGACTAAATGGGGCCTGGGCAGAAGCTGAGCACCCTGTGCCCAAGGAGCCCCCCGTTGGCCTTGAGTGGCTGAGTGACTGAGCGCCCCCCCCCCCCCAGAGCAGGACCTTCCCTTGGAAGGGCCTTGCAGCAGCCGGTGGGAGGGCCTGGCCTGGCGCTCCCGACCTCCACTCGCTGTTGTCCCGCCCTCCCCTGGAGGGAGGGGCCGAGCGCCCTCAGGAAGCATAGACCTAGGCTTTCCGAGAGTTTCCCGCCCTGCGTTGCCACTGGCCGCCTACCCGCCAGGAGATGGCTCCCGGGACACGTGAGAGTCTTCGGTGATGTTGACACTCCCAATGTCTTCGAGCAGCCAGGGCCCTGGGGCTGGAGCGCACCAACGCGGAACCTGCTGCTGCCGCCGCTGCCAGGCCTGTGTGCGAACTGAGTGTGGGGACTGCCATTTCTGAGGAGACATGAAGAAACTGGGGGAGTTGGCGGGGCGGGCGCATGAAGTGGTCTTGCCTGCTTCGGCAGTGCGCTGTGCCCGTGCTTCCACACACAGCTGTATGCGTGTGCTGAGTGCGGGGACTGCCATTTCTGAGGAGACCTGAAGAAGCTGGGGACGTCGGTGGGGCGGGCGCATGAAGCAGTCTTCCCTGCTTCAGCAGTGCGCTGCGCAGCTGTGTTCCTTCTGTGTGGGGAAGCTGGGAAGGAGGAAGGTGCATGGAGAGGAAGAGAAGTTTGGTTTGAGCCTCATGGAGTATACAGTCTGCAACGGGATCATCCACCCTGGCTGCCTGAAGATGGGAAAGGCTGAGGGTGCTATCAATTCAGAGATCCCCAACTGCTGGGAGTGCCCCCAAGGTACCCAGGAAGGATGGACAAGGATGCAGGTGAGGGTCCAGGGCACCACAGGGTTGACAGTGGTGAGGGGTGGATGGAAGCTGACAGAGGAGCCACCACCTCCACCTCTGCCCAGAAGAAAGGGAACCTTACCTGCTGGCCCTCCCCCTGAACATGTGTCTGGGCCCCCAAACAGAAGGAGTGGGAGGCAGGGAATGAGACCCCCGACCCCAAGGAAAAAGGTGAAAGGAGGCCAAGAGAGGCACTTGAAGAAGGTGGGTGGAGATGCCTGCCTCCTCTGAGGAGCAGACCCAGGCAGCCCTGGCCTTCTCCCCTAACCCCCACCCCCCACCCCCCAGGCTTCGGAATCCCAGCCAGGCATTCTCATTCTGCCACCCTAGGCTCCCTCCCGAGAACTGGGAGAAACTCAAGCCACCTATGGCTTCTGCTGAGGGCCCGGCAGCACCATTCCTATCACCACAGAGGGAGAAACTCGAGCGTTTCAAGCATATGTGCCAGCTGCTGGAGCGGGTGCCTGATACCTCTTCTTCCTCCTAGGACTCAGACACAGACTCAGACTCCTAGGGCACATAGCTTAGTAAGGACAAAGCTCCTGGGGAGGCCTGGAATGTCCTTCAGCCAGCCTGGGGCAGCTCTGGCGAGAAGAAAACCATGGGGTAGCGGTGGGCTAAATGCCCTGGCAGTGGGGGAAGCACTGCTCAGTTGACCCCTGGGCCCTGCCCCACCACCATAGCCTCCACAGTTATGTGCCTCCCCACCCCAAGCCCTGAGCCTGACACTCTGCCTTTGCTGCTGCCTCGGGCTGCATGGCTCCATGTCTTTCAGCACCTTGGACCCTGAGAGCGATGTGTCTGCATGCGAGTCTGCCAGACTTTGAGCTGCTGGTGCTACAAGCGTCTGTGGCCTCGGATGGACCTAAGCCGGAGGAAGCCGCTGACCCCACCCATGCTTAATGGGGTGGTTTGCCACCAGCCATGTGCTCTGGACCTCAGATGGACAGGTGTTTCCACAAAAAGCAGCTCATGCGTTTTCTGAACCGACTGTAAGGCTTGCAGGAGTTGGTGCTTTCTGGGTGGTCCTGGCACTCCACCTCTGCCCTGGGCTCCACCCCACTGCCTGCACCGTGCTTCTTGGACCTCCATTGGATTAAAGATGTAAAAGACTACCAGTTCCTGGACCTCTTGCCCTCATTTCACCGCCTAACGTGAGGCCAGGTTATTTTCTTCATGACTTGACACTCCTCAGTTTAATATCTTGGGATTTCTGCCCCGGGACTTGAGCCAGCCTTCCCTTTTCCCACCTGCACTGATATCTTTGGGGATCTTTCCTTCCCATCTCTGCCTTCCACCTGCTACGTTGTCCATCCCCTTGGGGGCGTGGGTCAAGAGGTACAGGGGAGGTGCTGAGCCAAAGGGATGGTGGGGTGGTGAAGGTGCAAGTCTTTAGTAGAGAAGAGTGAGGGGGCAGGATACTGGGAGCCATGGGGCTGTGGGAGGTGATGGATGGGTGCGGGGAGGGCAGAGAGCAGACCAACAGGGTTCAGGGAACAAAGACCAGTTGGGTGGGATGGGGGTCCAAAAAGGGGAAACCAGAGGAGCAGTTGGGGATCCAGTAGTTAGATAGGGGGCTCTATAAACCAGGAAATGCCAGGACTGGGGCCCGGGAGAGGAGCAGATGTGGGGCTCGTTCCCTCTCTGTGGGGTTGCTCCTCTCCCTTCCCCCTGTCCAGATTTCAGTTCTTTCCCTGACCCTGACTCCTTGAACGTCACTGAAAATGGCAGCTATTACAAGGAGTGGGGGCTGCGAGTCAACCTGCTGTTCAGCTTGTGGCCCAGGGGAGTGGTGAGGGATAGCCCAGACCCCTGCTTGGCTCTCTACACCGTACTTGAACATTCATCTGTACTTAACCAGGGGACTGTGATGTGAGGGGACCAGCCTGACCTAAACTGGGCTAATGGGCACTCCGTTTGGACTGTCCCACCCCCAGCTCTCTTGCATTGCTGTCCCAAACAGCTCTACCACTCTGACCTGATGGTGGATTTCAGCTTAAAGATGGGCAAGATGGGACTCCTCCAGCTTGGCTCATCCCATTCTTTCATTGTCATGGAAACGTGTGTCCCATTTGCCCAGGGAACTGCCACTCCTGGTTGCCATGGGAATAGCAGCCAATGGACCCTTCCAGAAATCAGCGCTAAGACTGGAAACAGTCCCTCTTAGTTGCTGTGGGAACTCAGTTAACAGACTCTTGGCACCTCCCCCTCTCCCCACCCCTTTCCTTCTTCCAGTGTGAGTGTGGGGTTTCAAGAGCCTGAGGGAGGAGTTGGGTCCAGGTCCCACTCAATTTAGACCAGGGGGATCCGGATTGTACCACATGGGGGTGGGGGAGGGGAATCTATCCACATACCTCAGTTTACAGGAAGGTGCGTGGGTTGGAGGTGGGTGCTGGGCAGACCAAAGGCAGATGGGAGGGGTGGGCCTGGGGTTGGAGAAAGGCTTGACCTTGGGAGAACTTGAGGGAGGGAAGAAAGCACCCCGGCAAGGGGCAAGTGTGGGACCCAGCTGGTCTGGACCCTTAAACCCCCAAATCTGTACAATACGGTTTGCTATAGAACTCAGAATCTTCAAAAAACAAACAAACAAAAACAAACAAAAAACAAAAAACAAATGAACAAAAACATATGAAATAAACCAAAACCCCACTGCTTTAAGTTCAGTGATGATTATTATATTCTCATAAAACCAGGCACCGCAATGTCAGGAATCCGGTTTGTGGTTTTTTTTTTCTCTTCAATTTATTTATTTATTATGTATACAGTGCTCTGCCTGCATGCACATCTGCACACCAGAAGAGGGCACCAGATTGCATTATAGATTGCTGTGAGCCACCATGTGTTTGCTGGGAATTGAACTCAGGACCTCTGGAAGAGCGGACAGTGCACTTAACCTCTGAGCCATCTCTCCAGCCCTGATTTGTGTTCTTAAGACATTCATCTAAGAACTGAAACAAGGAAACAATGACCTCTTCCAGAGGTCCTGAGTTCAATTCCCAGCAAACACATGGTGGCTCACAGCAATCTATAATGCGATCTGGTGCCCTCTTCTGGTGTGCAGATGTGCATGCAGGCAGAACACTGTATACATAATAAATAAATAAATTGAAGAGAAAAAAAAAACACCATAAACCGGATTCCTGACATTGCGGTGCGTGGTTTTATGAGAATATAATAATCATCACTGAACTTAAAGCAGTGGGGTTTTGGTTTATTTCATATGTTTTTGTTCATTTGTTTTTTGATTTTGTTTTTTTTTTGTTTTTTTGTTTTTTGTTTTTTGAAGATTCTGAGTTCTATAGCAAACCGTATTGTACAGATTTGGGGGTTTAAGGGTCCAGACCAGCTGGGTCCCACACTTGCCCCTTGCCGGGGTGCTTTCTTCCCTCCCTCAAGTTCTCCCAAGGTCAAGCTTTTCTCCAACCCCAGGCACACCCCTCCCATCTGCCTTTGGTCTGCCCAGCACCCACCTCCAACCCACGCACCTTCCTGTAAACTGAGGTATGTGGATAGATTCCCCTCCCCCACCCCCATGTGGTACAATCCGGTTCCTCCTGGTCTAAATTGAGTGGGACCTGGACCGAACTCCTCCCTCAGGCTCTTGAAACCCCACACTCACACTGGAAGAAGGAAAGGGGTGGGGAGAGGGGAGAGGGGGAGGTGCCAAGAGTCTGTTAACTAAGTTCCCACAGCAACTAAGAGGGACTGTTTCCAGTCTTAGCACTGATTTCTGGAAGGGTCCATTGGCTGCTATTTCCATGGCAACCAGGAGTGGCAGTTCCCTGGGCAAATGGGACACACGTTTCCATGACAATGAAAGAATGGGATGAGCCAAGCTGGAGTGTGGGAAAGATTAAGCTTTGTCGCAGGTGGAAGCAGTCTTGGCGGGCTTTTACCCCTGGGGCACACCATGAATACCTTGTGAGAGACTGTTTGGAGCCTTCCTGGGCTTGGAATTCAGGAAGCCTACCTAGGAACCCCACCGTGGCTATTGTTTTCCTAATTGACCCTCGAAGGGAGAAGGGACCGCCCTTTGCATATGACTGGGAAGATGGGGGAGAGAAAAACAAGAGGTAGAAGGAGAGAAGGAGGAGGGGCGGAGAGAGAGGAAGGGACTGGACCAGCTCGTGGGACAGAGACACCTAAGGACCCATCCTGCCAAAAGATTCAAGGAAGTTTACTCTTCTATCCCTTTAACCTTTTTTTTCTTCTTGTGTGTGTTAGTTGGGTTGTATAATAAAGTTCAATTGTTAATAAACTGAGCCAACACTGGAGGAGTCCCATCTTGCCCATCTTTAAGCTGAAATCCACCATCAGGTCAGAGTGGTAGAGCTGTTTGGGACAGCAATGCAAGAGAGCTGGGGGTGGGACAGTCCAAACGGAGTGCCCATTAGCCCAGTTTAGGTCAGGCTGGTCCCCTCACATCACAGTCCCCTGGTTAAGTACAGATGAATGTTCAAGTACGGTGTAGAGAGCCAAGCAGGGGTCTGGGCTATCCCTCACCACTCCCCTGGGCCACAAGCTGAACAGCAGGTTGACTCGCAGCCCCCACTCCTTGTAATAGCTGCCATTTTCAGTGACGTTCAAGGAGTCAGGGTCAGGGAAAGAACTGAAATCTGGACAGGGGGAAGGGAGAGGAGCAACCCCACAGAGAGGGAACGAGCCCCACATCTGCTCCTCTCCCGGGCCCCAGTCCTGGCATTTCCTGGTTTATAGAGCCCCCTATCTAACTACTGGATCCCCAACTGCTCCTCTGGTTTCCCCTTTTTGGACCCCCATCCCACCCAACTGGTCTTTGTTCCCTGAACCCTGTTGGTCTGCTCTCTGCCCTCCCCGCACCCATCCATCACCTCCCACAGCCCCATGGCTCCCAGTATCCTGCCCCCTCACTCTTCTCTACTAAAGACTTGCACCTTCACCACCCCACCATCCCTTTGGCTCAGCACCTCCCCTGTACCTCTTGACCCACGCCCCCAAGGGGATGGACAACGTAGCAGGTGGAAGGCAGAGATGGGAAGGAAAGATCCCCAAAGATATCAGTGCAGGTGGGAAAAGGGAAGGCTGGCTCAAGTCCCGGGGCAGAAATCCCAAGATATTAAACTGAGGAGTGTCAAGTCATGAAGAAAATAACCTGGCCTCACGTTAGGCGGTGAAATGAGGGCAAGAGGTCCAGGAACTGGTAGTCTTTTACATCTTTAATCCAATGGAGGTCCAAGAAGCACGGTGCAGGCAGTGGGGTGGAGCCCAGGGCAGAGGTGGAGTGCCAGGACCACCCAGAAAGCACCAACTCCTGCAAGCCTTACAGTCGGTTCAGAAAACGCATGAGCTGCTTTTTGTGGAAACACCTGTCCATCTGAGGTCCAGAGCACATGGCTGGTGGCAAACCACCCCATTAAGCATGGGTGGGGTCAGCGGCTTCCTCCGGCTTAGGTCCATCCGAGGCCACAGACGCTTGTAGCACCAGCAGCTCAAAGTCTGGCAGACTCGCATGCAGACACATCGCTCTCAGGGTCCAAGGTGCTGAAAGACATGGAGCCATGCAGCCCGAGGCAGCAGCAAAGGCAGAGTGTCAGGCTCAGGGCTTGGGGTGGGGAGGCACATAACTGTGGAGGCTATGGTGGTGGGGCAGGGCCCAGGGGTCAACTGAGCAGTGCTTCCCCCACTGCCAGGGCATTTAGCCCACCGCTACCCCATGGTTTTCTTCTCGCCAGAGCTGCCCCAGGCTGGCTGAAGGACATTCCAGGCCTCCCCAGGAGCTTTGTCCTTACTAAGCTATGTGCCCTAGGAGTCTGAGTCTGTGTCTGAGTCCTAGGAGGAAGAAGAGGTATCAGGCACCCGCTCCAGCAGCTGGCACATATGCTTGAAACGCTCGAGTTTCTCCCTCTGTGGTGATAGGAATGGTGCTGCCGGGCCCTCAGCAGAAGCCATAGGTGGCTTGAGTTTCTCCCAGTTCTCGGGAGGGAGCCTAGGGTGGCAGAATGAGAATGCCTGGCTGGGATTCCGAAGCCTGGGGGGTGGGGGGTGGGGGTTAGGGGAGAAGGCCAGGGCTGCCTGGGTCTGCTCCTCAGAGGAGGCAGGCATCTCCACCCACCTTCTTCAAGTGCCTCTCTTGGCCTCCTTTCACCTTTTTCCTTGGGGTCGGGGGTCTCATTCCCTGCCTCCCACTCCTTCTGTTTGGGGGCCCAGACACATGTTCAGGGGGAGGGCCAGCAGGTAAGGTTCCCTTTCTTCTGGGCAGAGGTGGAGGTGGTGGCTCCTCTGTCAGCTTCCATCCACCCCTCACCACTGTCAACCCTGTGGTGCCCTGGACCCTCACCTGCATCCTTGTCCATCCTTCCTGGGTACCTTGGGGGCACTCCCAGCAGTTGGGGATCTCTGAATTGATAGCACCCTCAGCCTTTCCCATCTTCAGGCAGCCAGGGTGGATGATCCCGTTGCAGACTGTATACTCCATGAGGCTCAAACCAAACTTCTCTTCCTCTCCATGCACCTTCCTCCTTCCCAGCTTCCCCACACAGAAGGAACACAGCTGCGCAGCGCACTGCTGAAGCAGGGAAGACTGCTTCATGCGCCCGCCCCACCGACGTCCCCAGCTTCTTCAGGTCTCCTCAGAAATGGCAGTCCCCGCACTCAGCACACGCATACAGCTGTGTGTGGAAGCACGGGCACAGCGCACTGCCGAAGCAGGCAAGACCACTTCATGCGCCCGCCCCGCCAACTCCCCCAGTTTCTTCATGTCTCCTCAGAAATGGCAGTCCCCACACTCAGTTCGCACACAGGCCTGGCAGCGGCGGCAGCAGCAGGTTCCGCGTTGGTGCGCTCCAGCCCCAGGGCCCTGGCTGCTCGAAGACATTGGGAGTGTCAACATCACCGAAGACTCTCACGTGTCCCGGGAGCCATCTCCTGGCGGGTAGGCGGCCAGTGGCAACGCAGGGCGGGAAACTCTCGGAAAGCCTAGGTCTATGCTTCCTGAGGGCGCTCGGCCCCTCCCTCCAGGGGAGGGCGGGACAACAGCGAGTGGAGGTCGGGAGCGCCAGGCCAGGCCCTCCCACCGGCTGCTGCAAGGCCCTTCCAAGGGAAGGTCCTGCTCTGGGGGGGGGGGGGCGCTCAGTCACTCAGCCACTCAAGGCCAACGGGGGGCTCCTTGGGCACAGGGTGCTCAGCTTCTGCCCAGGCCCCATTTAGTCCCGGTACGAGTCTCAGCTCCCCACCCCCACCTCTCCCCAAAGGCCCCAACCTTTAACTGGCCCCTTCTCAGGTCCAACTGTCTAGACGTCCAGGGAAAATCCAGGGCTCCCCACCATTTCCGGGGTTCAAACCCCTCCCACTGCTGGTTCACGGGGGGGCGGGGGGAGGGGGGCGGTCGCTGCAACCTACCACCCTCCCCTGGGTCCGCCTGACCCACAGAGGCAGGGCAAAGAGGGGGGGGTCAGTTTTTTCATTTTTTAACACTGTTGCTTTTCTTTAAAACTTGCAGGGCACATTAAAATTTCTTCTGCAAGACATGTATCAGCTTGCACATGAAAATGACCCTCCATGTCTTCTAGAACTTGACAACGGTCCTCAATATTATGGTCTCCCAGATTGTAGCTTAAAATATAGTATAAGAAATATATTATATATTATTGGAAATTAAGAAAATTTAAGTTATTACATTCAGAGTCTCTAAGAACCATGCCTGATTTATTCACCTCATTCTTCCTCATTCTCATTTGAAATTGCAGAAGAACATCAGTAACAGAGAAACATTTGTCCCCTGACTTTAAAAAGCAAAACATAATTCAGTCCTACCTACAGCAGCTTGGTTCCTGTAGGGCTCCAGCATCACATCCTTGTAGAGACTCTTCTGGGAAGGATCCAGCAAAGCCCACTCTTCCGAGTGAAGTTCACATGCTCATCATCATAGGTCACTGCATCCTAAAGTATGCTGTACATGTGTACACAGAAAGCAGGATACTGACATCACTGTACATGTCTGCACCATTGACAACATAGTCGTGTAACTCTGGTGCTTCCTCCACTCATTTTCAGACACAAAAGTTCTACTGTAACCACCAAGTCATTTTAGAAGGAAACTGAATAACGAGGTTCATCTCCATCAAGGGCCAGCCTTGACACACACATTAGTATTTGCACAGGACACAGTGTTGGCAAATTCCAAAGAACTATCTGATGCTTTATCAATTGAGCTATTTGGTTTTTCTGGCTCTTCTGCTGCCAAAGCCGCTCCTTAGCTAAGGAGTCTATTACCTAAGGGCAGGTGGCTGTGACAGTTTCCTGATGTAAACAGCAGGAGGCTGTAAAAGAAAAACCATAGTTTGCTTTTAAACTTAGTGACTTACTTAGGCATTCAACAGTGGCTTGAAGGAGAGGGGGGAAAAAAGAGAAAAAAAAAAAAGACTTTAAACATACACTCATACAAGTAAAATAAACATGGGCTTTGAACAGCAGATTCCCACAAGCTTTCCTGTGGTGATGGCGTTGGTTTTAGCAGTCTCTTTTGCGAAGAATGCAGCAAATCCAGGCCATCCTCAGGGAACCTTCCACTATATCAGCACACGTAAGCAATGAGACATGCAGACAGGTACACATTCATACACACAAGGGAGTTCCCAATTTTACACACACACACACACACACACACACACACACACACACACACACACACACGCCAACAACAACAACAACATGTAGATATTTAAACATGCATACACATATCTATTCACATGTGAACATATATACACAGACACATAGTAAATGGGTAGGACAGGCTCTAGCAAGCCCCTCTCTCTTTTATTCTTGTCCTATAGGTTTTTATCTTCCCTATACAATCATTACAGAAGAGAATGACAGTAGGACTTTAATTTATTTCACTAGAACTATATCTAACTGAACATTTTTTGCTCATTAAAGTTTAAATAGTAGTTTTATCTATAAGCTCACTGAGTCCCAAGCAGAAGCTTTATCTTTTTCTTATTTCATATGTACATTATGTATTTAAAACAAGAGTTTTTGGTGCCAAGGTTGTTATCAAGAAACAGGGGTCTGTCCTGTCTTGTACAGAAAACCATTTGTTCTTTGTTTTTATATTCATATGGTCTTTCTTATTGTGGTAAACACCTAGGACTCAGCCTGGACTAAACCTAGAATGAATGCATTCCCTTGATCATTAATGTGGTTTAATCTTGCTTTTCTTACTGGTGTAATTCATGTGGTTCGCAGAACTCCTAGCAGTTTTTTGATAATTTGTAGGAGGGCTAGACGTTACTTGAATCTATTCAGAAATCACTATCAGGAACTATATAATCACCTTCATACGATTATGCAGGAGATCTGCATAATGCATTATGCCAGACACAAGAGAGAAGCATGGAAAGACAGTGTAGCAACAGGAAGCAGTTTTGAGGCAAAATAACTTAGGCTTTTCCTAAACCAAGGGATAGAGCTGTGAAAAATGAGTGGGCTGCCTCCAGAGGCTCACAGGCTTGCTTTTGCCAATCCTCCATATCTCTTGGCATTTGTCGTTTCTGTGTCCTTTGAACAGGAAATAGCCTCGCAAGAGAAATGTCAATTAACAGACATAGAGAAAGAACCACACAGATCACACATCAGAGAAATTGTAGGAACAATTACTAACTACAAAAATGATGGGCAAGCTGGGTATCCTTGCTCATGCCTTTAATCCCTGCACTCAGGAGGCAGAGGCAGGTGCCAGCCTGTTCTATGCCATGACGTACATATTAAGATCCTGACTCCCTTCAAAAAAAAAAAATCAATCAAACAAACAAACAAAAAAGACAGAAAGAACTCAGAGATCTTTACTGAAGTTCCTACAAAGAATTATACATTCACTCCTGTTTGATATTCATCTTCCATAACCCTGAGGTACCCCAGTTTATACTATAACAATAGTAAGATTTTACTAAAAGGGAATGCATGTTTAAACATTTATAAATGAACAGAAGGAAATAATAGCAATATAAATAAACAAAATAGGACAGGAGAGATGGCTCACCAGTTAAAAGCTCTTGCTGGTATTGAAGATAATTGAGGTAAGCTGGGCATTGGTGGTATACGCCTTTAATCTCAGCACTTGGGAGACAGAGGCAGGCAGATCACTATGAGTTCGAGGCCAGCCCAGTCTGCAAAGTGAGTCCATGACAGCCAAGGCTACACAAAGAAATACTGTGTTGAAAAACCAAAAATAAAAATAAGAAATAAAATAAGAAAAAGAAAAGTGAAGGAAAAAATAATTGAGGTCAATTGTCATTATTTACACGGGGCTCACAACTATTCATTATTCCAAGTTCAGGAGTTCTGACAGCAGTGAGGAGGAGGCACACATGATATACATGTTCATGCATACAGGAAAAACACTCATATTCATTCAAAAGATTCGAACAAATCCTTGTAGGAAGAACGTCACACGCCTGCAATGCAATGACTCAGAAGGCACAGGTCATATTAATATCATGAATACATGCCGTTCTAAAAAACAGAATACACTCTCTGCCAAATTTCAAAGTTCAAGATGTGGATGAAGATAAGCACAATAGCATATGCTACCTTGTACAAAAACCTACATTCCAAGAACTTCCGCTAACTTTATTAAAAAAAAAAAAAAAATAACAGGGAGCTAGAGAGATGGCTCAGAGGTTAAGAGCACTGACTGCTCTTCCAGAGGTCCTGAGTTCAATTCCCAGTAACCACATGGTGGCTCACAACCATCTGATGCCCTCTTCTGGCCTGCAGATGTACATGAAGGAAGAGCACTATATACATAAGAATAAATAATAAATCTTAAAAAAAAAAATAACAGTAAAAAAACAGCCAGACATGTTGGCCCAAACTAATCCCAGCACTCTGGAGCCAGAGTCAGGGGGATCTCCAAGTTTGACAACTATCTGGTCTACATACTTACTTTCAGGAATGCTAGGACTATACAGAGAAACTTTGTTTCCAAAAACAGAAACAAAAACAACAAATTTAAAAATATAAAAACATCAGACTAGCAAATTAGCTTAGCATTGGGTAGCAATTGGTTCTACTGTATCTTATGTGATTTAGGGATAGAGTGTATACTGGTGCAGGCATGACAGCATGAGAAGGAAGCTAACTGATCAGTTTCAACCACAACACAGTAGACACAAAGAACAGGAAATGGATTGAGTCTTTAGACAATCAAATTTCATCCCCAATAAGGAATCTTGTTGAATGGATATTAATATTTATAATTTTAAGATAATCAGTGCTTATTCCTTAACCAAAACACCACACAGAGAGACTAGAATCTGTTTAATTAGCAGAGAGCATAATACTAAGCCTCCAAGCTAGTTTATCTTCCTCTCATTTTTCTTGTCTCTATGGTCCAATTCTCTTCTCCTAGTGTTTCCTGGTTCTGTCCAAAGGCATCCTTCCTTCCCTTCCTGATCTTTCTCCTCCTCTCACTGGACCAGGATGTCCCACCCTAGTCTCTGTATTGCTCAGCACTGGCTAGATGACTTTTATTAGCAAAAAAGAGAACAAATGGTGACATGTCAATACAAACTTGTCACCAGAAATACTTGAAATAAACATCGCAATGCAAACTAGATAGTGGGGTAGAGAAATCAGCATTTGAATGAACAAGAGTAAACTGTACACAATACCCTAACAGAATCTAGAAAGGCTCCTCCTACAAAAGCATGCATAAGCTACCCAAAGAAAGCCACAAAAGCCAGACAAGTGCCCAAAGGCAAACTCTAATCTAGGAGCTTTTTGACTCAAACAACTGCATTCTCACCCTGGTCACTATAAGCTTATGGTCACCCTGTGATGCAAATGCATTTAGTCTAATTGTAATGGTCCTAATAATATGCAACAGCATGTTCACTGTTCAAATGCCAAAAGCAACAGACTATACATTGTTCAAATGTCAAAAGCTACAGCCTCTACACTGCTTAAATGTCCAAAGCAACAGCCTCTACACTGTTCAAATGTTCAAAGCAATAGCTTCTACACTGTTCTAATGTCCAAAGTCGCTTCTGACAATTATGGACAATCTCTTAATTGACACATCTTATAAAATCATTAAACAAGTTCTATCTTTCCAACATACAATGGCACAGAATAGTCCTTCTCATTCCAGTAAATAGGAATGTGTACACAGTGAGGGGAGATTAGACCAAGGCAAGAAACTCTGCAGGGCAAACACCAAATCCTGCAGCGCTGTCTCACACACATGGACCTTCACATCAAAGGGCTCAGATGACCTATTCCTGTACCTTTTCATACATCCCTCAGTTTGGCTACTTCCACTCCCTATCTGCATCTCTCCATGCAGATTTCGCAAAGGCTTGGGTGTCTCAACATCTTGTTTGTGGTCTCAAAATGCAACTTAGGCTTCATCCTCACAGCTTCAATGCAATGAACTCTCACAGTTTCCTCACTGGGACTATGAAGCTGCCAAACATAAATAGCTGGGACATTGCTGAACTGAAACCACAGAGGAAGAATCTTTGAATTTTGTGTCTTTCTTGTTTCTAGAACCAGCACAATAAGGTGATCCTGTCAAGATTGGCTTCTATGCAGGGATGGACCCTACCACGCTTGGACCACAGTAGCAGCAGGTTTTATATGAAGTTTCTTCCTGGGACTAGGAATCACTTTGCATACTCTTTCCATTAATTTAAGGCTTGGGCAGGAGGAAGTATTGCCCTTAAAGCACCTTGTTAGGCTTCCAATCCAGATCAAGGGCCCTCTTTCTTTTCTCCTTGAAAAGTCCTGCTTTTGTTTCAGCATTTGCTGAAAGTTTGAAAAACCAAAAACCAATGTGTTAACCATATCAATCACTTAAGTAACAAAAACCCAAACTGATGATTACAACTGGAAAACACAGAGTTGCCAAGAAATGAGAGGCAAACCTTCAGGATCAAGAAGAGACAACTAACACTGTTTCTCCACAGAAAGTTCACAAAGTAACAAACGCTAAAGGAACTCATAACACACTCAAAATCAAGTAAACAGATACCAAAGAGAAGAATACAAAGAACCAGGGAGCAGCAGCAGCACCTGAGACCGGGCGGGGCATGGTCACGCCCACCGCACTGTGGGAGCCTAGTGGCCGCCAAGCTCCCGAGAGGCACTCAAAATCAAGTAAACAGATACCAAAGAGAAGAATACAAAGAACCAGGGAGCAGCAGCGGCAGCACCTGAGACCGGGCGGGGCATGGTCACGCCCACCGCACTGTGGGAGCCTAGTGGCCGCCAAGCTCCCGAGAGGCTGACAGGGGCATCAGAGGCTCTGAAGCCTGGGGCCTCTGGCCCTTTGCCACTGCTACTGGGGTGGAGAGGCGGCGCCGAGCAATCTTTGGTGCAGTCTTGAGCCCGAGGGTTGCCTCCCTTCCCATTCACACGCCGCGGCTCCATGTTCTATGATAAAGATGGGGATCTGGCTCGTGAGTTCTATGAGGAGACAATTGTCACCAAGAATGGACAGATACATAAGAATCTGATTCCTCAGGACATCGTGAGGCTGGATTCCCCCCCACACCCCGCGCACCGACCGAATCTATGTGGATTTCCCCCATGATGCTCTATGAAGTGTGAGCCTGTGGCATGGCAGACACAAGCACCCACTGCCCCAGCAAGAAACTCCCAGGATCAAGGTGTAGCTTCTGTTCAGGAGTCAGGCTAATGCCACAACCCTGAATAAACTAAACTCCGTTGGACCAAAAAGCAAGCAAACAACCAACCAAAACCAATAAAGATTCAATGAAACAGAGTAGATTCATTGCAAATAACCAAAATAGAATATGCAAATTTTAATAATTGGAAACAAAAAGGACATACAAGCAGACAATGAGGAAATCCTGAGAATAGTTAAGAACACACTTTAAAAACCTGTACCCCAACAAATTGGAAAATCTAAAAGAAATGGATAATTTAATTGATAGGCAAAGTTAAATCAAGATCAGGTAAACAACTTAAGTAGACCTATATCCCCTAGTGAAAAAGAAAAATTCATTAAAGGACTCCCAATCAAATCAAATCAAAACAAAACAAAACAAAACACCAGGACTGGATGGTTTTAATGCAGAAATCAACCAGACACTCAGAGAAGACAACACCAATACTGCTCACCTATTCTACAAAACAGAAACAGAAAGATTATTACCCAATTCATTTTAAGAAGTCACAGTCACCTTGATACCCAAAGCACATAAATACTCAACAAAGAAAGAGTACTGCTGACCAATTTCCATCATGGACATAGATCCAAAATTAATAAAATATTTGCAAACTCAATCAAAGAACAAATCAAAAAGATCACAAACATTGTTCAACTAGGCTTCGTCCCAGAGATGCTGGGATGGTTCAACATACAAAAATCAGTAAATGTAACCCACCATATAAATAAACTGACAGAAAAAAAAGAAAAACACAGAGGATAATCTCATTTGCCACCTACCAAGCCTTTGACAAAATCCAACACCAATTAATGATAATAGTCTTGGAGAGATTAGGGATACAAGGGACATACTTGTTGTGGTTAATTTATCAGTATAGCCTAATAATATTATTATTAGGCCTATAAATTATCATTATGGTGGTATTTTCTAACCCGCTAGCAATCAGTCAAGACACAGACACCTGTTATATTTTAAAATTGCCTTACTTAACCTTGGGAAGGCCAGATATTAAATCCCTAAACTACTTATTATGCCATCTGCTTCTAATAATTTCTATCAAGCTACCTCCCACCCATAATCCCAAATACTTGCTAATTTTCAGCATCTGGACCAAATCTCCATCCATGTTGGCCATATGCTTCTCCTTCACCCAACCCATGGTGCAGCCTTCTTCCACCTCTCCCCTCCTCCTCCCAATATTATCTCGGTCTCCCAAAGCCCGGGAACCTTAGCCACGCCCATCCCATTTACTCTGCCCAGGGGTGATGGCCTTTTATTGGTCAAACAGGTTAGGCTCTTAGGCAAGATACAAGCTGACAAGCAGTATTAGCATCAAAATACACCCAACCCACCTGCAACACATACCTAAACATAATAAAGGGAATCTGCAGCAAGCCTATAGCCAACATCAAATCAAATGGAAAGAAAGTAAAAACAACTCCTTTAAAATCAGGAACAAGGCAAGACTGTTCTCCCTACATCTATTCAATATTTTATTTGAAGTTCTAGCTAGAGCAATAAGACAACTGAAAGAGATCAAGAGAGTAACAGACCCTATGGAGGAGCTTCAGTTCTGGAAAGATGTCAAGTCCCCAGGCAGACACAGGAAACTGAACCTGGAAACTGCAAGAACAACCACTGCCCTTAACTGCTGAGTCACATCTCCTGCCCTGTAAAATGGTCCCTTAAGTAGCTACTGTGGACTCTTAAGTCAATGAACAGTGAGTCAGAAATGATGGAGCTCCAAGGACGCTTTCTTAGAGCCTAGAGGAGTGACAGCTCAGCAAAGACAATCACACAGAAGTAACAAAGAGAAGTCAAGAAGTTTGGCAGCAAGAAGCTCAGGTTATGAAAGATATTTGCCCAGAGTTATGTGCCTGAGGGCTTTACAAGCATAAAAACAATCTGAAATATTATGTAGAAAGAAAATAGCAAGGCTATGCAGAGATTAATGAACTAGATAGAGACTCAAAGACAGTACAATGATTCAACATAACAGAACTGTTTTGGTGCCGGGACTAAAGTAATAACAAAGCATCATTCACCTAATTCAAACTGGAAAAGTGAATTTATATGTATTAGAAGTAGAGCTAACATGAGGATACTGAAAGATTTGACAAGGACTTCAGTGTTATCTTGTGCAGTGCTGTGGAAAGTCATACATACATAAACCACAACTGAAGAAGACATGATGAGTTCCTAGAAACTAGTGACTGAATCAGCCTCCTACATGATACAACTACAACACACAGCAAGCAGCTGCTGAGACTGAAGCAGTAAGAGTTTCCGTCAACAGTGTCTGAGGACTGGACAGATTAACATGGAATTCTCCTTTCCATACAAACCTTATACTAATGCCAAAAGGAGAGCACTGCATAAAACACACAAAAAAGGAGGAACGATAGAAAGTCCTCATGCAAAGCTGGCTTTACCTCAAAGCACAAAGCAGGTGAGCCCAAACAAATATATTCAAAAAATTAAAAAATCATAGAGCAGTTGCCAGGATCTACACAGACACAGAGATCATCTCTAAATAACACAGAAATGGAAACATTGAATTCACACCAAGAGTGCAAGGCTGTTCCAACACCTACAGACGAATCTATGTAAGACACCAAATATGTAGACTCAGTAAAAGTAGAAAAATGGCTATGTCAATAGATAAATTAAAGCCCTATGGTAAAATATGACATTTTCTCAGTATAAAACCTCTCAAGGTATGAGGAGAGAAAGAACATACCTCAGAATAATACAGTCAGACAAAAGCTAAAGCCAACAGTGTGAAAAAGGACAAATGGAATAATTCCACTCTAATCAGGACTAACTCAACACAGTGCATCAGTGAGTACACAGTTCTCTGACGGAGAAAAATTTAAAGTGACAATAGAGTCAGAAATCAAATGGATCTCCTTAAACAAAAACAAACAAACAACAACTCAGCCCAAAAGTGGTGGCACACGCCTTTAATCCCAGCACTTAGGAGGCAGAGGCAGGTAGATCTCTGTGAGTTTGAGGCCAGTCTGGTATACAAAGTGAGTCCAGGACAAAGAAGGCTACACAGAGAAATCCTGTCTTGAAAAAAACCAAAAAGAAGAGGAAGAAGAAGAGGAGGAAGAAGAAGAAGAAGAAGAAGAAGAAGAAGAAGAAGACCTCAATCAAACCACTCACACTGTCTTCAGATATCTTGTACTACACAGTAATACCATTAACAATGTCAGAAACAGCTATGCAGACTGAGGAGGAGGGCAGAGTCATCAGTGGTCACTTCCCAATTTGGATCCTGTGTTCTACAATCCAAATCTGTCAGACATGCACACTGGAAACATACTGGAAAGACTATTTTTAGTAACAGAAACTTTTCTGGTTCAATATGAGGGTAATTGTACAGGGAGGGAAATACACAGATTACACTTGGAACCTCACCAAAGCAAATGATAAGGAAGGTCACAGGCCCTAAAAAGGAATCCACTATGACATTTGCTACACACACAAATGGCTCGGTTCACACCCAAGACCAGGTGCTGCTTTCAGTCTGGTCAGAGACTTTGTTTTCAATGGGCAACAGTTATTTCAGAGACTCGAAACTAATCAAATACAGGAAACGACTGAATGCTTAATGTACTGCCTATAATGGGAAATTCATTTTACCACATCTAACATTATTCTCAGTGAAAATTTCCAGAATCATTAATGAAACCGAATCTTGCAAAAATCAATTTCATGTCTTGTTTCTATTGTCATTTCAGAGCCACCACACACCATGCTCAATCTGTCTAACATACCTGGATCCTTTGCTACAATCTCTGTCCTCACTATCTAGGGCTCTTAGTTGTCACTCACAGGTGAGCAGATCTGGCTGAGCAGTGGGAGACCTGCCCATGGGAAAGAGGTGCAAAGTACTTTAATGGAACAAAACTGAAAGATGCTAACACCTGCCAAAAGGATAACCATGAAGGAAAGAGAAAGTATGATAAAAATGTCTCTTCTTCACTGAGGATTTCACTTAGTCTATGAGATGTGAGACTCACTCACACACAGTTTACACACCTGCAGAGCCATTTTCCCAGATAGCCTGAGGAAGGAAGACTGCAAGAAAACTGGACTCTGACCCACAGAATCCAGACTACAACAGGAGGTCTCTGAAAAAAACCTCTGAGGCCAGGGTCCAGGCATTCCCACTCCTGCAAGAAGTTACAGTGAAAAAACTCAGTGTTAACAAGCCGTGAATTTAAAAACAAGAGTTTGGCCACATGTGCACAGGCACAGTGATTTCCTTGAACGAAGGAGACAGTTTTCTGATTTAAGTCAGCAATCATAATCACTCAAAAGGTGAATTCTAATTTTGTTGTAATATATAGTGAGTTTTCTATCTATAATAACAGTGTGGCCTGATGTCATGATCTCACAGCATGCATAGTGGGCTGGGCTCTCAAAGAGACTAAGGACACAGGGCTACCTGAGATTAACATATTAAAGGAGACATTTTTGGAGAGGTAATTTCTTGCTGCCTGGTTCCTCTCTAAACCCTAGTCTCTCCTCCCTTCTCTTTCTGTCCCCCATCTCCTCCCCTCTCAGTCTTCTCATGAGCTGGTTCAGTCTGGACCCTTCTAGATACATCTGGCTGTTTTCTCCCTCATACTGTAAAGCCCAAAATTGATCTGCAAATACCACCTGCCCAAGAACCAGATTAGCTCCCTGGAATGCTGGGAGTTGTAGTTCTTCAAAAATAACAACGCCACATGAGAAAGTATGATGGCATATAGGTTTGTATTCATAAGCCCCTGTAGCTCTTGACAAAGTCCATTTCTTGGTCAGTATTCACTATTTATATTAGTACCTGCTCAAGTGGTGAAATTGGTTTTTCTCCTGGGAATCTCAGGATGAACACAGCATAGAATAAACCTCAACCATACCCCGGACCAGTCAGATCTCCAGTTTTCATCAGACCCAAGGTATACCATTAATAACTAAGCATTGAAGACACATTTCTGAACGCTGTGCTCACATCCAAGACGTTAATGTTTCCAACCACAACTATGGTGTTTTATTTTTGTTTTGTTTTGTTTTTTGTTTTTTCAAGACAGGGTTTCTCTGTGTAACCTTGGCTGTCCTGGACTCACTCTGTAGACCAGGCTGGCCTCAAACTCACAGCAATTGCCTGCCTCTGCCTCCCAAGTGCTGGGATTAAAGGCGTGCGCCACCACGCCTGGCTAACTATGGTGTTTTATAAAGTAAATTTTCTGATTCAATCAAATCTGCACTGGTTCCACATATGACCAACATGTATTTTGTGGATACCTATTACCCAGGACAGAGGACACGCTCTTGACTAGGCAGATAGAGGAACACAGAAGTTAAGAAAGCATGGGTGAATTTGAATTCGAGGAGATTTGTAACTGCTGTAGCTGTGAACCCAGTGTCCAAATACACATACTGCAAATGCTCCATGAGATGATTTTATGAAAAATAATCTGGCCACCATAAAAAAAATACTCACAATAAACACCCTATCCAACAATGGTAAGATATCAACAGAATTGTGATAGTGGCATCCTTAAGAGCAGGAGGCAGAGGCAGGCAAATCACTGTGAGTTCAAGGCCAGCCTGGTCTACAAAGCAAGACTAGGGCAGCCAAGGAAACACAGAGAAACCCTGTCTCGGAAACAACAACAACAACAACAACAGCAGCAGCAACAGCAAAGCAGCTGAGGAAATCATGCTGCTCCTCTCCCTCCGTTTCCCTCTGACTGCTAGGCTGCTGTTCCTACCGCTGTGCGGCTGACTGGTGACTGACCAGGCCAGCAGCCTGAAAACTACATCTGAGGAAGTTGTTGGGTTTCTGCAAACAACCTGCCCCCACATGACCCCCAACCACCGAAGGAAATGGTGCATATTCATATAGACCCGCCCACTATCCTTCAGTACCAGTCACGCGGTTCCCCAGTGCGAAGGGAGGCTCAGTTTTAGTCACAGTAGCTCCCACAAGTGTCTCCTCAGTGTGTTCCAATTTCCTTAGGAACAGTGTATTTGCTGGGAGAAAAGTGCATTACTGTGCGCTTTCACCGTTCAGCAAATACATCTGTAGAAGCACAGCGCTAGCAGAAACAACCGTTTCTCGACGTTTTCTAACTCAGGGAACAAGTTGCACACTTCTGAGATGCATTTGGGTAACTTTGTCAGAAATGAGTTTTTTGCCTAAAGAGACATGCCTATTTGCGCAGTAGTACAGATTCTGAGTATGTAACTGGGCTTGATAAAATCAGCATTTCTTTTGCTTCCCTGTGCGTAGGGAAGCTCAGTTTTAGTCACAGTAGCTTCCACAAGTGTCTCCTCAGTGTGTTCCCATTTCCTTAGAAACAGTGTATTTCCTGGGAGAAAAGTGCATTACTGTGCGCTTTCATCGTTAAGCAAATACATCTGTAGAAGCACAGCGCTAGCAGAAACGACCGTTTCTCGACGTTTTCTAACTCCTGGAACAAGTTGCACATCTGAGATGCATTTGGGGAACTTTGTCAGAAATGAGTTTTTTGCCTGAAGAGACGTGCGTATTTGCGCTGTACTACAGATTCTGAGTATGTATCTGGGCTTGATGAAATCAGCATTTCTCTTGCTTCCCTGTGCGTAGGGAAGCTCAGTTTTAGTCACAGTAGCTCCCACAAGTGTCTCCTCAGTGTGTTCCCATTTCCTTAGAAACAGTGTATTTGCTGGGAGAAAAGTGCATGACTGTGCGCTTTCACTGTTCAGCAAATACATGTGTAGAAGCACAGCGCTAGCAGAAACGACCGTTTCTCGACGTTTTCTAACTCAGGGAACAAGTTGCACACTTCTGAGATGCATTTGGGCAACTTTGTCAGTAATGAGGTTTTGCCTAAAGAGACGTGCCTATTTGCGCAGTAGTACAGATTCTGAGTATGTAACTGGGCTTGATGAAATCAGCATTTCTCTTGCTTCCCTGTGCGTAGGGAAGCTCAGTTTTAGTCACAGTAGCTCCCACAAGTGTCTCCTCAGTGTGTACCCATTTCCTTAGAAACAGTGTATTTGCTGGAAGAAAAGTGCATGACTGTGCGCTTTCACCGTTCAGCAAATACATGTGTAGATGCACAGTGCTAGCAGAAACGACCGTTTCTCGTCGTTTTGTAACTGAGGGAACAAGTTGCACACTTCTGAGATGCATTTGGGCAACTTTGTCAGAAATGAGTTTTTTGCCTAAAGAGACGTGCCTGTTTGCGCAGTATTACAGATTCTGAGTATGTAACTGGGCTTGATGAAATCAGCATTTCTCTTGCTTCCCTGTGCGTAGGGAAGCTCAGTTTTAGTCACAGTAGCTCGACAAGTGTCTCCTCAGTGTGTTCCCATTTCCTTAGAAACAGTGTATTTGCTGGGAGAAAAGTGCATTACTGTGTGCTTTCACCGTTCAGCAAATACCTGTGTAGAAGCACAGCGCTAGCAGAAACGACCGTTTCTCGACGTTTTTTAACTCAGGGAATAAGTTGCACACTTCTGAGATGCATTTGGGCAACTTTGTCAGAAATGAGTTTTTTGCCTAAAGAGACATGCCTATTTGGGCAGTAGTACAGATTCTGAGTATGTAACTGGGCTTGATGAAATCAGCATTTCTCTTGCTTCCCTGTGCGTAGGGAAGCTCAGTTTTAGTCACAGTAGCTCCCACAAGTGTCTCCTCAGTGTGTTCCCATTTCCTTAGAAACAGTGTATTTGCTGGGAGAAAAGTGCATTACTGTGCGCTTTCACCGTTCAGCAAATACATGTGTAGAAGCACAGCGCTAGCAGAAACGAACGTTTCTCGTCGTTTTCTAACTGAGGGAACAAGTTGCACACTTCTGAGATGCATTTGGGCAACTTTGTCAGAAATGAGTTTTTGCCTAAACAGACGTGCCTGTTTGCGCAGTATTACAGATTCTGAGTATGTAACTGGGCTTGATGAAATTAGCATTTCTCTTGCTTCCCTGTGCGTAGGGAAGCTCAGTTTTAGTCACAGTAGCTCACACAAGTGTCTCCTCAGTGTGTTCCCATTTCCTTAGAAACAGTGTATTTGCTGGGAGAAAAGTGCATTACTGTGTGCTTTCACCGTTCAGCAAATACCTGTGTAGAAGCACAGCGCTAGCAGAAACGACCGTTTCTCGACGTTTTCTAACTCAGGGAACAAGTTGCACACTTCTGAGATGCATTTGGGCAACTTTGTCAGAAATGAGTTTTTTGCCTAAAGAGACATGCCTATTTGCGCAGTAGTACAGATTCTGAGTATGTAACTGGGCTTGATGAAATCAGCATTTCTCTTGTTTCCCTGTGCATAGGGAAGCGCAGTTTTAGTCACAGTAGCTCCCACAAGTGTCTCCTCAGTGTGTTCCCATTTCCTTAGAAACAGTGTATTTGCTGGGAGAAAAGTGCATTACTGTGCGCTTTCACAGTTCAGCAAATACATCTGTAGAAGCACAGCGCTAGCAGGAACGATCATTTCTCGACGTTTTCTAACTCAGGGAACAAGTTGCACACTTTTGAGATGCATTTGGGAAACTTTGTCAGAAATGAGTTTTTTGCCTAAGGAGACGTGCTTTGGAACGCACTAGTTTTGCCTATTTGCGCAGTAGTACAGATTCTGAGTATGTAACTGGGCTTGATGAAATCAGCATTTCTCTTGCTTCCCTGTGCGTAGGGAAGCTCAGTTTTAGTCACAGTAGCTCCCACAAGTGTCTCCTCAGTGTGTTCCCATTTCCTTAGAAACAGTGTATTTGCTGGGAGAAAAGTGCATTACTGTGCGCTTTCCCCGTTCAGTAAATACATGTGTAGAAGCACAGCGCTAGCAGAAAGGACCCTTTCTCGACGTTTTCTAACTCCTGGAACAAATTGCACATTCTAGATGCATTTGGGCAACTTTGTCAGAAATGAGTTTTTTGCCTAAAGAGACGTCCTTTGGAACGCACTAGTTTTGCCTATTAGCTCAGTAGTACAGATACTGAGTATGTAAGTGGGCTTGATGAAATCAGCATTTCTCTTGCTTCCCTGTGCGTAGGGAAGCTCAGTTTTAGTCACAGTAGCTCCCACAAGTGTACAAGTGTCTCCTCAGTGTGTTCCCATTTCCTTAGAAACAGTGTATTTGCTGGGAGAAAAGTGCATTACTGTGCGCTTTCACCGTTCAGCAAATACATGTGTAGAAGCACAGCGCTAGCAGAAACGAACGTTTCTCGACGTTTTCTAACTCAGGGAACAAGTTGCACACTTCTGAGATGCATTTGGGCAACTTTGTCAGAAATGAGTTTTTTGCCTACAGAGAAGTACAGATTCTGAGTATGTAACTGGGCTTGATGAAATCAGCATTTCTCTTGCTTCCCTGTGCGTAGGGAAGCTCAGTTTTAGTCACAGTAGCTTCCACAAGTGTCTCCTCAGTGTGTTCCCATTTCCTTAGAAACAGTGTATTTGCTGGGAGAAAAGTGCACTACTGTGCGCTTTCATCGTTCAGCAAATACATGTGTAGAAGCACAGCGCTAGCAGAAAGGACCGTTTCTTGACGTTTTCTAACTCAGGGAACAAGGTGCACACTTCTGAGATGCATTTGGGCAACTTTGTCAGAAATGAGTTTTTTGCCTAAAGAGACGTGCCTACTTGCGCAGTAGTACAGATTCTGAGTATGTAACTGGGCTTGATGAAATCAGCATTTCTCTTGCTTCCCTGTGCGTAGGGAAGCTCAGTTTTAGTCACAGTAGCTCCCACAAGTGTCTCCTCAGTGTGTTCCCATTTCCTTAGAAACAGTGTATTTGCTGGGAGAAAAGTGCATGACTGTGCGCTTTCACCGTTCAGCAAATACATGTGTAGAAGCACAGCGCTAACAGAAACGACCGTTTCTCGACGTTTTCTAACTTAGGGAACAAGTTGCACACTTCTGAGATGCATTTGGGCAACTTTGTCAGAAATGAGTTTTTTGCCTAAAGAGACATGCTTTAGAACGCACTAGTTTTGCCTATGTGCGCATTAGTAAAGATTCTGAGTATGTACCTGGGCTTGATGTAATCAGCATTTCTCTTGCTTCCCTGTGCGTAGGGAAGCTCAGTTTTAGTCACAGTAGCTCCCACAAGTGTCTCCTCAGTGTGTTCCCATTTCCTTAGAAACAGTGTATTTGCTGGGAGAAAAGTGCATTAATGTGCGCATTCACCGTTCAGCTAATACATGTGTAGAAGCACAGCGCTATCAGAAACGACCTTTTCTCGACGTTTTCTAACTCAGGGAACAAGTTGCACACTTCTGAGATGCATTTGGGCAACTTTGTCAGAAATATGTTTTTTGCCTAAAGAGACATGCCTATTTGCGCAGTAGTACAGATTCTGAGTATGTAACTGGGCTTGATGAAATCAGCATTTCTCTTGCTTCCCTGTGCATAGGGAGGCTCAGTTTTAGTCACAGTAGCTCCCACAAGTGTCTCCTCAGTGTGTTCCCATTTCCTTAGAAACAGTGTATTTGCTGGGAGAAAAGTGCATTAAGGTGCGCTTTCACCGTTCAGCAAATACATGTGTAGAAGCACAGCGCTGGCAGAAACGACCGTTTCTCGACGTTTTCTAACTCAGGGAACAAGTTGCACACTTCTGAGATGCATTTGGGCAACTTTGTCAGAAATGAGTTTTTTGCCTAAAGAGACGCCTATTTGCACAGTAGTATAGATTCTGAGTATGTAACTGGGCTTGATGAAATCAGCATTTCTCTTGCTTCCCTGTGCGTAGGGAAGCTCAGTTTTAGTCACAGTAGCTCCCACAAGTGTCTCCTCAGTGTGTTCCCATTTCCATAGAAACAGTGTATTTGCTGGGAGAAAAGTGCATTACTGTGCACTTTCACCGTTCAGCAAATACATGTGTAGAAGCACAACGCTAGCAGAAACGACCGTTTCTCGACGTTTTCTAACTCAGGGAACAAGTTGCACACTTCTGAGATGCATTTGGGCAACGTTGTCAGATATGAGTTTTTTCCCTACAGAGACATGCCTATTTGCGCAGTAGTACAGATTCTGAGTATGTAACTGGGCTTGATGAAATCAGCATTTCTCTTGCTTCCCTGTGCGTAGGGAAGCTCAGTTTTAGTCACAGTAGCTCCCACAAGTGTCTCCTCAGTGTGTTCCCATTTCCTTAGAAACACTGTATTTGCTGGGAGAAAAGTGCATTACTGTGCGCTTTCACCGTTCAGCAAATACTTGTGTAGAAGCACAGCGCTAGCAGAAACGAACGTTTCTTGACGTTTTGTAACTCAGGGAACAAGTTGCACACTTCTGAGATGCATTTGGGCAACTTTGTCAGAAATGAGTTTTTTGCCTACAGAGACATGCCTATTTGCTCTGTAGTACAGATTCTGAGTATGTAACTGGGCTTGATGAAATCAGCATTTCTCTTGCTTCCCTGTGCGTAGGGAAGCTCAGTTATAGTCACAGTAGCTCCCACAAGTGTCTCCTCAGTGTGTTCCCATTTCCTTAGAAACAGTGTATTTGCTGGGAGAAAAGTGCATTACTGTGCGCTTTCACCGTTCAGCAAATACATGTGTAGAAGCACAGCGCTAGCAGAAACGACCGTTTCTCGACGTTCTCTAACTCAGGGAACAAGTTGCACACTTCTGAGATGCCTTTGGGCAACTTTGTCAGAAATGAGTTTTTTGCCTAAAGAGACATGCCTATTTGCGCAGTAGTACAGATTCTGAGTATGTAACTGGGCTTGATGAAATCAGCATTTCTCTTCTTCCCTGTGCGTAAAAAAGCTCACTTTTAGTCACAGTAGCTCCCACAAGTGTCTCCTCAGTGTGTTCCCATTTCCTTAGAAACAGTGTATTTGCTGGGAGAAAAGTGCATTACTGTGCGCTTTCACCGTTCAGCAAATACATGTGTAGAAGCACAGCGCTAGCAGAAACGAACGTTTCTCGACGTTTTCTAACTCAGGGAACAAGTTGCACACTTCTGAGATGCATTTGGGCAACTTTGTCAGAAATGAGTTTTTTGCCTTAGGAGACATGCCTATTTAAATGCGCAGTAGTACAGATTCTGAGTATGTAACTGGGCTTGATGAAATCAGCATTTCTCTTGCTTCCCTGTGCGTAGGGAAGCTCAGTTTTAGTCACAGTAGCTCCCACAAGTGTCTCCTCAGTGTGTTCCCGTTTCCTTAGAAACAGTGTATTTGCTGGGAGAAAAGTGAATTACTGTGCGCTTTCACCGTTCAGCAAATACCTGTGTAGAAGCACAGCGCTAGCAGAAACGATCGTTTCTCGACGTTTTCTAACTCAGGGAACAAGTTGCACACTTCTGAGATGCATTTGTGCAACTTTGTCAGAAATGAGCTTTTTGCCTACAGAGATATGCCTATTTGCGCAGTAGTACAGATTCTGAGTATGTAACTGGGCTTGATGAAATCAGCATTTCTCTTGCTTCCCTGTGCGTAGGGAAGCTCAGTTTTAGTCACAGTAGCTCCCACAAGTGTCTCCTCAGTGTGTTCCCATTTCCTTAGAAACAGTGTATTTGCTGGGAGAAAAGTGCATGACTGTGCGCTTTCACCGTTCAGCAAATACATGTGTAGAAGCACAGCGCTAACAGAAACGACCGTTTCTCGACGTTTTCTAACTTAGGGAACAAGTTGCACACTTCTGAGATGCATTTGGGCAACTTTGTCAGAAATGAGTTTTTTGCCTAAAGAGACATGCTTTAGAACGCACTAGTTTTGCCTATGTGCGCATTAGTAAAGATTCTGAGTATGTACCTGGGCTTGATGTAATCAGCATTTCTCTTGCTTCCCTGTGCGTAGGGAAGCTCAGTTTTAGTCACAGTAGCTCCCACAAGTGTCTCCTCAGTGTGTTCCCATTTCCTTAGAAACAGTGTATTTGCTGGGAGAAAAGTGCATTAATGTGCGCATTCACCGTTCAGCTAATACATGTGTAGAAGCACAGCGCTATCAGAAACGACCTTTTCTCGACGTTTTCTAACTCAGGGAACAAGTTGCACACTTCTGAGATGCATTTGGGCAACTTTGTCAGAAATATGTTTTTTGCCTAAAGAGACATGCCTATTTGCGCAGTAGTACAGATTCTGAGTATGTAACTGGGCTTGATGAAATCAGCATTTCTCTTGCTTCCCTGTGCATAGGGAGGCTCAGTTTTAGTCACAGTAGCTCCCACAAGTGTCTCCTCAGTGTGTTCCCATTTCCTTAGAAACAGTGTATTTGCTGGGAGAAAAGTGCATTACTGTGCACTTTCACCGTTCAGCAAATACATGTGTAGAAGCACAACGCTAGCAGAAACGACCGTTTCTCGACGTTTTCTAACTCAGGGAACAAGTTGCACACTTCTGAGATGCATTTGGGCAACGTTGTCAGATATGAGTTTTTTGCCTACAGAGACATGCCTATTTGCTCTGTAGTACAGATTCTGAGTATGTAACTGGGCTTGATGAAATCAGCATTTCTCTTGCTTCCCTGTGCGTAGGGAAGCTCAGTTATAGTCACAGTAGCTCCCACAAATGTCTCCTCAGTGTGTTCCCATTTCCTTAGAAACAGTGTATTTGCTGGGAGAAAAGTGCATTACTGTGCGCTTTCACCGTTCAGCAAATACATGTGTAGAAGCACAGCGCTAGCAGAAACGACCGTTTCTCGACGTTCTCTAACTCAGGGAACAAGTTGCACACTTCTGAGATGCCTTTGGGCAACTTTGTCAGAAATGAGTTTTTTGCCTAAAGAGACATGCCTATTTGCGCAGTAGTACAGATTCTGAGTATGTAACTGGGCTTGATGAAATCAGCATTTCTCTTCTTCCCTGTGCGTAAAAAAGCTCACTTTTAGTCACAGTAGCTCCCACAAGTGTCTCCTCAGTGTGTTCCCGTTTCCTTAGAAACAGTGTATTTGCTGGGAGAAAAGTGAATTACTGTGCGCTTTCACCGTTCAGCAAATACATGTGTAGAAGCACAGCGCTAGCAGAAACGACCGTTTCTCGACGTTTTCTAACTCAGGGAACAAGTTGCACACTTCTGAGATGCATTTGTGCAACTTTGTCAGAAATGAGCTTTTTGCCTACAGAGATATGCCTATTTGCGCAGTAGTACAGATTCTGAGTATGTAACTGGGCTTGATGAAATCAGCATTTCTCTTGCTTCCCTGTGCGTAGGGAAGCTCAGTTTTAGTCACAGTAGCTCCCACAAGTGTCTCCTCAGTGTGTTCCCATTTCCTTAGAAACAGTGTATTTGCTGGGAGAAAAGTGCATTACTGTGCGCTTTCACCGTTCAGCAAATACCTGTGTAGAAGCACAGCGCTAGCAGATACGACCGTTTCTCGACGTTTTCTAACTCAGGGAACAAGTTGCACACTTCTGAGATGCATTTGGGCAACTTTGTCAGAAATGAGTTTTTTGCCTACAGAGACATGCCTATTTGCGCAGTAGTACAGATTCTGAGTATGTAACTGGGCTTGATGAAATCTGCATTTCTCTTGCTTCCCTGTGCGTAGGGAAGCTCAGTTTTAGTCACAGTAGCTCCCACAAGTGTCTCCTCAGTTTGTTCCCGTTTCCTTAGAAACACTGTATTTGCTGGGAGAAAAGTGCGTTACTGTGCGCTTTCACCGTTCAGCAAATACATGTGTAGAAGCACAGCGCTAGCAGAAAGGAATGTTTCTCGACGTTTTCTAACTCAGGGAACAAGTTGCACACTTCTGAGATGCATTTGGGCAACTTTGTCAGAAATGAGTTTTTTGCCTACAGAGACATGCCTATTTGCGCAGTAGTACAGATTCTGAGTATGTAACTGGGCTTGATGAAATCAGCATTTCTCTTGCTTCCCTGGGCGTAGAGAAACTCAGTTTTAGTCACAGTAGCTCCCACAAGTGTCTCCTCAGTGTGTTCCCATTTCCTTAGAAACAGTGTCTTTGCTGGGAGAAAAGTGCATTACTGTGCATTTTCACCGTTCAGCAAATACAGGTGTAGAAGCACAGCGCTAGCAGAAACGACCGTTTCTCTACGTTTTCTAACGCAGGGAACATGTTGCACACTTCTGAGATGCATTTGGGCAACTTTGTCAGAAATGAGTTTTTTGCCTACAGAGACATGCCTATTTGCGCAGTAGTACAGATTCTGAGTATGTAACTGGGCTTGATGAAATCAGCATTTCTCTTGCTTCCCTGTGTGTAGGGAAGCTCAGTTTTAGTCACAGTAGCTCCCACAAGTGTCTGCTCAGTGTGTTCCCATTTCCTTAGAAACAGTGTATTTGCTGGATGAAAAGTGCATTACTGTGCGCTTTCACCGTTCAGCAAATACATGTGTACAAGCACAGCGCTAGCAGAAACGAACGTTTCTCGACGTTTTCTAACTCAGGGAACAAGTTGCACACTTCTGAGATGCATTTGGGCAACTTTGTCAGGAATGAGTTTTTTGCCTAGAGAGACATGCCTATTTGCACAGTAGTACAGATTCTGAGTATGTAACTGGGCTTGATGAAATCAGCATTTCTCTTGCTTCCCTGTGCGTAGGGAAGCTCAGTTTTAGTCACAGTAGCTCCCACAAGTGTCTCCTCAGTGTGTTCCCATTTCCTTAGAAACAGTGTATTTGCTGGGAGAAAAGTGCATTATTGTGCGCTTTCACCGTTCAGCAAATACATGTGTAGAAGCACAGCGCTAGCAGAAACGACCGTTTCTCGACGTTTTCTAACGCAGGGAACAAGTTGCACACTTCTGAGATGCATTTGGGCAACTTTGTCAGAAATGAGTTTTTTGCCTAAAGAGACATGCCTATTTGCGCAGTAGTACAGATTCTGAGTATGTAACTGGGCTTGATGAAATCAGCATTTCTCTTGCTTCCCTGTGTGTAGGGAAGCTCAGTTTTAGTCACAGTAGCTCCCACAAGTGTCTGCTCAGTGTGTTCCCATTTCCTTAGAAACAGTATATTTGCTGGATGAAAAGTGCATTACTGTGCGCTTTCACCGTTCAGCAAATACATGTGTACAAGCATAGCGCTAGCAGAAACGAACGTTTCTCGACGTTTTCTAACTCAGGGAACAAGTTGCACACTTCTGAGATGCATTTGGGCAACTTTGTTAGGAATGAGTTTTTTGCCTAGAGAGACATGCCTATTTGCACAGTAGTACAGATTCTGAGTATGTAACTGGGCTTGATGAAATCAGCATTTCTCTTGCTTCCCTGTGCGTAGGGAAGCTCAGTTTTAGTCACAGTAGCTCACACAAGTGTCTCCTCAGTGTGTTCCCATTTCCTTAGAAACAATGTATTTGCTGGGAGAAAAGTGCATTACTGTACGCTTTCACCGTTCAGCAAATACATGTGTAGAAGCACAGCGCTAGCAGAAACAAACGTTTCTCGACGTTTTCTAACTCAGGGAACAAGTTGCACACTTCTGAGATGCATTTGGGCAACTTTGTCAGAAATGAGTTTTTTGCCTAACGAGACATGCCTATTTAAATGCGCAGTAGTACAGATTTTGAATATCTAACTGGGCTTGATGAAATCAGCATTTCTCTTGCTTCCCTGTGCGTAGGGAAGCTCAGTTTTAGTCACAGTAGCTCCCACAAGTGTCTCCTCAGTGTGTTCCCATTTCCTTAGAAACAGTGTATTTGCTGGGAGAAAAGTGCATTACTTTGTGCTTTCACCGTTCAGCAAGTACATGTGTAGAAGCACAGCGCTAGCAGAAACGACCATTTCTCGACGTTTTCTAACCAGGGAATAAGTTGCACACTTCTGAGATGCATTTCGGCAACTTTGTCAGAAATGAGTTTTTTGCCTACAGAGACATGCCTATTTGCGCAGTAGTACAGATTCTGAGTATGTAACTGGGCTTGATGAAATCAGCATTTCTCTTGCTTCCCTGTGCGTAGGGAAGCTCAGTTTTAGTCACAGTAGCTCCCACAAGTGTCTCCTCAGTGTGTTCCCAGTTCCTTAGAAACAGTGTCTTTGCTGGGAGAAAAGTGCATTACTGTGCGCTTTCACCGTTCAGCAAATACATGTGTAGAAGCACAGCGCTAGCAGAAATGAACGTTTCTCGACGTTTTCTAACTCAGGGAACAAGTTGGACACTTCTGAGATGCATTTGGGCAACTTTGTCAGAAATGAGTTTTTGCCTACAGAGACATGCCTATTTGCGCAGTAGTACAGATTCTGAGTATGTAACTGGGCTTGATGAAATCAGCATTTCTCTTGCTTCCCTGTGCGTAGGGAAGCTCAGTTTTAGTCACAGTAGCTCCCACAAGTGTCTCCTCAGTGTGTTCCCATTTCCTTAGAAACAGTGTATTTGCTGGGAGAAAAGTGCATTACTGTGCGCTTTCACCGATCAGCAAATACATGTGTAGAAGCACAGCGCTAGCAGAAACGAACGTTTCTCGACGTTTTCTAACTCAGGGAACAAGTTGCACACTTCTGAGATGCATTTGGGCAACTTTGTCAGAAATGAGTTTTTTGCCTAGAAAGACATGCCTATTTGTGCAGTAGTACAGATTCTGAGTATGTAACTGGGCTTGATGAAATCAGCATTTCTCTTGCTTCCCTGTGCGTAGGGAAGCTCAGTTTTAGTCACAGTAGCTCCCACAAGTGTCTCCTCAGTGTGTTCCCATTTCCTTAGAAACAGTGTATTTGCTGGGAGAAAAGTGCATTACTGTGCGCTTTCACCGTTCAGCAAATACATGTGTAGAAGCACAGCGCTAGCAGATACGACCGTTTCTCGACGTTTTCTAACTCAGGGAACAAGTTGCACACTTCTGAGATGCATTTGGGCAACTTTGTCAGAAATGAGTTTTTTGCCTAAAGAGACATGCCTGTTTGCGCAGTAGTACAGATTCTGAGTATGTAACTGGGCTTGATGAAATCAGCATTTCTCTTGCTTCCCTGTGCGTAGGGAAGCTCAGTTTTAGTCACAGTAGCTCCCACAAGTGTCTCCTCAGTGTGTTCCCATTTCCTTAGAAACAGTGTATTTGCTGGGAGAAAAGTGCATTACTGTGTGCTTTCACCGTTCAGCAAGTACATGTGTAGAAGCACAGCGCTAGCAGAAACGACCATTTCTCGACGTTTTCTAACCAGGGAATAAGTTGCACACTTCTGAGATGCATTTCGGCAACTTTGTCAGAAATGAGTTTTTTGCCTACAGAGACATGCCTATTTGCGCAGTAGTACAGATTCTGAGTATGTAACTGGGCTTGATGAAATCAGCATTTCTCTTGCTTCCCTGTGCGTAGGGAAGCTCAGTTTTAGTCACAGTAGCTCCCACAAGTGTCTCCTCAGTGTGTTCCCAGTTCCTTAGAAACAGTGTATTTGCTGGGAGAAAAGTGCATTACTGTGCGCTTTCACCGTTCAGCAAATACATGTGTAGAAGCACAGCGCTAGCAGAAATGAACGTTTCTCGACGTTTTCTAACTCAGGGAACAAGTTGGACACTTCTGAGATGCATTTGGGCAACTTTGTCAGAAATGAGTTTTTGCCTACAGAGACATGCCTATTTGCGCAGTAGTACAGATTCTGAGTATGTAACTGGGCTTGATGAAATCAGCATTTCTCTTGCTTCCCTGTGCGTAGGGAAGCTCAGTTTTAGTCACAGTAGCTCCCACAAGTGTCTCCTCAGTGTGTTCCCATTTCCTTAGAAACAGTGTATTTGCTGGGAGAAAAGTGCATTACTGTGCGCTTTCACCGATCAGCAAATACATGTGTAGAAGCACAGCGCTAGCAGAAACGAACGTTTCTCGACGTTTTCTAACTCAGGGAACAAGTTGCACACTTCTGAGATGCATTTGGGCAACTTTGTCAGAAATGAGTTTTTTGCCTAGAAAGACATGCCTATTTGTGCAGTAGTACAGATTCTGAGTATGTAACTGGGCTTGATGAAATCAGCATTTCTCTTGCTTCCCTGTGCGTAGGGAAGCTCAGTTTTAGTCACAGTAGCTCCCACAAGTGTCTCCTCAGTGTGTTCCCATTTCCTTAGAAACAGTGTATTTGCTGGGAGAAAAGTGCATTACTGTGCGCTTTCACCGTTCAGCAAATACATGTGTAGAAGCACAGCGCTAGCAGATACGACCGTTTCTCGACGTTTTCTAACTCAGGGAACAAGTTGCACACTTCTGAGATGCATTTGGGCAACTTTGTCAGAAATGAGTTTTTTGCCTAAAGAGACATGCCTGTTTGCGCAGTAGTACAGATTCTGAGTATGTAACTGGGCTTGATGAAATCAGCATTTCTCTTGCTTCCCTGTGCGTAGGGAAGCTCAGTTTTAGTCACAGTAGCTCCCACAAGTGTCTCCTCAGTGTGTTCCCGTTTCCTCAGAAACAATGTATTTGCTGGGAGAAAAGTGCATTACTGTTCGCTTTCACCGTTCAGCAAATACATGTGTAGAAGCACAGCGCTAGCAGAAAAGACCGTTTCTCGACGTTTTCTAACTCAGGGAACAAATTGCATACTTCTGAGATGCATTTGGGCAACTTTGTCAGAAATGAGTTTTTTGCCTACAGAGACATGCCTGTTTGCGCAGTAGTACAGATTCTGAGTATGTAACTGGGCTTGATGAAATCAGCATTTCTCTTGCTTCCCTGTGCGTAGGGAAGCTCAGTTTTAGTCACAGTAGCTCCCACAAGTGTCTCCTCAGTGTGTTCCCATTTCCTTAGAAACAGTGTATTTGCTGGGAGAAAAGTGCATTACTGTGCGCTTTCACCGATCAGCAAATACATGTGTAGAAGCACAGCGCTAGCAGAAACGAACGTTTCTCGACGTTTTCTAACTCAGGGAACAAGTTGCACACTTCTGAGATGCATTTGGGCAACTTTGTCAAAAATGAGTTTTTTGCCTAGAAAGACATGCCTATTTGTGCAGTAGTACAGATTCTGAGTATGTAACTGGGCTTGATGAAATCAGCATTTCTCTTGCTTCCCTGTGCGTAGGGAAGCTCAGTTTTAGTCACAGTAGCTCCCACAAGTGTCTCCTCAGTGTGTTCCCATTTCCTTAGAAACACTGTATTTGCTGGGAGAAAAGTGCATTACTGTGCGCTTTCACCGTTCAGCAAATACATGTGTAGAAGCAAAGCGCTAGCAGATACGACCGTTTCTCGACGTTTTCTAACTCAGGGAACAAGTTGCACACTTCTGAGATGCATTTGGGCAACTTTGTCAGAAATGAGTTTTTTGCCTAAAGAGACATGCCTGTTTGCGCAGTAGTACAGATTCTGAGTATGTAACTGGGCTTGATGAAATCAGCATTTCTCTTGCTTCCCTGTGCGTAGGGAAGCTCAGTTTTAGTCACAGTAGCGCCCACAAGTGTCTCCTCAGTGTGTTCCCGTTTCCTCAGAAACAATGTATTTGCTGGGAGAAAAGTGCATTACTGTTCGCTTTCACCGTTCAGCAAATACATGTGTAGAAGCACAGCGCTAGCAGAAAAGACCGTTTCTCGACGTTTTCTAACTCAGGGAACAAATTGCATACTTCTTTGATGCATTTGGGCAACTTTGTCAGAAATGAGTTTTTTGCCTACAGAGACATGCCTGTTTGCGCAGTAGTACAGATTCTGAGTATGTAACTGGGCTTGATGAAATCAGCATTTCTCTTGCTTCCCTGTGCGTAGGGATGCTCAGTTTTAGTCACAGTAGCTCCCACAAATATCTCCTCAGTGTGTTCCCATTTCCTTAGAAACAGTGTATTTGCTGGATGAAAAGTGCATTACTGTGCGCTTTCACCGTTCAGCAAATACATGTGTAGAAGCACAGCGCTAGCAGAAAAGACCGTTTCTCGACATTTTCTAACTCCGGGAACAAGTTGCACACTTCTGAGATGCATTTGGGCAACTTTGTCAGAAATGAGTTTTTTTCCTACAGAGACATGCCTATTTGCGCAGTAGTACAGATTCTGAGTATGTAACTGGGCTTGATGAAATCAGCATTTCTCTTGCTTCCCTGTGCGTAGGGAAGCTCAGTTTTAGTCACAGTAGCTCCCACAAGTGTCTCTTCAGTGTGTTCCCATTTCCTATTTGCTGGGAGAAAAGTGCATTACTGTGCGCTTTCACCGTTCAGCAAATACATGTGTAGAATCACAGCGCTAGCAGAAAAGACGGTTTCTCGACGTTTTCTAACTCCGGGAACAAGTTGCACACTTCTGAGATGCATTTGGGCAACTTTGTCAGAAATGAGTTTTTTGCCTACAGAGACATGCCTATTTGCGCAGTAGTACAGATTCTGAGTATGTAACTGGGCTTGATGAAATCAGCATTTCTCTTACTTCCCTGTGAGTAGGGAAGCTCAGTTTTAGTCACAGTAGCTCCCACAAGTGTCTCCTCAGTGTGTTCCCATTTCCTTAGAAACAGTGTATTTGCTGGATGAAAAGTGCATTACTGTGCGCTTTCACCGTTCAGCAAATACATGTGTAGAAGCACAGCGCTAGCAGAAACGACCGTTTCTCGACGTTTTCTAACTCAGGGAACAAGTTGCACACTTCTGAGATGCATTTGTGCAACTTTGTCAGAAATGAGCTTTTTGCCTACAGAGATATGCCTATTTGCGCAGTAGTACAGATTCTGAGTATGTAACTGGGCTTGATGAAATCAGCATTTCTCTTGCTTCCCTGTGCGTAGGGAAGCTCAGTTTTAGTCACAGTAGCTCCCACAAGTGTCTCCTCAGTGTGTTCCCATTTCCTTAGAAACAGTGTATTTGCTGGGAGAAAAGTGCATTACTGTGCGCTTTCACCGTTCAGCAAATACCTGTGTAGAAGCACAGCGCTAGCAGATACGACCGTTTCTCGACGTTTTCTAACTCAGGGAACAAGTTGCACACTTCTGAGATGCATTTGGGCAACTTTGTCAGAAATGAGTTTTTTGCCTACAGAGACATGCCTATTTGCGCAGTAGTACAGATTCTGAGTATGTAACTGGGCTTGATGAAATCTGCATTTCTCTTGCTTCCCTGTGCGTAGGGAAGCTCAGTTTTAGTCACTGTAGCTCCCACAAGTGTCTCCTCAGTGTGTTCCCATTTCCTTAGAAACAGTGTATTTGCTGGGAGAAAAGTGCATTGTTGTGCGCATTCACCGTTCAGCAAATACATGTGTAGAAGCACAGCGCTAGCAGAAACGACCGTTTCTCGACGTTTTCTAACGCAGGGAACAAGTTGCACACTTCTGAGATGCCTTTGGGCAACTTTGTCAGAAATGAGTTTTTTGCCTAAAGAGACATGCCTGTTTGCGCAGTAGTACAGATTCTGAGTATGTAACTGGGCTTGATGAAATCAGCATTTCTCTTGCTTCCCTGTGTGTAGGGAAGCTCAGTTTTAGTCACAGTAGCTCCCACAAGTGTCTGCTCAGTGTGTTCCCATTTCCTTAGAAACAGTGTATTTGCTGGATGAAAAGTGCATTACTGTGCGCTTTCACCGTTCAGCAAATACATGTGTACAAGCATAGCGCTAGCAGAAACGAACGTTTCTCGACGTTTTCTAACTCAGGGAACAAGTTGCACACTTCTGAGATGCATTTGGGCAACTTTGTCAGGAATGAGTTTTTTGCCTAGAGAGACATGCCTATTTGCACAGTAGTACAGATTCTGAGTATGTAACTGGGCTTGATGAAATCAGCATTTCTCTTGCTTCCCTGTGCGTAGGGAAGCTCAGTTTTAGTCACAGTAGCTCACACAAGTGTCTCCTCAGTGTGTTCCCATTTCCTTAGAAACAATGTATTTGCTGGGAGAAAAGTGCATTACTGTACGCTTTCACCGTTCAGCAAATACATGTGTAGAAGCACAGCGCTAGCAGAAACAAACGTTTCTCGACGTTTTCTAACTCAGGGAACAAGTTGCACACTTCTGAGATGCATTTGGGCAACTTTGTCAGAAATGAGTTTTTTGCCTAACGAGACATGCCTATTTAAATGCGCAGTAGTACAGATTTTGAATATCTAACTGGGCTTGATGAAATCAGCATTTCTCTTGCTTCCCTGTGCGTAGGGAAGCTCAGTTTTAGTCACAGTAGCTCCCACAAGTGTCTCCTCAGTGTGTTCCCATTTCCTTAGAAACAGTGTATTTGCTGGGAGAAAAGTGCATTACTGTGTGCTTTCACCGTTCAGCAAGTACATGTGTAGAAGCACAGCGCTAGCAGAAACGACCATTTCTCGACGTTTTCTAACCAGGGAATAAGTTGCACACTTCTGAGATGCATTTGGGCAACTTTGTCAGAAATGAGTTTTTTGCCTACAGAGACATGCCTATTTGCGCAGTAGTACAGATTCTGAGTATGTAACTGGGCTTGATGAAATCAGCATTTCTCTTGCTTCCCTGTGCATAGGGAAGCTCAGTTTTAGTCACAGTAGCTCCCACAAGTGTCTGCTCAGTGTGTTCCCATTTCCTTAGAAACAGTGTATTTGCTGGATGAAAAGTGCATTACTGTGCGCTTTCACCGTTCAGCAAATACATGTGTACAAGCACAGCGCTAGCAGAAACGAACGTTTCTCGACGTTTTCTAACTCAGGGAACAAGTTGCACACTTCTGAGATGCATTTGGGCAACTTTGTCAGGAATGAGTTTTTTGCCTAGAGAGACATGCCTATTTGCACAGTAGTACAGATTCTGAGTATGTAACTGGGCTTGATGAAATCAGCATTTCTCTTGCTTCCCTGTGCGTAGGGAAGCTCAGTTTTAGTCACAGTAGCTCCCACAAGTGTCTCCTCAGTGTGTTCCCATTTCCTTAGAAACAGTGTATTTGCTGGGAGAAAAGTGCATTGTTGTGCGCATTCACCGTTCAGCAAATACATGTGTAGAAGCACAGCGCTAGCAGAAACGACCGTTTCTCGACGTTTTCTAACGCAGGGAACAAGTTGCACACTTCTGAGATGCCTTTGGGCAACTTTGTCAGAAATGAGTTTTTTGCCTAAAGAGACATGCCTGTTTGCGCAGTAGTACAGATTCTGAGTATGTAACTGGGCTTGATGAAATCAGCATTTCTCTTGCTTCCCTGTGTGTAGGGAAGCTCAGTTTTAGTCACAGTAGCTCCCACAAGTGTCTGCTCAGTGTGTTCCCATTTCCTTAGAAACAGTGTATTTGCTGGATGAAAAGTGCATTACTGTGCGCTTTCACCGTTCAGCAAATACATGTGTACAAGCATAGCGCTAGCAGAAACGAACGTTTCTCGACGTTTTCTAACTCAGGGAACAAGTTGCACACTTCTGAGATGCATTTGGGCAACTTTGTCAGGAATGAGTTTTTTGCCTAGAGAGACATGCCTATTTGCACAGTAGTACAGATTCTGAGTATGTAACTGGGCTTGATGAAATCAGCATTTCTCTTGCTTCCCTGTGCGTAGGGAAGCTCAGTTTTAGTCACAGTAGCTCACACAAGTGTCTCCTCAGTGTGTTCCCATTTCCTTAGAAACAATGTATTTGCTGGGAGAAAAGTGCATTACTGTACGCTTTCACCGTTCAGCAAATACATGTGTAGAAGCACAGCGCTAGCAGAAACAAACGTTTCTCGACGTTTTCTAACTCAGGGAACAAGTTGCACACTTCTGAGATGCATTTGGGCAACTTTGTCAGAAATGAGTTTTTTGCCTAACGAGACATGCCTATTTAAATGCGCAGTAGTACAGATTTTGAATATCTAACTGGGCTTGATGAAATCAGCATTTCTCTTGCTTCCCTGTGCGTAGGGAAGCTCAGTTTTAGTCACAGTAGCTCCCACAAGTGTCTCCTCAGTGTGTTCCCATTTCCTTAGAAACAGTGTATTTGCTGGGAGAAAAGTGCATTACTGTGTGCTTTCACCGTTCAGCAAGTACATGTGTAGAAGCACAGCGCTAGCAGAAACGACCATTTCTCGACGTTTTCTAACCAGGGAATAAGTTGCACACTTCTGAGATGCATTTGGGCAACTTTGTCAGAAATGAGTTTTTTGCCTACAGAGACATGCCTATTTGCGCAGTAGTACAGATTCTGAGTATGTAACTGGGCTTGATGAAATCAGCATTTCTCTTGCTTCCCTGTGCGTAGGGAAGCTCAGTTTTAGTCACAGTAGCTCCCACAAGTGTCTCCTCAGTGTGTTCCCAGTTCCTTAGAAACAGTGTATTTGCTGGGAGAAAAGTGCATTACTGTGCGCTTTCACCGTTCAGCAAATACATGTGTAGAAGCACAGAGCTAGCAGAAATGAACGTTTCTCGACGTTTTCTAACTCAGGGAACAAGTTGGACACTTCTGAGATGCATTTGGGCAACTTTGTCAGAAATGAGTTTTTGCCTACAGAGACATGCCTATTTGCGCAGTAGTACAGATTCTGAGTATGTAACTGGGCTTGATGAAATCAGCATTTCTCTTGCTTCACTGTGCGTAGGGAAGCTCAGTTTTAGTCACAGTAGCTCCCACAAGTGTCTCCTCGGTGTTCCCATTTCCTTAGAAACAGTGTATTTGCTGGGAGAAAAGTGCATTACTGTGCGCTTTCACCGATCAGCAAATACATGAGTAGAAGCACAGCGCTAGCAGAAACGAACGTTTCTCGACGTTTTCTAACTCAGGGAACAAGTTGCACACTTCTGAGATGCATTTGGGCAACTTTGTCAGAAATGAGTTTTTTGCCTAGAAAGACATGCCTATTTGTGCAGTAGTACAGATTCTGAGTATGTAACTGGGCTTGATGAAATCAGCATTTCTCTTGCTTCCCTGTGCGTAGGGAAGCTCAGTTTTAGTCACAGTAGCTCCCACAAGTGTCTCCTCAGTGTGTTCCCATTTCCTTAGAAACAGTGTATTTGCTGGGAGAAAAGTGCATTACTGTGCGCTTTCACCGTTCAGCAAATACATGTGTAGAAGCACAGCGCTAGCAGATACGACCGTTTCTCGACGTTTTCTAACTCAGGGAACAAGTTGCACACTTCTGAGATGCATTTGGGCAACTTTGTCAGAAATGAGTTTTTTGCCTAAAGAGACATGCCTGTTTGCGCAGTAGTACAGATTCTGAGTATGTAACTGGGCTTGATGAAATCAGCATTTCTCTTGCTTCCCTGTGCGTAGGGAAGCTCAGTTTTAGTCACAGTAGCTCCCACAAGTGTCTCCTCAGTGTGTCCCCATTTCCTTAGAAACAGTGTATTTGCTGGGAGAAAAGTGCATTACTGTGCGCTTTCACCGATCAGCAAATACATGTGTAGAAGCACAGCGCTAGCAGAAACGAACGTTTCTCGACGTTTTCTAACTCAGGGAACAAGTTGCACACTTCTGAGATGCATTTGGGCAACTTTGTCAGAAATGAGTTTTTTGCCTAGAAAGACATGCCTATTTGTGCAGTAGTACAGATTCTGAGTATGTAACTGGGCTTGATGAAATCAGCATTTCTCTTGCTTCCCTGTGCGTAGGGAAGCTCAGTTTTAGTCACAGTAGCTCCCACAAGTGTCTCCTCAGTGTGTTCCCATTTCCTTAGAAACACTGTATTTGCTGGGAGAAAAGTGCATTACTGTGCGCTTTCACCGTTCAGCAAATACATGTGTAGAAGCACAGCGCTAGCAGATACGACCGTTTCTCGACGTTTTCTAACTCAGGGAACAAGTTGCACACTTCTGAGATGCATTTGGGCAACTTTGTCAGAAATGAGTTTTTTGCCTAAAGAGACATGCCTGTTTGCGCAGTAGTACAGATTCTGAGTATGTAACTGGGCTTGATGAAATCAGCATTTCTCTTGCTTCCCTGTGCGTAGGGAAGCTCAGTTTTAGTCACAGTAGCTCCCACAAGTGTCTCCTCAGTGTGTTCCCGTTTCCTCAGAAACAATGTATTTGCTGGGAGAAAAGTGCATTACTGTTCGCTTTCACCGTTCAGCAAATACATGTGTAGAAGCACAGCGCTAGCAGAAAAGACCGTTTCTCGACGTTTTCTAACTCAGGGAACAAATTGCATACTTCTTTGATGCATTTGGGCAACTTTGTCAGAAATGAGTTTTTTGCCTACAGAGACATGCCTGTTTGCGCAGTAGTACAGATTCTGAGTATGTAACTGGGCTTGATGAAATCAGCATTTCTCTTGCTTCCCTGTGCGTAGGGATGCTCAGTTTTAGTCACAGTAGCTCCCACAAATATCTCCTCAGTGTGTTCCCATTTCCTTAGAAACAGTGTATTTGCTGGATGAAAAGTGCATTACTGTGCGCTTTCACCGTTCAGCAAATACATGTGTAGAAGCACAGCGCTAGCAGAAAAGACCGTTTCTCGACATTTTCTAACTCCGGGAACAAGTTGCACACTTCTGAGATGCATTTGGGCAACTTTGTCAGAAATGAGTTTTTTTCCTACAGAGACATGCCTATTTGCGCAGTAGTACAGATTCTGAGTATGTAACTGGGCTTGATGAAATCAGCATTTCTCTTGCTTCCCTGTGCGTAGGGAAGCTCAGTTTTAGTCACAGTAGCTCCCACAAGTGTCTCTTCAGTGTATTCCCATTTCCTATTTGCTGGGAGAAAAGTGCATTACTGTGCGCTTTCACCGTTCAGCAAATACATGTGTAGAATCACAGCGCTAGCAGAAAAGACGGTTTCTCGACGTTTTCTAACTCCGGGAACAAGTTGCACACTTCTGAGATGCATTTGGGCAACTTTGTCAGAAATGAGTTTTTTGCCTACAGAGACATGCCTATTTGCGCAGTAGTACAGATTCTGAGTATGTAACTGGGCTTGATGAAATCAGCATTTCTCTTACTTCCCTGTGAGTAGGGAAGCTCAGTTTTAGTCACAGTAGCTCCCACAAGTGTCTCCTCAGTGTGTTCCCATTTCCTTAGAAACAGTGTATTTGCTGGATGAAAAGTGCATTACTGTGCGCTTTCACCGTTCAGCAAATACATGTGTAGAAGCACAGCGCTAGCAGAAACGAACTTTCTCGACGTTTTCTAACTCAGGGAACAAGTTGCACACTTCTGAGATGCATTTGGGCAACTTTGTCAGGAATGAGTTTTTTGCCTAGAGAGACATGCCTATTTGCGCAGTAGTACAGATTCTGAGTATGTAACTGGGCTTGATGAAATCAGCATTTCTCTTGCTTCCCTGTGCGTAGGGAAGCTCAGTTTTACTCAGAGTAGCTCCCACAAGTGTCTCCTCAGTGTGTTCCCATTTCCTTAGAAACAGTGTATTTGCTGGATGAAAAGTGCATTACTGTGCGCTTTCACCGTTCAGCAAATACATGTGTAGAAGCACAGCGCTAGCAGAAAAGACCGTTTCTCGACATTTTCTAACTCCGGGAACAAGTTGCACACTTCTGAGATGCATTTGGGCAACTTTGTCAGAAATGAGTTTTTTTCCTACAGAGACATGCCTATTTGCGCAGTAGTACAGATTCTGAGTATGTAACTGGGCTTGATGAAATCAGCATTTCTCTTGCTTCCCTGTGCGTAGGGAAGCTCAGTTTTAGTCACAGTAGCTCCCACAAGTGTCTCTTCAGTGTGTTCCCATTTCCTATTTGCTGGGAGAAAAGTGCATTACTGTGCGCTTTCACCGTTCAGCAAATACATGTGTAGAATCACAGCGCTAGCAGAAAAGACGGTTTCTCGACGTTTTCTAACTCCGGGAACAAGTTGCACACTTCTGAGATGCATTTGGGCAACTTTGTCAGAAATGAGTTTTTTGCCTACAGAGACATGCCTATTTGCGCAGTAGTACAGATTCTGAGTATGTAACTGGGCTTGATGAAATCAGCATTTCTCTTACTTCCCTGTGAGTAGGGAAGCTCAGTTTTAGTCACAGTAGCTCCCACAAGTGTCTCCTCAGTGTGTTCCCATTTCCTTAGAAACAGTGTATTTGCTGGATGAAAAGTGCATTACTGTGCGCTTTCACCGTTCAGCAAATACATGTGTAGAAGCACAGCGCTAGCAGAAACGAACTTTCTCGACGTTTTCTAACTCAGGGAACAAGTTGCACACTTCTGAGATGCATTTGGGCAACTTTGTCAGGAATGAGTTTTTTGCCTAGAGAGACATGCCTATTTGCGCAGTAGTACAGATTCTGAGTATGTAACTGGGCTTGATGAAATCAGCATTTCTCTTGCTTCCCTGTGCGTAGGGAAGCTCAGTTTTACTCAGAGTAGCTCCCACAAGTGTCTCCTCAGTGTGTTCCCATTTCCTTAGAAACAGTGTATTTGCTGGATGAAAAGTGCATTACTGTGCGCTTTCACCGTTCAGCAAATACATGTGTAGAAGCACAGCGCTAGCAGAAACGAACGTTTCTCAACGTTTTCTAACTCAGGGAACAAGTTGCACACTTCTGAGATGCATTTGGGCAACTTTGTCAGAAATGAGTTTTTTGCCTACTGAGACATGCCTATTTGCGCAGTAGTACAGATTCTGAGTATGTAACTGGGCTTGATGAAATCAGCATTTCTCTTGCTTTCCTGTGCGTAGGGAAGCTCAGTTTTAGTCACAGTAGCTCCCACAAGTGTCTCCTCAGTGTGTTCCCATTTCCTTAGAAACACTGTATTTGCTGGGAGAAAAGTGCATTACTGTGCGCTTTCCCCGTTCAGCAAATACATGTGTAGAAGCACAGCGCTAGCAGAAATGAACGTTTCTCAACGTTTTCTAACTCAGGGAACAAGTTGCACACTTCTGAGATGCATTTGGGCAACTTTGTCAGAAATGAGTTTATTGCCTACAGAGACATGGCTATTTGCGCAGTAGTACAGATTCTGAGTATGTAACTGGGCTTGATGAAATCAACATTTCTCTTGCTTCCCTGTGCGTAGGGAAGCTCAGTTTTAGTCACAGTAGCTCCCACAAGTGTCTCCTCAGTGTGTTCCCATTTCCTATTTGCTGGGAGAAAAGTGCATTACTGTGCGCTTTCACCGATCAGCAAATACATGTGTAGAAGCACAGCGCAAGCAGAAACTAACATTTCTCGACGTTTTCTAACTCAGGGAACAAGTTGCACACTTAGAGATGCATTTTGGCAACTTTGTCAGAAATGAGTTTTTTGCCTAAAGAGACGTGCCTATTTGCGCAGTAGTACAGATTCTGAGTATGTAACTGGGCTTGATGAAATCAGCATTTCTCTTGCTTCCCTGTGCGTAGGGAAGCTCAATTTTAGTCACAGTAGCTTCCACAAGTGTCTCCTCAGTGTGTTCCTGTTTCCTCAGAAACAGTGTATTTGCTGGGAGAAAAGTGCATTACTGTGCGCTTTCACCGTTCAGCAAATACATGTGTAGAAGCACAGCGCTAGCAGAAACGAACGTTTCTCGACGTTTTCTAACTCAGGGAACAAGTTGCACACTTCTGAGATGCATTTGGGCAACTTTGTCAGAAATGAGTTTTTTGCCTAAGGAGACATGCCTATTTAAATGCGCAGTAGTACAGATTTTGAGTATCTAACTGGGCTTGATGAAATCAGCATTTCTCTTGCTTCCCTGTGCGTAGGGAAGCTCAGTTTTAGTCACAGTAGCTCCCACAAGTGTCTCCTCAGTGTGTTCCCAGTTCCTTAGAAACAGTGTATTTGCTGGGAGAAAAGTGCATTACTGTGTGCTTTCACCGTTCAGCAAGTACATGTGTAGAAGCACAGCACTAGCAGAAACGACCGTTTCTCGACGTTTTCTAACCAGGGAACAAGTTGCACACTTCTGAGATGCATTTGGGCAACTTTGTCAGAAATTAGTTTTTGCCTACAGAGACATGCCTATTTGCGCAGTAGTACAGATTCTGAGTATGTAACTGGGCTTGATGAAATCAACATTTCTCTTGCTTCCCTGTGCGTAGGGAAGCTCAGTTTTAGTCACAGTAGCTCCCACAAGTGTCTCCTCAGTGTGTTCCCATTTACTATTTGCTGGGAGAAAAGTGCATTACTGTGCGCTTTCACCGTTCAGCAAATACATGTGTAGAATCACAGCGCTAGCAGAAAAGATGGTTTCTCGACGTTTTCTAACTCCGGGAACAAGTTGCACACTTCTGAGATGCATTTGGGCAACTTTGTCAGAAATGAGTTTTTTGCCTACAGACACATGCCTATTTGCGCAGTAGTACAGATTCTGAGTATGTAACTGGGCTTGATGAAATCAGCATTTCTCTTGCTTCCCTGTGCGTAGGGAAGCTCAGTTTTAGTCACAGTAGCTCCCACAAGTGTCTCCTCAGTGTGTTCCCATTTCCTTAGAAACAGTGTATTTGCTGGATGAAAAGTGCATTACTGTGCGCTTTCACCGTTCAGCAAATACATGTGTAGAAGCACAGCGCTAGCAGAAAAGACCGTTTCTCGACATTTTCTAACTCCGGGAACAAGTTGCACACTTCTGAGATGCATTTGGGCAACTTTGTCAGAAATGAGTTTTTTTCCTACAGAGACATGCCTATTTGCGCAGTAGTACAGATTCTGAGTATGTAACTGGGCTTGATGAAATCAGCATTTCTCTTGCTTCCCTGTGCGTAGGGAAGCTCAGTTTTAGTCACAGTAGCTCCCACAAGTGTCTCTTCAGTGTGTTCCCATTTCCTATTTGCTGGGAGAAAAGTGCATTACTGTGCGCTTTCACCGTTCAGCAAATACATGTGTAGAATCACAGCGCTAGCAGAAAAGACGGTTTCTCGACGTTTTCTAACTCCGGGAACAAGTTGCACACTTCTGAGATGCATTTGGGCAACTTTGTCAGAAATGAGTTTTTTGCCTACAGAGACATGCCTATTTGCGCAGTAGTACAGATTCTGAGTATGTAACTGGGCTTGATGAAATCAGCATTTCTCTTACTTCCCTGTGAGTAGGGAAGTTCAGTTTTACTCAGAGTAGCTCCCACAAGTGTCTCCTCAGTGTGTTCCCATTTCCTTAGAAACAGTGTATTTGCTGGATGAAAAGTGCATTACTGTGCGCTTTCACCGTTCAGCAAATACATGTGTAGAAGCACAGCGCTAGCAGAAACGAACTTTCTCGACGTTTTCTAACTCAGGGAACAAGTTGCACACTTCTGAGATGCATTTGGGCAACTTTGTCAGGAATGAGTTTTTTGCCTAGAGAGACATGCCTATTTGCGCAGTAGTACAGATTCTGAGTATGTAACTGGGCTTGATGAAATCAGCATTTCTCTTGCTTCCCTGTGCGTAGGGAAGCTCAGTTTTACTCAGAGTAGCTCCCACAAGTGTCTCCTCAGTGTGTTCCCAGTTCCTTAGAAACAGTGTATTTGCTGGGAGAAAAGTGCATTACTGTGTGCTTTCACCGTTCAGCAAGTACATGTGTAGAAGCACAGCACTAGCAGAAACGACCGTTTCTCGACGTTTTCTAACCAGGGAACAAGTTGCACACTTCTGAGATGCATTTGGGCAACTTTGTCAGAAATTAGTTTTTGCCTACAGAGACATGCCTATTTGCGCAGTAGTACAGATTCTGAGTATGTAACTGGGCTTGATGAAATCAACATTTCTCTTGCTTCCCTGTGCGTAGGGAAGCTCAGTTTTAGTCACAGTAGCTCCCACAAGTGTCTCCTCAGTGTGTTCCCATTTCCTATTTGCTGGGAGAAAAGTGCATTACTGTGCGCTTTCACCGTTCAGCAAATACATGTGTAGAATCACAGCGCTAGCAGAAAAGATGGTTTCTCGACGTTTTCTAACTCCGGGAACAAGTTGCACACTTCTGAGATGCATTTGGGCAACTTTGTCAGAAATGAGTTTTTTGCCTACAGACACATGCCTATTTGCGCAGTAGTACAGATTCTGAGTATGTAACTGGGCTTGATGAAATCAGCATTTCTCTTGCTTCCCTGTGCATAGGGAAGCTCAGTTTTAGTCACAGTAGCTCCCACAAGTGTCTCCTCAGTGTGTTCCCATTTCCTTAGAAACAGTGTATTTGCTGGATGAAAAGTGCATTACTGTGCGCTTTCACCGTTCAGCAAATACATGTGTAGAAGCACAGCGCTAGCAGAAATGAACGTTTCTCGACGTTTTCTAACTCAGGGAACAAGTTGCACACTTCTGAGATGCATTTGGCCAACTTTGTCAGAAATGAGTTTTTTGCCTAAAGAGACATGCCTATTTGCGCAGTAGTACAGATTCTGAGTTGTAACTGGGCTTGATGAAATCAACATTTCTCTTGCTTCCCTGTGCGTAGGGAAGCTCAGTTTTAGTCACAGTAGCTCCCACAAGTGTCTCCTCAGTGTGTTCCCATTTCCTATTTGCTGGGAGAAAAGTGCATTACTGTGCGCATTCACCGTTCAGCAAATACATGTGTAGAATCACAGCGCTAGCAGAAAAGACGGTTTCTCGACTTTTTCTAACTCCGGGAACAAGTTGCACACTTCTGAGATGCATTTGGGCAACTTTGTCAGAAATGAGTTTTTTGCCTACAGAGACATGCCTATTTGCGCAGTAGTACAGATTCTGAGTATGTAACTGGGCTTGATGAAATCAGCATTTCTCTTGCTTCCCTGTGCGTAGGGAAGCTCAGTTTTAGTCACAGTAGCTCCCACAAGTGTCTCCTCAGTGTGTTCCCATTTCCTTAGAAACAGTGTATTTGCTGGGAGAAAAGTGTATTACTGTGCATTTTCACCGTTCAGCAAATACAGGTGTAGAAGCACAGCGCTTGCAGAAACGAACATTTCTCGACGTTTTCTAACTCAGGGAACAAGTTGCACACTTCTGAGATGCATTTGGGCAACTTTGTCAGAAATGAGTTTTTTGCCTAAAGAGATATGCCTATTTGCGCAGTAGTACAGATTCTGAGTATGTAGCTGGGCTTGATGAAGCAGCATTTCTCTTGCTTCCCTGTGCGTAGGAAGCTCAGTTTTAGTCACTGTAGCTCCCACAAGTGTCTCCTCAGTTTCTTCCCATTTCCTTAGAATCAGTGTATTTGCTGGGAGAAAAGTGCATTACTGTGCGCTTTCACCGTTCAGCAAATACATGTGTAGAAGCACAGCGCTAGCAGAAACGACCGTTTCTCGACGTTTTCTAACTCAGGGAACAAGTTGCACACTTCTGAGATGCATTTGGGCAACTTTGTCAGAAATGAGTTTTTTGCCTAAAGAGACATGCCTATTTGCGCAGTAGTACAGATTCTGAGTATGTAACTGGGCTTGATGAAATCAGCATTTCTCTTGCTTCCCTGTGCGTAGGGAAGGTCAGTTTTACTCACTGTAGCTCCCACAAGTGTCTGCTCAGTGTGTTCCCATTTCCTTAGAAACAGTGTATTTGCTGGGAGAAAAATGCATTACTGTGCGCTTTCACCGTTCAGCAAATATATGTGTAGAATCACAGCGCTAGCAGCAACGAACGTTTCTCAACGTTTTCTAACTCAGGGAACAAGTTGCACACTTCTGAGAAGCATTTGGGCAACTTTGTCAGAAATGAGTTTTTTTGCCTACAGAGACATGCCTATTTTCCCAGTAGTACAGATTCTGAGTACGTAACTGAGCTTGATGAAATCAGCATTTCTCTTGCTTCCCTGTGCCTAGGGAAGCTCAGTTTTAGTCACAGTAGGTCCCACAAGTGTCTCCTCAGTGTGTTCCCATTTCCTTAGAAACAGTGTATTTGCTGGGAGAAAAGTGCATTACTCTGCGCTTTCACCGTTCAGCAAGTACATGTTTAAAAGCACAGCGCTAGCTGAAACGAACGTTTCTCGACGTTTTCTAACTCAGGGAACAAGTTGCACACTTCTGAGATGCATTTGGGCAACTTTGTCAGAAATGAGTTTTTTGCCTAAAGAGATATGCCTATTTGCGCAGTAGTACAGATTCTGAGTATGTAGCTGGGCTTGATGAAGGCAGCATTTCTCATGCTTCCCTGTGCGTAAGAAGCTCAGTTTTAGTGACTGTAGCTCCCACAAGTGTCTCCTCAGTGTGTTCCCATTTCCTTAGAAACAGTGTATTTGCTGGGAGAAAAGTGCATTACTCTGCGCTTTCACCGTTCAGCAAGTACATGTTTAAAAGCACAGCGCTAGCTGAAACGAACGTTTCTCGACGTTTTCTAACTCAGGGAACAAGTTGCACACTTCTGAGATGCATTTGGGCAACTTTGTCAGAAATGAGTTTTTTGCCTAAAGAGACATGCCTATTTGCGCAGTAGTACAGAGTCTGAGTATGTAACTGGGCTTGATGAAATCAGCATTTCTCTTGCTTCCCTGTGCGTAGGGAAGCTCAGTTTTAGTCACAGTAGCTCCCACAATGTCTCTTCAGTGTGTTCCCATTTCCGTAGAAACAGTGTATTTGCTGGGAGAAAAGTGCATTACTGTGCGCTTTCACCGTTCAGCAAATACATGTGTAGAAGCACAGCGCTAGCAGATACGACCGTTTCTCGATTTTTTCTAACTCAGAGAACAAGTTGCACACTTCTGAGATGCATTTGGGCAACTTTGTCAGAAATGAGTTTTTTGCCTAAAGAGACATGCCTATTTGCGCAGTAGTACAGATTCTGAGTATGTAACTGGGCTTGATGAAATCAGCATTTCTCTTGCTTTCCTGTGCGTAGGGAAGCTCAGTTTTAGTCACAGTAGCTCCCACAAGTGTCTCCTCAGTGTGTTCCCATTTCCTTAGAAACAGTGTATTTGCTGGGAGAAAAGTGCATTACTGTGCGCTTTCACCGTTCAGCAAATACATGTGTAGAAGCACAGCGCTAGCAGAAACGAACATTTCTCGACATTTTCTAACTCAGGGAACAAGTTGCACACTTCTGAGATGCATTTGGGCAACTTTGTCAGAAATGAGTTTTTTGCCTAAAGAGACATGCCTATTTGCGCAGTAGTACAAATTCTGAGTATGTAACTGGGCTTGATGAAATCAGCATTTCTCTTGCTTCCCTGTGCGTAGGGAAGCTCAGTTTTAGTCACTGTAGCTCCCACAAGTGTCTCCTCAGTGTGTTCCCATTTCCTTAGAAACAGTGTATTTGCAGGGAGAAAAGTGTATTACTGTGCATTTTCACCGTTCAGCAAATACAGGTGTAGAAGCACAGCGCTAGCAGAAACAAACGTTTCTCGACGTTTTCTAACTCAGGGAACAAGTTGCACACTTCTGAGATGCATTTGGGCAACTTTGTCAGAAATGAGTTTTTTGCCTAAAGAGATATGCCTATTTGCGCAGTAGTACAGATTCTGAGTATGTAGCTGGGCTTGATGAAGGCAGCATTTCTCATGCTTCCCTGTGCGTAAGAAGCTCAGTTTTAGTGACTGTAGCTCCCACAAGTGTCTCCTCAGTGTGTTCCCATTTCCTTAGAAACAGTGTATTTGCTGGAAGAAAAGTGTATTACTGTGCGCTTTCACCGTTCAGCAAATACATGTGTAGAAGCACAGCGCTAGCAGAAACGACCGTTTCTCGACGTTTTCTAACTCAGGGAACAAGTTGCACACTTCTGAGATGCATTTGGGCTACTTTGTCAGAAATGAGTTTTTTGCCTAAAAAGACATGCCTATTTGCATAGTAGTACAGATTCTGAGTATGTCACTGGGCTTGATGAAATCAGCATTTCTCTTGCTTTCCTGTGCGTAGGGAAGCTCAGTTTTAGTCACAGTAGCTCCCACAAGTGTCTCCTCAGTGTGTTCCCATTTCCTTAGAAACAGTGTATTTGCTGGGAGAAAAGTGCATTACTCTGCATTTTCACCGTTCAGCAAATACAGGTGTAGAAGCACAGCGCTAGCAGAAACGAACGTTTCTCGACGTTTTCTAACTCAGGGAACAAGTTGCACACTTCTGAGACGCATTTGGGCAACTTTGTCAGAAATGAGTTTTTTGCCTAAAGAGATATGCCTATTTGCGCAGTAGTACAGATTCTGAGTATGTAACTGGGCTTGATGAAATCAGCATTTCTCTTGCTTCCCTGTGCGTAGGGAAGCTCAGTTTTAGTCACTGTAGCTCCCACAAGTTTCTCCTCAGTGTGTTCCCATTTCCTTAGAAACAGTGTATTTGCTGGGAGAAAAGTGCATTACTGTGCGCATTCACCGTTCAGCAAATACATGTGTAGAATCACAGCGCTAGCAGAAAAGACGGTTTCTCGACTTTTTCTAACTCCGGGAACAAGTTGCACACTTCTGAGATGCATTTGGGCAACTTTGTCAGAAATGAGTTTTTTGCCTACAGAGACATGCCTATTTGCGCAGTAGTACAGATTCTGAGTATGTAACTGGGCTTGATGAAATCAGCATTTCTCTTGCTTCCCTGTGCGTAGGGAAGCTCAGTTTTAGTCACAGTAGCTCCCACAAGTGTCTCCTCAGTGTGTTCCCATTTCCTTAGAAACAGTGTATTTGCTGGGAGAAAAGTGTATTACTGTGCATTTTCACCGTTCAGCAAATACAGGTGTAGAAGCACAGCGCTTGCAGAAACGAACATTTCTCGACGTTTTCTAACTCAGGGAACAAGTTGCACACTTCTGAGATGCATTTGGGCAACTTTGTCAGAAATGAGTTTTTTGCCTAAAGAGATATGCCTATTTGCGCAGTAGTACAGATTCTGAGTATGTAGCTGGGCTTGATGAAGCAGCATTTCTCTTGCTTCCCTGTGCGTAGGAAGCTCAGTTTTAGTCACTGTAGCTCCCACAAGTGTCTCCTCAGTTTCTTCCCATTTCCTTAGAATCAGTGTATTTGCTGGGAGAAAAGTGCATTACTGTGCGCTTTCACCGTTCAGCAAATACATGTGTAGAAGCACAGCGCTAGCAGAAACGACCGTTTCTCGACGTTTTCTAACTCAGGGAACAAGTTGCACACTTCTGAGATGCATTTGGGCAACTTTGTCAGAAATGAGTTTTTTGCCTAAAGAGACATGCCTATTTGCGCAGTAGTACAGATTCTGAGTATGTAACTGGGCTTGATGAAATCAGCATTTCTCTTGCTTCCCTGTGCGTAGGGAAGCTCAGTTTTAGTCACAGTAGCTCCCACAAGTGTCTCCTCAGTGTGTTCCCATTTCCTTAGAAACAGTGTATTTGCTGGGAGAAAAGTGCATTACTGTGCGCTTTCACCGTTCAGCAAATACATGTGTAGAAGCACAGCGCTAGCAGAAACGACCGTTTCTCGACGTTTTCTAACTCAGGGAACAAGTTGCACACTTCTGAGATGCATTTGGGCAACTTTGTCAGAAATGAGTTTTTTGCCTAAAGAGACATGCCTATTTGCGCAGTAGTACAGATTCTGAGTATGTAACTGGGCTTGATGAAATCAGCATTTCTCTTGCTTCCCTGTGCGTAGGGAAGCTCAGTTTTAGTCACAGTAGCTCCCACAAGTGTCTCCTCAGTGTGTTCCCATTTCCTTAGAAACAGTGTATTTGCTGGGAGAAAAGTGCATTACTGTGCGCTTTCACCGTGCAGCAAATACATGTGTAGAATCACAGCGCTAGCAGCAACGAACGTTTCTCAACGTTTTCTAACTCAGGGAACAAGTTGCACACTTCTGAGATGCATTTGGGCAACTTTGTCAGAAATGAGTTTTTTGCCTAAAGAGACATGCCTATTTGCGCAGTAGTACAGATTCTGAGTATGTAACTGGACTTGATGAAATCAGCATTTCTCTTGCTTCCCTGTGCGTAGGGAAGCTCAGTTTTAGTCACTGTAGCTCCCACAAGTGTCTCCTCAGTGTGTTCCCATTTCCTTAGAAACAGTGTATTTGCTGGGAGAAAAGTGCATTACTCTGCGCTTTCACCGTTCAGCAAATACATGTGTAGAAGCACAGCGCTAGCAGAAACGAACGTTTCTCGACGTTTTCTAACTCAGAGAACAAGTTGCACACTTCTGAGATGCATTTGGGCAACTTTGTCAGAAATGAGTTTTTTGCCTAAAGAGACATGCTTATTTGCGCAGTAGTACAGATTCTGAGTATGTAACTGGGCTTGATGAAATCAGCATTTCTCTTGCTTTCCTGTGCGTAGGGAAGCTCAGTTTTAGTCACAGTAGCTCCCACAAGTGTCTCCTCAGTGTGTTCCCATTTCCTTAGAAACAGTGTATTTGCTGGGAGAAAAGTGCATTACTGTGCGCTTTCACCGTTCAGCAAATACATGTGTAGAAGCACAGCGCTAGCAGAAACGAACGTTTCTCGACGTTTTCTAACTCAGGGAACAAGTTGCACACTTCTGAGATGCATTTGGGCAACTTTGTCAGAAATGAGTTTTTTGCCTAAAGAGACATGCCTATTTGCGCAATAGTACAGATTCTGAGTATGTAACTGGGCTTGATGAAATCAGCATTTCTCTTGCTTCCCTGTGCGTAGGGAAGCTCAGTTTTAGTCACTGTAGCTCCCACAAGTGTCTCCTCAGTGTGTTCCCATTTCCTTAGAAACAGTGTATTTGCTGGGGGAAAAGTGTATTACTGTGCATTTTCACCGTTCAGCAAATACAGGTGTAGAAGCACAGCGCTAGCAGAAACGAACATTTCTCGACGTTTTCTAACTCAGGGAACAAGTTGCACACTTCTGAGATGCATTTGGGCAACTTTGTCAGAAATGAGTTTTTTGCCTAAAGAGATATGCATATTTGCGCAGTAGTACAGATTCTGAGTATGTAGCTGGGCTTGATGAAGGCAGCATTTCTCTTGCTTCCCTGTGCGTAGGAAGCTCAGTTTTAGGCACTGTAGCTCCCACAAGTGTCTCCTCAGTGTGTTCCCATTTCCTTAGAATCAGTGTATTTGCTGGGAGAAAAGTGCATTACTGTGCGCTTTCACCGTTCAGCAAATACATGTGTAGAAGCACAGCGCTAGCAGAAACGACCGTTTCTCGACGTTTTCTAACTCAGGGAACAAGTTGCACACTTCTGAGATGCATTTGGGCAACTTTGTCAGAAATGAGTTTTTTGCCTAAAGAGACATGCCTATTTGCGCAGTAGTACAGATTCTGAGTATGTAACTGGGCTTGATGATATCAGCATTTCTCTTGCTTCCCTGTGCGTAGGGAAGGTCAGTTTTACTCACTGTAGCTCCCACAAGTGTCTGCTCAGTGTGTTCCCATTTCCTTAGAAACAGTGTATTTGCTGGGAGAAAAATGCATTACTGTGCGCTTTCACCGTTCAGCAAATACATGTGTAGAATCACAGCGCTAGCAGCAACGAACGTTTCTCAACGTTTTCTAACTCAGGGAACAAGTTGCACACTTCTGAGAAGCATTTGGGCAACTTTGTCAGAAATGAGTTTTTTTGCCTACAGAGACATGCCTATTTTCCCAGTAGTACAGATTCTGAGTACGTAACTGAGCTTGATGAAATCAGCATTTCTCTTGCTTCCCTGTGCCTAGGGAAGCTCAGTTTTAGTCACAGTAGGTCCCACAAGTGTCTCCTCAGTGTGTTCCCATTTCCTTAGAAACAGTGTATTTGCTGGGAGAAAAGTGCATTACTCTGCGCTTTCACCGTTCAGCAAGTACATGTTTAAAAGCACAGCGCTAGCTGAAACGAACGTTTCTCGACGTTTTCTAACTCAGGGAACAAGTTGCACACTTCTGAGATGCATTTGGGCAACTTTGTCAGAAATGAGTTTTTTGCCTAAAGAGACATGCCTATTTGCGCAGTAGTACAGATTCTGAGTATGTAACTGGGCTTGATGAAATCAGCATTTCTCTTGCTTCCCTATGCGTAGGGAAGCTCAGTTTTAGTCACAGTAGCTCCCACAATGTCTCTTCAGTGTGTTCCCATTTCCTTAGAAACAGTGTATTTGCTGGGAGAAAAGTGCATTACTGTGCGCTTTCACCGTTCAGCAAATACATGTGTAGAAGCACAGCGCTAGCAGATACGACCGTTTCTCGATTTTTTCTAACTCAGAGAACAAGTTGCACACTTCTGAGATGCATTTGGGCAACTTTGTCAGAAATGAGTTTTTTGCCTAAAGAGACATGCCTATTTGCGCAGTAGTACAGATTCTGAGTATGTAACTGGGCTTGATGAAATCAGCATTTCTCTTGCTTTCCTGTGCGTAGGGAAGCTCAGTTTTAGTCACAGTAGCTCCCACAAGTGTCTCCTCAGTGTGTTCCCATTTCCTTAGAAACAGTGTATTTGCTGGGAGAAAAGTGCATTACTGTGCGCTTTCACCGTTCAGCAAATACATGTGTAGAAGCACAGCGCTAGGAGAAACGAACATTTCTCGACATTTTCTAACTCAGGGAACAAGTTGCACACTTCTGAGATGCATTTGGGCAACTTTGTCAGAAATGAGTTTTTTGCCTAAAGAGACATGCCTATTTGCGCAGTAGTACAGATTCTGAGTATGTAACTGGGCTTGATGAAATCAGCATTTCTCTTGCTTCCCTGTGCGTAGGGAACCTCAGTTTTAGTCACAGTAGCTCCCACAAGTGTCTCCTCAGTGTGTTCCCATTTCCTTAGAAACTGTGTATTTGCTGGGAGAAAAATGCATTACTGTGCGCTTTCACCGTTCAGCAAATACATGTGTAGAATCACAGCGCTAGCAGCAACGAACGTTTCTCGACGTTTTCTAACTCAGGGAACAAGTTGCACACTTCTGAGATGCATTTGGGCAACTTTGTCAGAAATGAGTTTTTTTGCCTACAGAGACATGCCTATTTTCCCAGTAGTACAGATTCTTCGTATGTAACTGAGCTTGATGAAATCAGCATTTCTCTTGCTTTCCTGTGCCTATGGAAGCTCAGTTTTAGTCACAGTAGGTCCCACAAGTGTCTCCTCAGTGTGTTCCCATTTCCTTAGAAACAGTGTATTTGCTGGGAGAAAAGTGCATTACTGTGTGCTTTCACCGTTCAGCAAATACATGTGTAGAAGCACAGCGCTAGCAGATATGACCGTTTCTCGATTTTTTCTAACTCAGAGAACAATTTGCACACTTCGGAGATGAATTTGGGCAACTTTGTCAGAAATGAGTTTTTTGCCTAAAGAGACATGCCTATTTGCGCAGTAGTACAGATTCTGAGTATGTAACTGGGCTTGATGAAATCAGCATTTCTCTTGCTTTCCTGTGCGTAGGGAAGCTCAGTTTTAGTCACAGTAGCTCCCACAAGTGTCTCCTCAGTGTGTTCCCATTTCCTTAGAAACTGTGTATTTGCTGGGAGAAAAGTGCATTACTGTGCGCTTTCACCGTTCAGCAAATACATGTGTAGAAGCACAGCGCTAGCAGAAACGAACGTTTCTCGACGTTTTCTAACTCAGGGAACAAGTTGCACACTTCTGAGATGCATTTGGGCAACTTTGTCAGAAATGAGTTTTTTGCCTAAAGAGACATGCCTATTTGCGCAATAGTACAGATTCTGAGTATGTAACTGGGCTTGATGAAATCAGCATTTCTCTTGCTTCCCTGTGCGTAGGGAAGCTCAGTTTTAGTCACTGTAGCTCCCACAAGTGTCTCCTCAGTGTGTTCCCATTTCCTTAGAAACAGTGTATTTGCTGGGGGAAAAGTGTATTACTGTGCATTTTCACCGTTCAGCAAATACAGGTGTAGAAGCACAGCGCTAGCAGAAACGAACATTTCTCGACGTTTTCTAACTCAGGGAACAAGTTGCACACTTCTGAGATGCATTTGGGCAACTTTGTCAGAAATGAGTTTTTTGCCTAAAGAGATATGCCTATTTGCGCAGTAGTACAGATTCTGAGTATGTAGCTGGGCTTGATGAAGGCAGCATTTCTCTTGCTTCCCTGTGCGTAGGAAGCTCAGTTTTAGGCACTGTAGCTCCCACAAGTGTCTCCTCAGTGTGTTCCCATTTCCTTAGAATCAGTGTATTTGCTGGGAGAAAAGTGCATTACTGTGCGCTTTCACCGTTCAGCAAATACATGTGTAGAAGCACAGCGCTAGCAGAAACGACCGTTTCTCGACGTTTTCTAACTCAGGGAACAAGTTGCACACTTCTGAGATGCATTTGGGCAACTTTGTCAGAAATGAGTTTTTTGCCTAAAGAGACATGCCTATTTGCGCAGTAGTACAGATTCTGAGTATGTAACTGGGCTTGATGATATCAGCATTTCTCTTGCTTCCCTGTGCGTAGGGAAGGTCAGTTTTACTCACTGTAGCTCCCACAAGTGTCTGCTCAGTGTGTTCCCATTTCCTTAGAAACAGTGTATTTGCTGGGAGAAAAATGCATTACTGTGCGCTTTCACCGTTCAGCAAATACATGTGTAGAATCACAGCGCTAGCAGCAACGAACGTTTCTCAACGTTTTCTAACTCAGGGAACAAGTTGCACACTTCTGAGAAGCATTTGGGCAACTTTGTCAGAAATGAGTTTTTTTGCCTACAGAGACATGCCTATTTTCCCAGTAGTACAGATTCTGAGTACGTAACTGAGCTTGATGAAATCAGCATTTCTCTTGCTTCCCTGTGCCTAGGGAAGCTCAGTTTTAGTCACAGTAGGTCCCACAAGTGTCTCCTCAGTGTGTTCCCATTTCCTTAGAAACAGTGTATTTGCTGGGAGAAAAGTGCATTACTCTGCGCTTTCACCGTTCAGCAAGTACATGTTTAAAAGCACAGCGCTAGCTGAAACGAACGTTTCTCGACGTTTTCTAACTCAGGGAACAAGTTGCACACTTCTGAGATGCATTTGGGCAACTTTGTCAGAAATGAGTTTTTTGCCTAAAGAGACATGCCTATTTGCGCAGTAGTACAGATTCTGAGTATGTAACTGGGCTTGATGAAATCAGCATTTCTCTTGCTTCCCTATGCGTAGGGAAGCTCAGTTTTAGTCACAGTAGCTCCCACAATGTCTCTTCAGTGTGTTCCCATTTCCTTAGAAACAGTGTATTTGCTGGGAGAAAAGTGCATTACTGTGCGCTTTCACCGTTCAGCAAATACATGTGTAGAAGCACAGCGCTAGCAGATACGACCGTTTCTCGATTTTTTCTAACTCAGAGAACAAGTTGCACACTTCTGAGATGCATTTGGGCAACTTTGTCAGAAATGAGTTTTTTGCCTAAAGAGACATGCCTATTTGCGCAGTAGTACAGATTCTGAGTATGTAACTGGGCTTGATGAAATCAGCATTTCTCTTGCTTTCCTGTGCGTAGGGAAGCTCAGTTTTAGTCACAGTAGCTCCCACAAGTGTCTCCTCAGTGTGTTCCCATTTCCTTAGAAACAGTGTATTTGCTGGGAGAAAAGTGCATTACTGTGCGCTTTCACCGTTCAGCAAATACATGTGTAGAAGCACAGCGCTAGGAGAAACGAACATTTCTCGACATTTTCTAACTCAGGGAACAAGTTGCACACTTCTGAGATGCATTTGGGCAACTTTGTCAGAAATGAGTTTTTTGCCTAAAGAGACATGCCTATTTGCGCAGTAGTACAGATTCTGAGTATGTAACTGGGCTTGATGAAATCAGCATTTCTCTTGCTTCCCTGTGCGTAGGGAACCTCAGTTTTAGTCACAGTAGCTCCCACAAGTGTCTCCTCAGTGTGTTCCCATTTCCTTAGAAACTGTGTATTTGCTGGGAGAAAAATGCATTACTGTGCGCTTTCACCGTTCAGCAAATACATGTGTAGAATCACAGCGCTAGCAGCAACGAACGTTTCTCGACGTTTTCTAACTCAGGGAACAAGTTGCACACTTCTGAGATGCATTTGGGCAACTTTGTCAGAAATGAGTTTTTTTGCCTACAGAGACATGCCTATTTTCCCAGTAGTACAGATTCTTCGTATGTAACTGAGCTTGATGAAATCAGCATTTCTCTTGCTTTCCTGTGCCTATGGAAGCTCAGTTTTAGTCACAGTAGGTCCCACAAGTGTCTCCTCAGTGTGTTCCCATTTCCTTAGAAACAGTGTATTTGCTGGGAGAAAAGTGCATTACTGTGTGCTTTCACCGTTCAGCAAATACATGTGTAGAAGCACAGCGCTAGCAGATATGACCGTTTCTCGATTTTTTCTAACTCAGAGAACAATTTGCACACTTCGGAGATGAATTTGGGCAACTTTGTCAGAAATGAGTTTTTTGCCTAAAGAGACATGCCTATTTGCGCAGTAGTACAGATTCTGAGTATGTAACTGGGCTTGATGAAATCAGCATTTCTCTTGCTTTCCTGTGCGTAGGGAAGCTCAGTTTTAGTCACAGTAGCTCCCACAAGTGTCTCCTCAGTGTGTTCCCATTTCCTTAGAAACAGTGTATTTGCTGGGAGAAAAGTGCATTACTGTGCATTTTCACCGTTCAGCAAATACAGGTGTAGAATCACAGCGCTAGCAGAAACGAATGTTTCTCGACGTTTTCTAACTCAAGGAACAAGTTGCACACTTCTGAGATGCATTTGGGCAACTTTGTCAGAAATGAGTTTTTAGCCTAAAGAGACATGCCTATTTGCCCAGTAGTATAGATTCTGAGTATGTAACTGAGCTTGATGAAATCAGCATTTCTCTTGCTTCCTTGTGCGTAGGGAAGCTCAGTTTTAGTCACAGTAGGTCCCACAAGTGTCTCCTCAGTTTCTTCCCATTTCCTTAGAAACAGTGTATTTGCTGGGAGAAAAGTGCATTACTGTGCGCTTTCACCGTTCAGCAAATACATGTGTAGAAGCACAGCGCTAGCAGAAACGAACGTTTCTCGACGTTTTCTAACTCAGGGAACAAGTTGCACACTTCTGAGATGCATTTGGGCAACTTTGTCAGAAATGAGTTTTTTGCCTAAAGAGACATGCCTATTTGCCCAGTAGTATAGATTCTGAGTATGTAACTGAGCTTGATGAAATCAACATTTCTCTTGCTTCCCTGTGCGTAGGGAAGCTCAGTTTTAGTCACAGTAGCTCCCACAAGTGTCTCCTCAGTTTCTTCCCATTTCCTTAGAAACAGTGTATTTGCTGGGAGAAAAGTGCATTACTGTGCGCTTTCACCGTTCAGCAAATACATGTGTAGAAGCACAGCGCTAGCAGAAAAGAACGTTTCTCAACGTTTTCTAACTCAGGGAACAAGTTGCACACTTCTGAGATGCATTTGGGCAACTTTGTCAGAAATGAGTTTTTTGCCTAAAGAGACATGCCTATTTGCGCAGTAGTACAGATTCTGAGTATGTAACTGGGCTTGATGAAATCAGCATTTCTCTTGCTTCCCTGTGCGTAGGGAAGCTCAGTTTTAGTCACAGTAGCTCCCACAAGTGTCTCCTCAGTGTGTTCCCATTTCCTTAGAAACAGTGTATTTGCTGGGAGAAAAGTGCATTACTGTGCGCTTTCACCGTTCAGCAAATACATGTGTAGAAGCACAGCGCTAGCAGAAACGACCGTTTCTCGACGTTTTCTAACTCAGGGAACAAGTTGCACACTTCTGAGATGCATTTGGGCAACTTTGTCAGAAATGAGTTTTTTGCCTAAAGAGACATGCCTATTTGCGCAGTAGTACAGATTCTGAGTATGTAACTGGGCTTGATGAAATCAGCATTTCTCTTGCTTCCCTGTGCGTAGGGAAGCTCAGTTTTACTCACTGTAGCTCCCACAAGTGTCTCCTCAGTGTGTTCCCATTTCCTTAGAAACAGTGTATTTGCTGGGAGAAAAGTGCATTACTCTGCGCTTTCACCGTTCAGCAAATACATGTGTAGAAGCACAGCGCTAGCAGAAACGAACGTTTCTCGACGTTTTCTAACTCAGAGAACAAGTTGCACACTTCTGAGATGCATTTGGGCAACTTTGTCAGAAATGAGTTTTTTGCCTAAAGAGACATGCCTATTTGCGCAGTAGTACAGATTCTGAGTATGTAACTGGGCTTGATGAAATCAGCATTTCTCTTGCTTTCCTGTGCGTAGGGAAGCTCAGTTTTAGTCACAGTAGCTCCCACAAGTGTCTCCTCAGTGTGTTCCCATTTCCTTAGAAACAGTGTATTTGCTGGGAGAAAAGTGCATTACTGTGCGCTTTCACCGTTCAGCAAATACATGTGTAGAAGCACAGCGCTAGCAGAAACGAACGTTTCTCGACGTTTTCTAACTCAGGGAACAAGTTGCACACTTCTGAGATGCATTTGGGCAACTTTGTCAGAAATGAGTTTTTTGCCTAAAGAGACATGCCTATTTGCGCAGTAGTACAGATTTTGAGTATGTAACTGGGCTTGATGAAATCAGCATTTCTCTTGCTTCCCTGTGCGTAGGGAAGCTCAGTTTTAGTCACTGTAGCTCCCACAAGTGTCTCCTCAGTGTGTTCCCATTTCCTTAGAAACAGTGTATTTGCTGGGAGAAAAGTGCATTACTCTGCGCTTTCACCGTTCAGCAAATACATGTGTAGAATCACAGCGCTAGCAGAAACGAACGTTTCTCGACGTTTTCTAACTCAGGGAACAAGTTGCACACTTCTGAGATGCATTTGGGCAACTTTGTCAGAAATGAGTTTTTTGCCTAAAGAGACATGCCTATTTGCCCAGTAGTATAGATTCTGAGTATGTAACTGAGCTTGATGAAATCAACATTTCTCTTGCTTCCCTGTGCGTAGGGAAGCTCAGTTTTAGTCACAGTAGCTCCCACAAGTGTCTCCTCAGTTTCTTCCCATTTCCTTAGAAACAGTGTATTTGCTGGGAGAAAAGTGCATTACTGTGCGCTTTCACCGTTCAGCAAATACATGTGTAGAAGCACAGCGCTAGCAGAACAGAACGTTTCTCAACGTTTTCTAACTCAGGGAACAAGTTGCACACTTCTGAGATGCATTTGGGCAACTTTGTCAGAAATGAGTTTTTTGCCTAAAGAGACATGACTATTTGCGCAGTAGTACAGATTCTGAGTATGTAACTGGGCTTGATGAAATCAGCATTTCTCTTGCTTCCCTGTGCGCAGGGAAGCTCAGTTTTACTCACTGTAGCTCCCACAAGTGTCTCCTCAGTGTGTTCCCATTTCCTTAGAAACAGTGTATTTGCTGGCAGAAAAGTGCATTACTGTGCGCTTTCACCGTGCAGCAAATACATGTGTAGAATCACAGCGCTAGCAGCAACGAACGTTTCTCAACGTTTTCTAACTCAGGGAACAAGTTGCACACTTCTGAGATGCATTTGGGCAACTTTGTCAGAAATGAGTTTTTTGCCTAAAGAGACATGCCTATTTGCGCAGTAGTACAGATTCTGAGTATGTAACTGGGCTTGATGAAATCAGCATTTCTCTTGCTTCCCTGTGCGTAGGGAAGCTCAGTTTTAGTCACTGTAGCTCCCACAAGTGTCTCCTCAGTGTGTTCCCATTTCCTTAGAAACAGTGTATTTGCTGGGAGAAAAGTGCATTACTGTGCGCTTTCACCGTTCAGCAAATACATGTGTAGAAGCACAGCGCTAGCAGAAACGAACGTTTCTCGACGTTTTCTAACTCAGAGAACAAGTTGCACACTTCTGAGATGCATTTGGGCAACTTTGTCAGAAATGAGTTTTTTGCCTAAAGAGACATGCCTATTTGCGCAGTAGTACAGATTCTGAGTATGTAACTGGGCTTGATGAAATCAGCATTTCTCTTGCTTTCCTGTGCGTAGGGAAGCTCAGTTTTAGTCACAGTAGCTCCCACAAGTGTCTCCTCAGTGTGTTCCCATTTCCTTAGAAACAGTGTATTTGCTGGGAGAAAAGTGCATTACTGTGCGCTTTCACCGTTCAGCAAATACATGTGTAGAAGCACAGCGCTAGCAGAAACGAACGTTTCTCGACGTTTTCTAACTCAGGGAACAAGTTGCACACTTCTGAGATGCATTTGGGCAACTTTGTCAGAAATGAGTTTTTTGCCTAAAGAGACATGCCTATTTGCGCAGTAGTACAGATTCTGAGTATGTAACTGGGCTTGATGAAATCAGCATTTCTCTTGCTTCCCTGTGCGTAGGGAAGCTCAGTTTTAGTCACTGTAGCTCCCACAAGTGTCTCCTCAGTGTGTTCCCATTTCCTTAGAAACAGTGTATTTGCTGGGAGAAAAGTGCATTACTCTGCGCTTTCACCGTTCAGCAAATACATGTGTAGAAGCACAGCGCTAGCAGAAACGAACGTTTCTCGACGTTTTCTAACTCAGAGAACAAGTTGCACACTTCTGAGATGCATTTGGGCAACTTTGTCAGAAATGAGTTTTTTGCCTAAAGAGACATGCCTATTTGCGCAGTAGTACAGATTCTGAGTATGTAACTGGGCTTGATGAAATCAGCATTTCTCTTGCTTTCCTGTGCGTAGGGAAGCTCAGTTTTAGTCACAGTAGCTCCCACAAGTGTCTCCTCAGTGTGTTCCCATTTCCTTAGAAACAGTGTATTTGCTGGGAGAAAAGTGCATTACTGTGCGCTTTCACCGTTCAGCAAATACATGTGTAGAAGCACAGCGCTAGCAGAAACGAACGTTTCTCGACGTTTTCTAACTCAGGGAACAAGTTGCACACTTCTGAGATGCATTTGGGCAACTTTGTCAGAAATGAGTTTTTTGCCTAAAGAGACATGCCTATTTGCGCAGTAGTACAGATTCTGAGTATGTAACTGGGCTTGATGAAATCAGCATTTCTCTTGCTTCCCTGTGCGTAGGGAAGCTCAGTTTTAGTCACTGTAGCTCCCACAAGTGTCTCCTCAGTGTGTTCCCATTTCCTTAGAAACAGTGTATTTGCTGGGAGAAAAGTGCATTACTCTGCGCTTTCACCGTTCAGCAAATACATGTGTAGAAGCACAGCGCTAGCAGAAACGAACGTTTCTCGACGTTTTCTAACTCAGGGAACAAGTTGCACACTTCTGAGATGCATTTGGGCAACTTTGTCAGAAATGAGTTTTTTGCCTAAAGAGACATGCCTATCTGCCCAGTAGTATAGATTCTGAGTATGTAACTGAGCTTGATGAAATCAGCATTTCTCTTGCTTCCCTGTGCGTAGGTAAGCTCAGTTTTAGTCACAGTAGTTCCCACAAGTGTCTCCTCAGTTTCTTCCCATTTCCTTAGAAACAGTGTATTTGCTGGGAGAAAAGTGCATTACTGTGCGCTTTCACCGTTCAGCAAATACATGTGTAGAAGCACAGCGCTAGCAGAAACGAACGTTTCTCGACGTTTTCTAACTCAGGGAACAAGTTGCACACTTCTGAGATGCATTTGGGCATCTTTGTCAGAAATGAGTTTTTTGTCTAAAGAGACATGCCTATTTGCGCAGTAGTACAGATTCTGAGTATGTAACTGGGCTTGATGAAATCAGCATTTCTCTTGCTTCCCTGTGCGTAGGGAAGCTCAGTTTTAGTCACAGTAGCTCCCACAAGTGTCTCCTCAGTGTGTTCCCATTTCCTTAGAAACAGTGTATTTGCTGGGAGAAAAGTGCATTATTGTGCATTTTCACCGTTCAGCAAATACATGTGTAGAAGCACAGCGCTAGCAGAAACGAACGTTTCTCGACGTTTTCTAACTCAGGGAACAAGTTGCACACTTCTGAGATGCATTTGGGCAACTTTGTCAGAAATGAGTTTTTTGCCTAAAGAGACATGCCTATTGGCGCAGTAGTACAGATTCTGAGTATGTAACTGGGCTTGATGAAATCAGCATTTCTCTTGCTTCCCTGTGCGTAGGAAGCTCAGTTTTAGTCACTGTAGCTCCCACAAGTGTCTCCTCAGTGTGTTCCCATTTCCTTAGAAACAGTGTATTTGCTGGGAGAAAAGTGCATTACAGTGCGCTTTCACCGTTCAGTAAATACATGTGTAGAAGCACAGCGCTAGCAGAAACGAACGTTTCTCGACGTTTTCAAACTCAGGGAACAAGTTGTACACTTCTGAGATGCATTTGGGCAACTTTGTCAGAAATGAGTTTTTTGCCTAAAGAGACATGCCTATTTGCGCAGTAGTACAGATTCTGAGTATGTAACTGGGCTTGATGAAATCAGCATTTCTCTTGCTTCCCTGTGCGTAGGGAAGCTCAGTTTTAGTCACAGTAGCTCCCACAAGTGTCTCCTCAGTGTGTTCCCATTTCCTTAGAAACAGTGTATTTGCTGGGAGAAAAGTGCATTACTGTGCGCTTTCACCGTTCAGCAAATACATGTGTAGAAGCACAGCGCTAGCAGAAACGACCGTTTCTCGACGTTTTCTAACTCAGGGAACAAGTTGCACACTTCTGAGATGCATTTGGGCAACTTTGTCAGAAATGAGTTTTTTGCCTAAAGAGACATGCCTATTTGCGCAGTAGTACAGATTCTGAGTATGTAACTGGGCTTGATGAAATCAGCATTTCTCTTGCTTCCCTGTGCGTAGGGAAGCTCAGTTTTACTCACTGTAGCTCCCACAAGTGTCTCCTCAGTGTGTTCCCATTTCCTTAGAAACAGTGTATTTGCTGGGAGAAAAGTGCATTACTGTGCGCTTTCACCGTGCAGCAAATACATGTGTAGAATCACAGCGCTAGCAGCAACGAACGTTTCTCAACGTTTTCTAACTCAGGGAACAAGTTGCACACTTCTGAGATGCATTTGGGCAACTTTGTCAGAAATGAGTTTTTTGCCTAAAGAGACATGCCTATTTGCGCAGTAGTACAGATTCTGAGTATGTAACTGGGCTTGATGAAATCAGCATTTCTCTTGCTTCCCTGTGCGTAGGGAAGCTCAGTTTTAGTCACAGTAGCTCCCACAAGTGTCTCCTCAGTGTGTTCCCATTTCCTTAGAAACAGTGTATTTGCTGGGAGAAAAGTGCATTACTGTGCGCTTTCACCGTTCAGCAAATACATGTGTAGAAGCACAGCGCTAGCAGAAACGAACGTTTCTCGACGTTTTCTAACTCAGGGAACAAGTTGCACACTTCTGAGATGCATTTGGGCAACTTTGTCAGAAATGAGTTTTTTGCCTAAAGAGACATGCCTATTTGCGCAGTAGTACAGATTCTGAGTATGTAACTGGGCTTGATGAAATCAGCATTTCTCTTGCTTCCCTGTGCGTAGGGAAGCTCAGTTTTAGTCACTGTAGCTCCCACAAGTGTCTCCTCAGTGTGTTCCCATTTCCTTAGAAACAGTGTATTTGCTGGGGGAAAAGTGTATTACTGTGCATTTTCACCATTCAGCAAATACAGGTGTAGAAGCACAGCGCTAGCAGAAACGAACATTTCTCGACGTTTTCTAACTCAGGGAACAAGTTGCACACTTCTGAGATGCATTTGGGCAACTTTGTCAGAAATGAGTTTTTTGCCTAAAGAGATATGCCTATTTGCGCAGTAGTACAGATTCTGAGTATGTAGCTGGGCTTGATGAAGGCAGCATTTCTCTTGCTTCCCTGTGCGTAGGAAGCTCAGTTTTAGTCACTGTAGCTCCCACAAGTGTCTCCTCAGTTTCTTCCCATTTCCTTAGAATCAGTGTATTTGCTGGAAGAAAAGTGCATTACTGTGCGCTTTCACCGTTCAGCAAATACATGTGTAGAAGCACAGCGCTAGCAGAAACGACCGTTTCTCGACGTTTTCTAACTCAGGGAACAAGTTGCACACTTCTGAGATGCATTTGGGCAACTTTGTCAGAAATGAGTTTTTTGCCTAAAGAGACATGCCTATTTGCGCAGTAGTACAGATTCTGAGTATGTAACTGGGCTTGATGAAATCAGCATTTCTCTTGCTTCCCTGTGCGTAGGGAAGGTCAGTTTTACTCACTGTAGCTCCCACAAGTGTCTGCTCAGTGTGTTCCCATTTCCTTAGAAACAGTGTATTTGCTGGGAGAAAAATGCATTACTGTGCGCTTTCACCGTTCAGCAAATACATGTGTAGAATCACAGCGCTAGCAGCAACGAACGTTTCTCAACGTTTTCTAACTCAGGGAACAAGTTGCACACTTCTGAGAAGCATTTGGGCAACTTTGTCAGAAATGAGTTTTTTTGCCTACAGAGACATGCCTGTTTTCCCAGTAGTACAGATTCTGAGTACGTAACTGAGCTTGATGAAATCAGCATTTCTCTTGCTTCCCTGTGCCTAGGGAAGCTCAGTTTTAGTCACAGTAGGTCCCACAAGTGTCTCCTCAGTGTGTTCCCATTTCCTTAGAAACAGTGTATTTGCTGGGAGAAAAGTGCATTACTCTGCGCTTTCACCGATCAGCAAGTACATGTTTAAAAGCACAGCGGTAGCTGAAACGAACGTTTCTCGACGTTTTCTAACTCATGGAACAAGTTGCACACTTCTGAGATGCATTTGGGCAACTTTGTCAGAAATGAGTTTTTTGCCTAAAGAGACATGCCTATTTGCGCAGTAGTACAGATTCTGAGTATGTAACTGGGCTTGATGAAATCAGCATTTCTCTTGCTTTCCTGTGCGTAGGGAAGCTCAGTTTTAGTCACAGTAGCTCCCACAAGTGTCTCCTCAGTGTGTTCCCATTTCCTTAGAAACAGTGTATTTGCTGGGAGAAAAGTGCATTACTGTGCGCTTTCACCGTTCAGCAAATACATGTGTAGAAGCACAGCGCTAGCAGAAACAAACGTTTCTCGACGTTTTCTAACTCAGGGAACAAGTTGCACACTTCTGAGATGCATTTGGGCAACTTTGTCAGAAATGAGTTTTTTGCCTAAAGAGACATGCCTATTTGCGCAGTAGTACAGATTCTGAGTATGTAACTGGGCTTGATGAAATCAGCATTTCTCTTGCTTCCCTGTGCGTAGGGAAGCTCAGTTTTAGTCACTGTAGCTCCCACAAGTGTCTCCTCAGTGTGTTCCCATTTCCTTAGAAACAGTGTATTTGCTGGGGGAAAAGTGTATTACTGTGCATTTTCACCGTTCAGCAAATACAGGTGTAGAAGCACAGCGCTAGCAGAAACGAACATTTCTCGACGTTTTCTAACTCAGGGAACAAGTTGCACACTTCTGAGATGCATTTGGGCAACTTTGTCAGAAATGAGTTTTTTGCCTAAAGAGATATGCCTATTTGCGCAGTAGTACAGATTCTGAGTATGTAGCTGGGCTTGATGAAGGCAGCATTTCTCTTGCTTCCCTGTGCGTAGGAAGCTCAGTTTTAGTCACTGTAGCTCCCACAAGTGTCTCCTCAGTTTCTTCCCATTTCCTTAGAATCAGTGTATTTGCTGGGAGAAAAGTGCATTACTGTGCGCTTTCACCGTTCAGCAAATACATGTGTAGAAGCACAGCGCTAGCAGAAACGACCGTTTCTCGACGTTTTCTAACTCAGGGAACAAGTTGCACACTTCTGAGATGCATTTGGGCAACTTTGTCAGAAATGAGTTTTTTGCCTAAAGAGACATGCCTATTTGCGCAGTAGTACAGATTCTGAGTATGTAACTGGGCTTGATGAAATCAGCATTTCTCTTGCTTCCCTGTGCGTAGGGAAGGTCAGTTTTACTCACTGTAGCTCCCACAAGTGTCTGCTCAGTGTGTTCCCATTTCCTTAGAAACAGTGTATTTGCTGGGAGAAAAATGCATTACTGTGCGCTTTCACCGTTCAGCAAATACATGTGTAGAATCACAGCGCTAGCAGCAACGAACGTTTCTCAACGTTTTCTAACTCAGGGAACAAGTTGCACACTTCTGAGAAGCATTTGGGCAACTTTGTCAGAAATGAGTTTTTTTGCCTACAGAGACATGCCTATTTTCCCAGTAGTACAAATTCTGAGTACGTAACTGAGCTTGATGAAATCAGCATTTCTCTTGCGTCCCTGTGCCTAGGGAAGCTCAGTTTTAGTCACAGTAGGTCCCACAAGTGTCTCCTCAGTGTGTTCCCATTTCCTTAGAAACAGTGTATTTGCCGGGAGAAAAGTGCATTACTCTGCGCTTTCACCGTTCAGCAAGTACATGTTTAAAAGCACAGCGCTAGCTGAAACGAACGTTTCTCAACGTTTTCTAACTCAGGGAACAAGTTGCACACTTCTGAGATGCATTTGGGCAACTTTGTCAGAAATGAGTTTTTTGCCTAAAGAGACATGCCTGTTTTCGCAGTAGTACAGATTCTGAGTATGTAACTGGGCTTGATGAAATCAGCATTTCTCTTGCTTCCCTGTGCGTAGGGAAGCTCAGTTTTAGTCACAGTAGCTCCCACAATGTCTCTTCAGTGTGTTCCCATTTCCTTAGAAACAGTGTATTTGCTGGGAGAAAAGTGCATTACTGTGCGCTTTCACCGTTCAGCAAATACATGTTTAGAAGCACAGCGCTAGCAGATACGACCGTTTCTCGATTTTTTCTAACTCAGAGAACAAGTTGCACACTTCTGAGATGCATTTGGGCAACTTTGTCAGAAATGAGTTTTTTGCCTAAAGAGACATGCCTATTTGCGCAGTAGTACAGATTCTGAGTATGTAACTGGGCTTGATGAAATCAGCATTTCTCTTGCTTTCCTGTGCGTAGGGAAGCTCAGTTTTAGTCACAGTAGCTCCCACAAGTGTCTCCTCAGTGTGTTCCCATTTCCTTAGAAACAGTGTATTTGCTGGGAGAAAAGTGCATTACTGTGCGCTTTCACCGTTCAGCAAATACATGTGTAGAAGCACAGCGCTAGCAGAAACGAACATTTCTCGACATTTTCTAACTCAGGGAACAAGTTGCACACTTCTGAGATGCATTTGGGCAACTTTGTCAGAAATGAGTTTTTTGCCTAAAGAGACATGCCTATTTGCGCAGTAGTACAGATTCTGAGTATGTAACTGGGCTTGATGAAATCAGCATTTCTCTTTCTTCCCTGTGCGTAGGGAACCTCAGTTTTACTCACTGTAGCTCCCACAAGTGTCTCTTCAGTGTGTTCCCATTTCCTTAGAAACAGTGTATTTGCTGGGAGAAAAATGCATTACTGTGCGCTTTCACCGTTCAGCAAATACATGTGTAGAATCACAGCGCTAGCAGCAACGAACGTTTCTCGACGTTTTCTAACTCAGGGAACAAGTTGCACACTTCTGAGATGCATTTGGGCAACTTTGTCAGAAATGAGTTTTTTTGCCTACAGAGACATGCCTATTTTCCCAGTAGTACAGATTCTTCGTATGTAACTGAGCTTGATGAAATCAGCATTTCTCTTGCTTTCCTGTGCCTAGGGAAGCTCAGTTTTAGTCACAGTAGGTCCCACAAGTGTCTCCTCAGTGTGTTCCCATTTCCTTAGGAACAGTGTATTTGCTGGGAGAAAAGTGCATTACTGTGCGCTTTCACCGTTCAGCAAATACATGTGTAGAAGCACAGCGCTAGCGGAAACGACCGTTTCTCGACGTTTTCTAACTCAGGGAACAAGTTGCACACTTCTGAGATGCATTTGGGCAACTTTGTCAGAAATGAGTTTTTTGCCTAAAGAGACATGCCTATTTGCGCAGTAGTACAGATTCTGAGTATGTAACTGGGCTTGATGAAATCAGCATTTCTCTTGCTTCCCTGTGCGTAGGGAAGGTCAGTTTTACTCACTGTAGCTCCCACAAGTGTCTGCTCAGTGTGTTCCCATTTCCTTAGAAACAGTGTATTTGCTGGGAGAAAAATGCATTACTGTGCGCTTTCACCGTTCAGCAAATACATGTGTAGAATCACAGCGCTAGCAGCAACGAACGTTTCTCAACGTTTTCTAACTCAGGGAACAAGTTGCACACTTCTGAGAAGCATTTGGGCAACTTTGTCAGAAATGAGTTTTTTTGCCTACAGAGACATGCCTATTTTCCCAGTAGTACAAATTCTGAGTACGTAACTGAGCTTGATGAAATCAGCATTTCTCTTGCGTCCCTGTGCCTAGGGAAGCTCAGTTTTAGTCACAGTAGGTCCCACAAGTGTCTCCTCAGTGTGTTCCCATTTCCTTAGAAACAGTGTATTTGCCGGGAGAAAAGTGCATTACTCTGCGCTTTCACCGTTCAGCAAGTACATGTTTAAAAGCACAGCGCTAGCTGAAACGAACGTTTCTCAACGTTTTCTAACTCAGGGAACAAGTTGCACACTTCTGAGATGCATTTGGGCAACTTTGTCAGAAATGAGTTTTTTGCCTAAAGAGACATGCCTGTTTGCGCAGTAGTACAGATTCTGAGTATGTAACTGGGCTTGATGAAATCAGCATTTCTCTTGCTTCCCTGTGCGTAGGGAAGCTCAGTTTTAGTCACAGTAGCTCCCACAATGTCTCTTCAGTGTGTTCCCATTTCCTTAGAAACAGTGTATTTGCTGGGAGAAAAGTGCATTACTGTGCGCTTTCACCGTTCAGCAAATACATGTTTAGAAGCACAGCGCTAGCAGATACGACCGTTTCTCGATTTTTTCTAACTCAGAGAACAAGTTGCACACTTCTGAGATGCATTTGGGCAACTTTGTCAGAAATGAGTTTTTTGCCTAAAGAGACATGCCTATTTGCGCAGTAGTACAGATTCTGAGTATGTAACTGGGCTTGATGAAATCAGCATTTCTCTTGCTTTCCTGTGCGTAGGGAAGCTCAGTTTTAGTCACAGTAGCTCCCACAAGTGTCTCCTCAGTGTGTTCCCATTTCCTTAGAAACAGTGTATTTGCTGGGAGAAAAGTGCATTACTGTGCGCTTTCACCGTTCAGCAAATACATGTGTAGAAGCACAGCGCTAGCAGAAACGAACATTTCTCGACATTTTCTAACTCAGGGAACAAGTTGCACACTTCTGAGATGCATTTGGGCAACTTTGTCAGAAATGAGTTTTTTGCCTAAAGAGACATGCCTATTTGCGCAGTAGTACAGATTCTGAGTATGTAACTGGGCTTGATGAAATCAGCATTTCTCTTGCTTCCCTGTGCGTAGGGAACCTCAGTTTTACTCACTGTAGCTCCCACAAGTGTCTCTTCAGTGTGTTCCCATTTCCTTAGAAACAGTGTATTTGCTGGGAGAAAAATGCATTACTGTGCGCTTTCACCGTTCAGCAAATACATGTGTAGAATCACAGCGCTAGCAGCAACGAACGTTTCTCGACGTTTTCTAACTCAGGGAACAAGTTGCACACTTCTGAGATGCATTTGGGCAACTTTGTCAGAAATGAGTTTTTTTGCCTACAGAGACATGCCTATTTTCCCAGTAGTACAGATTTTTCGTATGTAACTGAGCTTGATGAAATCAGCATTTCTCTTGCTTTCCTGTGCCTAGGGAAGCTCAGTTTTAGTCACAGTAGGTCCCACAAGTGTCTCCTCAGTGTGTTCCCATTTCCTTAGGAACAGTGTATTTGCTGGGAGAAAAGTGCATTACTGTGCGCATTCACCGTTCAGCAAATACATGTGTAGAAGCACAGCGCTAGCGGAAACGACCGTTTCTCGACGTTTTCTAACTCAGGGAACAAGTTGCACACTTCTGAGATGCATTTGGGCAACTTAGTCAGAAATGAGTTTTTAGCCTAAAGAGACATGCCTATTTGCGCAGTAGTACAGATTCTGAGTATGTAACTGGGCTTGATGAAATCAGCATTTCTCTTGCTTCCCTGTGCGTAGGGAAGCTCAGTTTTAGTCACTGTAACTCCCACAAGTGTCTCCTCAGTGTGTTGCCATTTCCTTAGAAACAGTGTATTTCTGGGAGAAAAGTGCATTACTGTGCGCTTTCACCGTTCAGCAAATACATGTGTAGAAGCACAGCGCTAGCAGAAACGAACGTTTCTCGACGTTTTCTAACTCAGGGAACAAGTTGCACACTTCTGAGATGCATTTGGGCAACTTTGTCAGAAATGAGTTTTTTGCCTAAAGAGACATGCCTATTTGCGCAGTAGTACAGATTCTGAGTATGTAACTGGGCTTGATGAAATCAGCATTTCTCTTGCTTCCCTGTGCGTAGGGAAGCTCAGTTTTAGTCACAGTAGCTCCCACAAGTGTCTCCTCAGTGTGTTCCCATTTCCTTAGAAACAGTGTATTTGCTGGGAGAAAAGTCCATTACTGTGCGCTTTCACCGTTCAGCAAATACATGTGTAGAAGCACAGCGCTAGCAGAAACGACCGTTTCTCGACGTTTTCTAACTCAGGGAACAAGTTGCACACTTCTGAGATGCATTTGGGCAACTTTGTCAGAAACGAGTTTTTTGCCTAAAGAGACATGCCTATTTGCGCAGTAGTACAGATTCTGAGTATGTAACTGGGCTTGATGAAATCAGCATTTCTCTTGCTTCCCTGTGCGTAGGGAAGCTCAGTTTTTGTCACTGTAGCTCCCACAAGTGTCTCCTCAGTGTGTTCCCATTTCCTTAGAAACAGTGTATTTGCTGGGAGAAAAGTGCATTACTGTGCGCTTTCACCGTTCAGCAAATACATGTGTAGAAGCACAGCGCTAGCAGAAAAGACCGTTTCTCGACGTTTTCTAACTCAGGGAACAAGTTGCACACTTCTGAGATGCATTTGGGCAACTTTGTCAGAAATGAGTTTTTTGCCTACTGAAACATGCCTATTTGCGCAGTAGTACAGATTCTGAGTATGTAACTGGGCTTGATGAAATCAGCATTTCTCTTGCTTCCCTGTGCGTAGGGAAGCTCAGTTTTAGTCACTGTAGCTCCCACAAGTGTCTCCTCAGTGTGTTCCCATTTCCTTAGAAACAGTGTATTTGCTGGGAGAAAAGTGCATTACTGTGCGCTTTCACCATTCAGCAAATACATGTGTAGAAGCACAGCGCTAGCAGAAACGAACGTTTCTCGACGTTTTCTAACTCAGGGAACAAGTTGCACACTTCTGAGATGCATTTGGGCAACTTTGTCAGAAACGAGTTTTTTGCCTAAAGAGACATGCCTATTTGCGCAGTAGTACAGATTCTGAGTATGTAACTGGGCTTGATGAAATCAGCATTTCTCTTGCTTCCCTGTGCGTAGGGAATCTCAGTTTTTGTCACTGTAGCTCCCACAAGTGTCTCCTCAGTGTGTTCCCATTTCCTTAGAAACAGTGTATTTGCTGGGACAAAAGTGCATTACTGTGCGCTTTCACCATTCAGCAAATACATGTGTAGAAGCACAGCGCTAGCAGAAACGAACATTTCTCGACGTTTTCTAACTCAGGGAACAAGTTGCACACTTCTGAGATGCATTTGGGCAACTTTGTCAGAAATGAGTTTTTTGCCTAAAGAGACATGCCTTTTTGCGCAGTAGTACAGATTCTGAGTATGGAACTGGGCTTGATGAAATCAGCATTTCTCTTGCTTCCCTGTGCGTAGGGAAGCTCAGTTTTAGTCACAGTAGCTCCCACAAGTGTCTCCTCAGTGTGTTCCCATTTCCTTAGAAACAGTGTATTCGCTGGGAGAAAAGTGCATTACTGTGCGCTTTCACCGTTCAGCAAATACATGTGTAGAAGCACAGCGCTAGCAGAAACGAACGTTTCTCGACGTTTTCTAACTCAGGGAACAAGTTGCACACTTCTGAGATGCATTTGGGCAACTTTGTCAGAAATGAGTTTTTTCCCTACAGAGACATGCCTATTTGCGCAGTAGTACAGATTCTGAGTATGTAAATGGGCTTGATGAAATCAGCATTTCTCTTGCTTCCCTGTGCGTAGGGAAGCTCAGTTTTAGTCACTGTAGCTCCCACAAGTGTCTCCTCAGTGTGTTCCCATTTCCTTAGAAACAGTGTATTCGCTGGGAGAAAAGTGCATTACTTTGCGCTTTCACCGTTCAGCAAATATATGTGTAGAAGCACAGCGCTAGCAGAAACGAACGTTTCTCGACGTTTTCTAACTCAGAGAACAAGTTGCACACTTCTGAGATGCATTTGGGCAAATTTGTCAGAAATGAGTTTTTTGCCTAAAGAGACATGCCTATTTGCGCAGTAGTACAGATTCTGAGTATGTAACTGGGCTTGATGAAATCAGCATTTCTCTTGCTTCCCTGTGCGTAGAGAAGCTCAGTTTTAGTCATAGTAGCTCCCACAAGTGTCTCCTCAGTGTGTTCCCATTTCCTTAGAAACAGTGTATTTGCTGGGAGAAAAGTGCATTACTGTGCGCTTTCACCGTTCAGCAAATACATGTGTAGAAGCACAGCGTAAGCAGAAACGAACATTTCTCGACGTTTTCAAACTCAGGGAACAAGTTGCACACTTCTGAGATGCATTTGGGCAACTTTTTCAGAAATGAGTTTTTTGCCTAAAGAGACATGCCTATTTGCGCAGTAGTACAGATTCTGAGTATGTAACTGGGCTTGATGAAATCAGCATTTCTCTTGCTTCCCTGTGCGTAGGGAAGCTCAGTTTTAGTCACAGTAGCTCCCACAAGTGTCTCCTCAGTGTGTTCCCATTTCCTTAGAAACAGTGTATTTGCTGGGAGAAAAGTGCATTACTGTGCGCTTTCACCGTTCAGCAAATACATGTGTAGAAGCACAGCGCTAGCAGAAACGACCGTTTCTCGACGTTTTCTAACTCAGGGAACAAGTTGCACACTTCTGAGATGCATTTGGGCAACTTTGTCAGAAACGAGTTTTTTGCCTAAAGAGACATGCCTATTTGCGCAGTAGTACAGATTCTGAGTATGTAACTGGGCTTGATGAAATCAGCATTTCTCTTGCTTCCCTGTGCGTAGGGAAGCTCAGTTTTTGTCACTGTAGCTCCCACAAGTGTCTCCTCAGTGTGTTCCCATTTCCTTAGAAACAGTGTATTTGCTGGGAGAAAAGTGCATTACTGTGCGCTTTCACCGTTCAGCAAATACATGTGTAGAAGCACAGCGCTAGCAGAAAAGACCGTTTCTCGACGTTTTCTAACTCAGGGAACAAGTTGCACACTTCTGGATGCATTTGGGCAACTTTGTCAGAAACGAGTTTTTTGCCTAAAGAGACATGCCTATTTGCGCAGTAGTACAGATTCTGAGTATGTAACTGGGCTTGATGAAATCAGCATTTCTCTTGCTTCCCTGTGCGTAGGGAATCTCAGTTTTTGTCACTGTAGCTCCCACAAGTGTCTCCTCAGTGTGTTCCCATTTCCTTAGAAACAGTGTATTTGCTGGGAGAAAAGTGCATTACTGTGTGCTTTCACCGTTCAGCAAATACATGTGTAGAAGCACAGCGCTAGCAGAAACGAACATTTCTCGACGTTTTCTAACTCAGGGAACAAGTTGCACACTTCTGAGATGCATTTGGGCAACTTTGTCAGAAATGAGTTTTTTGCCTAAAGAGACATGCCTTTTTGCGCAGTAGTACAGATTCTGAGTATGGAACTGGGCTTGATGAAATCAGCATTTCTCTTGCTTCCCTGTGCGTAGGGAAGCTCAGTTTTAGTCACAGTAGCTCCCACAAGTGTCTCCTCAGTGTGTTCCCATTTCCTTAGAAACAGTGTATTCGCTGGGAGAAAAGTGCATTACTGTGCGCTTTCACCGTTCAGCAAATACATGTGTAGAAGCACAGCGCTAGCAGAAACGAACGTTTCTCGACGTTTTCTAACTCAGGGAACAAGTTGCACACTTCTGAGATGCATTTGGGCAACTTTGTCAGAAATGAGTTTTTTCCCTACAGAGACATGCCTATTTGCGCAGTAGTACAGATTCTGAGTATGTAAATGGGCTTGATGAAATCAGCATTTCTCTTGCTTCCCTGTGCGTAGGGAAGCTCAGTTTTAGTCACTGTAGCTCCCACAAGTGTCTCCTCAGTGTGTTCCCATTTCCTTGGAAACAGTGTATTCGCTGGGAGAAAAGTGCATTACTTTGCGCTTTCACCGTTCAGCAAATATATGTGTAGAAGCACAGCGCTAGCAGAAACGAACGTTTCTCGACGTTTTCTAACTCAGAGAACAAGTTGCACACTTCTGAGATGCATTTGGGCAAATTTGTCAGAAATGAGTTTTTTGCCTAAAGAGACATGCCTATTTGCGCAGTAGTACAGATTCTGAGTATGTAACTGGGCTTGATGAAATCAGCATTTCTCTTGCTTCCCTGTGCGTAGAGAAGCTCAGTTTTAGTCATAGTAGCTCCCACAAGTGTCTCCTCAGTGTGTTCCCATTTCCTTAGAAACAGTGTATTTGCTGGGAGAAAAGTGCATTACTGTGCGCTTTCACCGTTCAGCAAATACATGTGTAGAAGCACAGCGTAAGCAGAAACGAACATTTCTCGACGTTTTCAAACTCAGGGAACAAGTTGCACACTTCTGAGATGCATTTGGGCAACTTTGTCAGAAACGAGTTTTTTGCCTAAAGAGACATGCCTATTTGCGCAGTAGTACAGATTCTTAGTATGTAACTGGGCTTGATGAAATCAGCATTTCTCTTGCTTCCCTGTGCGTAGGGAAGCTCAGTTTTAGTCACTGTAGCTCCCACAAGTGTCTCCTCAGTGTGTTCCCATTTCCTTAGAAACAGTGTATTTGCTGGGAGAAAAGTGCATTACTGTGCGCTTTCACCGTTCAGCAAATACATGTGTAGAAGCACAGCGCTAGCGGAAACGAACGTTTCTCGACGTGTTCTAACTCAGGGAACACGTTGCACACTTCTGAGATGCATTTGGGCAACTTTGTCAGAAATGAGTTTTTTGCCTAAAGAGACATGCCTATTTGCGCAGTAGTACAGATTCTGAGTATGTAACTGGGCTTGATGAAATCAGCATTTCTCTTGCTTCCCTGTGCGTAGGGAAGCTCAGTTTTAGTCACTGTAACTCCCACAAGTGTCTCCTCAGTGTGTTGCCATTTCCTTAGAAACAGTGTATTTCTGGGAGAAAAGTGCATTACTGTGCGCTTTCACCGTTCAGCAAATACATGTGTAGAAGCACAGCGCTAGCAGAAACGAACGTTTCTCGACGTTTTCTAACTCAGGGAACAAGTTGCACACTTCTGAGATGCATTTGGGCAACTTTGTCAGAAATGAGTTTTTTGCCTAAAGAGACATGCCTATTTGCGCAGTAGTACAGATTCTGAGTATGTAACTGGGCTTGATGAAATCAGCATTTCTCTTGCTTCCCTGTGCGTAGGGAAGCTCAGTTTTAGTCACAGTAGCTCCCACAAGTGTCTCCTCAGTGTGTTCCCATTTCCTTAGAAACAGTGTATTTGCTGGGAGAAAAGTCCATTACTGTGCGCTTTCACCGTTCAGCAAATACATGTGTAGAAGCACAGCGCTAGCAGAAACGACCGTTTCTCGACGTTTTCTAACTCAGGGAACAAGTTGCACACTTCTGAGATGCATTTGGGCAACTTTGTCAGAAACGAGTTTTTTGCCTAAAGAGACATGCCTATTTGCGCAGTAGTACAGATTCTGAGTATGTAACTGGGCTTGATGAAATCAGCATTTCTCTTGCTTCCCTGTGCGTAGGGAAGCTCAGTTTTTGTCACTGTAGCTCCCACAAGTGTCTCCTCAGTGTGTTCCCATTTCCTTAGAAACAGTGTATTTGCTGGGAGAAAAGTGCATTACTGTGCGCTTTCACCGTTCAGCAAATACATGTGTAGAAGCACAGCGCTAGCAGAAAAGACCGTTTCTCGACGTTTTCTAACTCAGGGAACAAGTTGCACACTTCTGAGATGCATTTGGGCAACTTTGTCAGAAATGAGTTTTTTGCCTACTGAAACATGCCTATTTGCGCAGTAGTACAGATTCTGAGTATGTAACTGGGCTTGATGAAATCAGCATTTCTCTTGCTTCCCTGTGCGTAGGGAAGCTCAGTTTTAGTCACTGTAGCTCCCACAAGTGTCTCCTCAGTGTGTTCCCATTTCCTTAGAAACAGTGTATTTGCTGGGAGAAAAGTGCATTACTGTGCGCTTTCACCGTTCAGCAAATACATGTGTAGAAGCACAGCGTAAGCAGAAACGAACATTTCTCGACGTTTTCAAACTCAGGGAACAAGTTGCACACTTCTGAGATGCATTTGGGCAACTTTTTCAGAAATGAGTTTTTTGCCTAAAGAGACATGCCTATTTGCGCAGTAGTACAGATTCTGAGTATGTAACTGGGCTTGATGAAATCAGCATTTCTCTTGCTTCCCTGTGCGTAGGGAAGCTCAGTTTTAGTCACAGTAGCTCCCACAAGTGTCTCCTCAGTGTGTTCCCATTTCCTTAGAAACAGTGTATTTGCTGGGAGAAAAGTGCATTACTGTGCGCTTTCACCGTTCAGCAAATACATGTGTAGAAGCACAGCGCTAGCAGAAACGACCGTTTCTCGACGTTTTCTAACTCAGGGAACAAGTTGCACACTTCTGAGATGCATTTGGGCAACTTTGTCAGAAACGAGTTTTTTGCCTAAAGAGACATGCCTATTTGCGCAGTAGTACAGATTCTGAGTATGTAACTGGGCTTGATGAAATCAGCATTTCTCTTGCTTCCCTGTGCGTAGGGAAGCTCAGTTTTTGTCACTGTAGCTCCCACAAGTGTCTCCTCAGTGTGTTCCCATTTCCTTAGAAACAGTGTATTTGCTGGGAGAAAAGTGCATTACTGTGCGCTTTCACCGTTCAGCAAATACATGTGTAGAAGCACAGCGCTAGCAGAAAAGACCGTTTCTCGACGTTTTCTAACTCAGGGAACAAGTTGCACACTTCTGGATGCATTTGGGCAACTTTGTCAGAAACGAGTTTTTTGCCTAAAGAGACATGCCTATTTGCGCAGTAGTACAGATTCTGAGTATGTAACTGGGCTTGATGAAATCAGCATTTCTCTTGCTTCCCTGTGCGTAGGGAATCTCAGTTTTTGTCACTGTAGCTCCCACAAGTGTCTCCTCAGTGTGTTCCCATTTCCTTAGAAACAGTGTATTTGCTGGGAGAAAAGTGCATTACTGTGCGCTTTCACCGTTCAGCAAATACATGTGTAGAAGCACAGCGCTAGCAGAAACGAACATTTCTCGACGTTTTCTAACTCAGGGAACAAGTTGCACACTTCTGAGATGCATTTGGGCAACTTTGTCAGAAATGAGTTTTTTGCCTAAAGAGACATGCCTTTTTGCGCAGTAGTACAGATTCTGAGTATGGAACTGGGCTTGATGAAATCAGCATTTCTCTTGCTTCCCTGTGCGTAGGGAAGCTCAGTTTTAGTCACAGTAGCTCCCACAAGTGTCTCCTCAGTGTGTTCCCATTTCCTTAGAAACAGTGTATTCGCTGGGAGAAAAGTGCATTACTGTGCGCTTTCACCGTTCAGCAAATACATGTGTAGAAGCACAGCGCTAGCAGAAACGAACGTTTCTCGACGTTTTCTAACTCAGGGAACAAGTTGCACACTTCTGAGATGCATTTGGGCAACTTTGTCAGAAATGAGTTTTTTCCCTACAGAGACATGCCTATTTGCGCAGTAGTACAGATTCTGAGTATGTAAATGGGCTTGATGAAATCAGCATTTCTCTTGCTTCCCTGTGCGTAGGGAAGCTCAGTTTTAGTCACTGTAGCTCCCACAAGTGTCTCCTCAGTGTGTTCCCATTTCCTTGGAAACAGTGTATTCGCTGGGAGAAAAGTGCATTACTTTGCGCTTTCACCGTTCAGCAAATATATGTGTAGAAGCACAGCGCTAGCAGAAACGAACGTTTCTCGACGTTTTCTAACTCAGAGAACAAGTTGCACACTTCTGAGATGCATTTGGGCAAATTTGTCAGAAATGAGTTTTTTGCCTAAAGAGACATGCCTATTTGCGCAGTAGTACAGATTCTGAGTATGTAACTGGGCTTGATGAAATCAGCATTTCTCTTGCTTCCCTGTGCGTAGAGAAGCTCAGTTTTAGTCATAGTAGCTCCCACAAGTGTCTCCTCAGTGTGTTCCCATTTCCTTAGAAACAGTGTATTTGCTGGGAGAAAAGTGCATTACTGTGCGCTTTCACCGTTCAGCAAATACATGTGTAGAAGCACAGCGTAAGCAGAAACGAACATTTCTCGACGTTTTCAAACTCAGGGAACAAGTTGCACACTTCTGAGATGCATTTGGGCAACTTTTTCAGAAATGAGTTTTTTGCCTAAAGAGACATGCCTATTTGCGCAGTAGTACAGATTCTGAGTATGTAACTGGGCTTGATGAAATCAGCATTTCTCTTGCTTCCCTGTGCGTAGGGAAGCTCAGTTTTAGTCACAGTAGCTCCCACAAGTGTCTCCTCAGTGTGTTCCCATTTCCTTAGAAACAGTGTATTTGCTGGGAGAAAAGTGCATTACTGTGCGCTTTCACCGTTCAGCAAATACATGTGTAGAAGCACAGTGCTAGCAGAAACGACCGTTTCTCGACGTTTTCTAACTCAGGGAACAAGTTGCACACTTCTGAGATGCATTTGGGCAACTTTGTCAGAAACGAGTTTTTTGCCTAAAGAGACATGCCTATTTGCGCAGTAGTACAGATTCTGAGTATGTAACTGGGCTTGATGAAATCAGCATTTCTCTTGCTTCCCTGTGCGTAGGGAAGCTCAGTTTTTGTCACTGTAGCTCCCACAAGTGTCTCCTCAGTGTGTTCCCATTTCCTTAGAAACAGTGTATTTGCTGGGAGAAAAGTGCATTACTGTGCGCTTTCACCGTTCAGCAAATACATGTGTAGAAGCACAGCGCTAGCAGAAAAGACCGTTTCTCGACGTTTTCTAACTCAGGGAACAAGTTGCACACTTCTGAGATGCATTTGGGCAACTTTGTCAGAAATGATTTTTTTGCCTACTGAAACATGCCTATTTGCGCAGTAGTACAGATTCTGAGTATGTAACTGGGCTTGATGAAATCAGCATTTCTCTTGCTTCCCTGTGCGTAGGGAACCTCAGTTTTACTCACTGTAGCTCCCACAAGTGTCTCCTCAGTGTGTTCCCATTTCCTTAGAAACAGTGTATTTGCTGGGAGAAAAGTGCATTACTGTGCGCTTTCACCGTTCAGCAAATACATGTGTAGAAGCACAGCGCTAGCAGAAACGACCGTTTCTCGACGTTTTCTAACTCAGGGAACAAGTTGCACACTTCTGAGATGCATTTGGGCAACTTTGTCAGAAACGAGTTTTTTGCCTAAAGAGACATGCCTATTTGCGCAGTAGTACAGATTCTGAGTATGTAACTGGGCTTGATGAAATCAGCATTTCTCTTGCTTCCCTGTGCGTAGGGAATCTCAGTTTTTGTCACTGTAGCTCCCACAAGTGTCTCCTCAGTGTGTTCCCATTTCCTTAGAAACAGTGTATTTGCTGGGAGAAAAGTGCATTACTGTGCGCTTTCACCGTTCAGCAAATACATGTGTAGAAGCACAGCGCTAGCAGAAACGAACATTTCTCGACGTTTTCTAACTCAGGGAACAAGTTGCACACTTCTGAGATGCATTTGGGCAACTTTGTCAGAAATGAGTTTTTTGCCTAAAGAGACATGCCTTTTTGCGCAGTAGTACAGATTCTGAGTATGGAACTGGGCTTGATGAAATCAGCATTTCTCTTGCTTCCCTGTGCGTAGGGAAGCTCAGTTTTAGTCACAGTAGCTCCCACAAGTGTCTCCTCAGTGTGTTCCCATTTCCTTAGAAACAGTGTATTCGCTGGGAGAAAAGTGCATTACTGTGCGCTTTCACCGTTCAGCAAATACATGTGTAGAAGCACAGCGCTAGCAGAAACGAACGTTTCTCGACGTTTTCTAACTCAGGGAACAAGTTGCACACTTCTGAGATGCATTTGGGCAACTTTGTCAGAAATGAGTTTTTTCCCTACAGAGACATGCCTATTTGCGCAGTAGTACAGATTCTGAGTATGTAAATGGGCTTGATGAAATCAGCATTTCTCTTGCTTCCCTGTGCGTAGGGAAGCTCAGTTTTAGTCACTGTAGCTCCCACAAGTGTCTCCTCAGTGTGTTCCCATTTCCTTAGAAACAGTGTATTCGCTGGGAGAAAAGTGCATTACTTTGCGCTTTCACCGTTCAGCAAATATATGTGTAGAAGCACAGCGCTAGCAGAAACGAACGTTTCTCGACGTTTTCTAACTCAGAGAACAAGTTGCACACTTCTGAGATGCATTTGGGCAAATTTGTCAGAAATGAGTTTTTTGCCTAAAGAGACATGCCTATTTGCGCAGTAGTACAGATTCTGAGTATGTAACTGGGCTTGATGAAATCAGCATTTCTCTTGCTTCCCTGTGCGTAGAGAAGCTCAGTTTTAGTCATAGTAGCTCCCACAAGTGTCTCCTCAGTGTGTTCCCATTTCCTTAGAAACAGTGTATTTGCTGGGAGAAAAGTGCATTACTGTGCGCTTTCACCGTTCAGCAAATACATGTGTAGAAGCACAGCGCTAGCAGAGACGAACATTTCTCGACATTTTCTAACTCAGGGAACAAGTTGCACACTTCTGAGATGCATTTGGGCAACTTTGTCAGAAATGAGTTTTTTGCCTAAAGAGACATGCCTTTTTGCGCAGTAGTACAGATTCTGAGTATGTAACTGGGCTTGATGAAATCAGCATTTCTCTTGCTTCCCTGTGCGTAGGGAAGCTCAGTTTTAGTCACAGTAGCTCCCACAAGTGTCTCCTCAGTGTGTTCCCATTTCCTTAGAAACAGTGTTTTCGCTGGGAGAAAAGTGCATTATTGTGCGCTTTCACCGTTCAGCAAATACATGTGTAGAAGCACAGCGCTAACAGAAACGAACATTTCTCGACGTTTTCAAACTCAGGGAACAAGTTGCACACTTCTGAGATGCATTTGGGCAACTTTGTCAGAAATGAGTTTTTTGCCTAAAGAGACATGCCTATTTGCGCAGTAGTACAGATTCTGAGTATGTAACTGGGCTTGATGAAATCAGCATTTCTCTTGCTTCCCTGTGCGTAGGGAAGCTCAGTTTTAGTCACAGTAGCTCCCACAAGTGTCTCCTCAGTGTGTTCCCATTTCCTTAGAAACAGTGTATTTGCTGGGAGAAAAGTCCATTACTGTGCGCTTTCACCGTTCAGCAAATACATGTGTAGAAGCACAGCGCTAGCGGAAACGACCGTTTCTCGACGTTTTCAAACTCAGGGAACAAGTTGCACACTTCTGAGATGCATTTGGGCAACTTTGTCAGAAATGAGTTTTTTGCCTAAAGAGACATGCCTATTTGCGCAGTAGTACAGATTCTGAGTATGTAACTGGGCTTGATGAAATCAGCATTTCTCTTGCTTCCCTGTGCGTAGGGAAACTCAGTTTTAGTCACTGTAGCTCCCACAAGTGTCTCCTCAGTGTGTTCCCATTTCCTTAGAAACAGTGTATTTGCTGGGAGAAAAGTGCATTACTATGCATTTTCACCGTTCAGCAAATACAGGTGTAGAAGCACAGCGCTAGCAGAAATGAACGTTTCTCGACGTTTTCTAACTCAGGGAACAAGTTCCACACTTCTGAGATGCATTTGGGCAACTTTGTCAGAAATGAGTTTTTTGCCTAAAGAGATATGCCTATTTGCGCAGTAGTACAGATTCTGAGTATGTAACTGGGCTTGATGAAATCAGCATTTCTCTTGCTTCCCTGTGCGTAGGGAAGCTCAGTTTTAGTCACTGTAGCTCCCACAAGTGTCTCCTCAGTGTGTTCCCATTTCCTTAGAAACAGTGTATTTGCTGGGAGAAAAGTGCATTACTCTGCGCTTTCACCGTTCAGCAAATACATGTGTAGAAGCACAGCGCTAGCGGAAACGACCGTTTCTCGACGTTTTCTAACTCAGGGAACAAGTTGCACACTTCTGAGATGCATTTGGGCAACTTTGTCAGAAATGAGTTTTTTGCCTAAAGAGACATGCCTATTTGTGCAGTAGTACAGATTCTGAGTATGTAACTAGGCTTGATGAAATCAGCATTTCTCTTGCTTCCCTGTGCGTAGGGAAGCTCAGTTTTAGTCACAGTAGCTCCCACAAGTGTCTCCTCAGTGTATTCCCATTTCCTTGGAAACAGTGTATTTGCTGGGAGAAAAGTGCATTACTGTGCATTTTCACCATTCAGCAAATACATGTGTAGAAGCACAGCGCTAGCGGAAACGACCGTTTCTCGACGTTTTCTAACTCAGGGAACAAGTTGCACACTTCTGAGATGCATTTGGGCAACTTTGTCAGAAATGAGTTTTTTGCCTAAAGAGACATGCCTATTTGCGCAGTAGTACAGATTCTGAGTATGTAACTGGGCTTGATGAAATCAGCATTTCACTTGCTTCCCTGTGCATGGAGAAGCTCAGTTTTAGTCACTGTAGCTCCCACAAGTGTCTCCTCAGTGTGTTCCCATTTCCTTAGAAACAGTGTATTTGCTGGGAGAAAAGTGCATTACTGTGCACTTTCACCGTTCAGCAAATACATGTGTAGAAGCACAGCGCTAGCAGAAACGACCGTTTCTCGACGTTTTCTAACTCAGGGAACAAGTTGCACACTTCTGAGATGCATTTGGGCAACTTTGTCAGAAATGAGTTTTTTGCCTAAAGAGACATGCCTATTTGCGCAGTAGTACAGATTCTGAGTATGTAACTGGGCTTGATGAAATCAGCATTTCTCTTGCTTCCCTGTGCGTAGGGAAGCTCAGTTTTAGTCACTGTAGCTCCCACAAGTGTCTCCTCAGTGTGTTCCCATTTCCTTAGAAACAGTGTATTTGCTGGGAGAAAAGTGCATTACTGTGCATTTTCACCGTTCAGCAAATACAGGTGTAGAAGCACAGCGCTAGCAGAAATGAACGTTTCTCGACGTTTTCTAACTCAGGGAACAAGTTCCACACTTCTGAGATGCATTTGGGCAACTTTGTCAGAAATGAGTTTTTTGCCTAAAGAGATATGCCTATTTGCGCAGTAGTACAGATTCTGAGTATGTAACTGGGCTTGATGAAATCAGCATTTCTCTTGCTTCCCTGTGCGTAGGGAAGCTCAGTTTTAGTCACTGTAGCTCCCACAAGTGTCTCCTCAGTGTGTTCCCATTTCCTTAGAAACAGTGTATTTGCTGGGAGAAAAGTGCATTACTCTGCGCTTTCACCGTTCAGCAAATACATGTGTAGAAGCACAGCGCTAGCGGAAACGACCGTTTCTCGACGTTTTCTAACTCAGGGAACAAGTTGCACACTTCTGAGATGCATTTGGGCAACTTTGTCAGAAATGAGTTTTTTGCCTAAAGAGACATGCCTATTTGTGCAGTAGTACAGATTCTGAGTATGTAACTGGGCTTGATGAAATCAGCATTTCTCTTGCTTCCCTGTGCGTAGGGAAGCTCAGTTTTAGTCACAGTAGCTCCCACAAGTGTCTCCTCAGTGTGTTCCCATTTCCTTAGAAACAGTGTATTTGCTGGGAGAAAAGTGCATTACTGTGCATTTTCACCATTCAGCAAATACATGTGTAGAAGCACAGCGCTAGCGGAAACGACCGTTTCTCGACGTTTTCTAACTCAGGGAACAAGTTGCACACTTCTGAGATGCATTTGGGCAACTTTGTCAGAAATGAGTTTTTTGCCTAAAGAGACATGCCTATTTGCGCAGTAGTACAGATTCTGAGTATGTAACTGGGCTTGATGAAATCAGCATTTCACTTGCTTCCCTGTGCATGGAGAAGCTCAGTTTTAGTCACTGTAGCTCCCACAAGTGTCTCCTCAGTGTGTTCCCATTTCCTTAGAAACAGTGTATTTGCTAGGAGAAAAGTGCATTACTGTGCACTTTCACCGTTCAGCAAATACATGTGTAGAAGCACAGCGCTAGCAGAAACGACCGTTTCTCGACGTTTTCTAACTCAGGGAACAAGTTGCACACTTCTGAGATGCATTTGTGCAACTTTGTCAGAAACGAGTTTTTTGCCTAAAGAGACATGCCTATTTGCGCAGTAGTACAGATTCTGAGTATGTAACTGGGCTTGATGAAATCAGCATTTCTCTTGCTTCCCTGTGCGTAGGGAAGCTCAGTTTTAGTCACAGTAGCTCCCACAAGTGTCTCCTCAGTGTGTTCCCATTTCCTTAGAAACAGTGTATTTGCTGGGAGAAAAGTGCATTACTGTGCATTTTCACCATTCAGCAAATACATGTGTAGAAGCACAGCGCTAGCGGAAACGACCGTTTCTCGACGTTTTCTAACTCAGGGAACAAGTTGCACACTTCTGAGATGCATTTGGGCAACTTTGTCAGAAATGAGTTTTTTGCCTAAAGAGACATGCCTATTTGCGCAGTAGTACAGATTCTGAGTATGTAACTGGGCTTGATGAAATCAGCATTTCACTTGCTTCCCTGTGCATGGAGAAGCTCAGTTTTAGTCACTGTAGCTCCCACAAGTGTCTCCTCAGTGTGTTCCCATTTCCTTAGAAACAGTGTATTTGCTGGGAGAAAAGTGCATTACTGTGCACTTTCACCGTTCAGCAAATACATGTGTAGAAGCACAGCGCTAGCAGAAACGACCGTTTCTCGACGTTTTCTAACTCAGGGAACAAGTTGCACACTTCTGAGATGCATTTGGGCAACTTTGTCAGAAACGAGTTTTTTGCCTAAAGAGACATGCCTATTTGCGCAGTAGTACAGATTCTGAGTATGTAACTGGGCTTGATGAAATCAGCATTTCTCTTGCTTCCCTGTGCGTAGGGAAGCTCAGTTTTAGTCACTGTAGCTCCCACAAGTGTCTCCTCAGTGTGTTCCCATTTCCTTAGAAACAGTGTATTTGCTGGGAGAAAAGTGCATTACTGTGCATTTTCACCATTCAGCAAATACATGTGTAGAAGCACAGCGCTAGCGGAAACGACCGTTTCTCGACGTTTTCTAACTCAGGGAACAAGTTGCACACTTCTGAGATGCATTTGGGCAACTTTGTCAGAAATGAGTTTTTTGCCTAAAGAGACATGCCTATTTGCGCAGTAGTACAGATTCTGAGTATGTAACTGGGCTTGATGAAATCAGCATTTCACTTGCTTCCCTGTGCATGGAGAAGCTCAGTTTTAGTCACTGTAGCTCCCACAAGTGTCTCCTCAGTGTGTTCCCATTTCCTTAGAAACAGTGTATTTGCTAGGAGAAAAGTGCATTACTGTGCACTTTCACCGTTCAGCAAATACATGTGTAGAAGCACAGCGCTAGCAGAAACGACCGTTTCTCGACGTTTTCTAACTCAGGGAACAAGTTGCACACTTCTGAGATGCATTTGTGCAACTTTGTCAGAAACGAGTTTTTTGCCTAAAGAGACATGCCTATTTGCGCAGTAGTACAGATTCTGAGTATGTAACTGGGCTTGATGAAATCAGCATTTCTCTTGCTTCCCTGTGCGTAGGGAAGCTCAGTTTTAGTCACAGTAGCTCCCACAAGTGTCTCCTCAGTGTGTTCCCATTTCCTTAGAAACAGTGTATTTGCTGGGAGAAAAGTGCATTACTGTGCATTTTCACCATTCAGCAAATACATGTGTAGAAGCACAGCGCTAGCGGAAACGACCGTTTCTCGACGTTTTCTAACTCAGGGAACAAGTTGCACACTTCTGAGATGCATTTGGGCAACTTTGTCAGAAATGAGTTTTTTGCCTAAAGAGACATGCCTATTTGCGCAGTAGTACAGATTCTGAGTATGTAACTGGGCTTGATGAAATCAGCATTTCACTTGCTTCCCTGTGCATGGAGAAGCTCAGTTTTAGTCACTGTAGCTCCCACAAGTGTCTCCTCAGTGTGTTCCCATTTCCTTAGAAACAGTGTATTTGCTGGGAGAAAAGTGCATTACTGTGCACTTTCACCGTTCAGCAAATACATGTGTAGAAGCACAGCGCTAGCAGAAACGACCGTTTCTCGACGTTTTCTAACTCAGGGAACAAGTTGCACACTTCTGAGATGCATTTGGGCAACTTTGTCAGAAACGAGTTTTTTGCCTAAAGAGACATGCCTATTTGCGCAGTAGTACAGATTCTGAGTATGTAACTGGGCTTGATGAAATCAGCATTTCTCTTGCTTCCCTGTGCGTAGGGAAGCTCAGTTTTAGTCACAGTAGCTCCCACAAGTGTCTCCTCAGTGTGTTCCCATTTCCTTAGAAACAGTGTATTTGCTGGGAGAAAAGTGCATTACTCTGCGCTTTCACCGTTCAGCAAATACATGTGTAGAAGCACAGCGCTAGCGGAAACGACCGTTTCTCGACGTTTTCTAACTCAGGGAACAAGTTGCACACTTCTGAGATGCATTTGGGCAACTTTGTCAGAAATGAGTTTTTTGCCTAAAGAGACATGCCTATTCGCGCAGTAGTACACATTCTGAGTATGTAACTGGGCTTGATGAAATCAGCATTTCTCTTGCTTCCCTGTGCGTAGGGAAGCTCAGTTTTAGTCACAGTAGCTCCCACAAGTGTCTCCTCAGTGTGTTCCCATTTCCTTAGAAACAGTGTATTCGCTGGGAGAAAAGTGCATTACTGTGCGCTTTCACCGTTCAGCAAATACATGTGTAGAAGCACAGCGTAAGCAGAAACGAACATTTCTCGACGTTTTCAAACTCAGGGAACAAGTTGCAGACTTCTGAGATGCATTTGGGCAACTTTGTCAGAAATGAGTTTTTTGCCTAAAGAGACATGCCTATTTGCGCAGTAGTACAGATTCTGAGTATGTAACTGGGCTTGATGAAATCAGCATTTCTCTTGCTTCCCTGTGCGTAGGGAAGCTCAGTTTTAGTCACTGTAGCTCCCACAAGTGTCTCCTCAGTGTGTTCCCATTTCCTTAGAAACAGTGTATTTGCTGGGAGAAAAGTGCATTACTGTGCATTTTCACCGTTCAGCAAATACAGGTGTAGAAGCACAGCGCTAGCAGAAACGACCGTTTCTCGACGTTTTCTAACTCAGGGAACAAGTTGCACACTTCTGAGATGCATTTGGGCAACTTTGTCAGAAATGAGTTTTTTGCCTAAAGAGACATGCCTATTTGCGCAGTAGTACAGATTCTGAGTATGTAACTGGGCTTGATGAAATCAGCATTTCTCTTGCTTCCCTGTGCATGGAGAAGCTCAGTTTTAGTCACTGTAGCTCCCACAAGTGTCTCCTCAGTGTGTTCCCATTTCCTTAGAAACAGTGTATTTGCTGGGAGAAAAGTGCATTACTGTGCGCTTTCACCGTTCAGCAAATACATGTGTAGAAGCACAGCGCTAGCAGAAACGACCGTTTCTCGACGTTTTCTAACTCAGGGAACAAGTTGCACACTTCTGAGATGCATTTGGGCAACTTTGTCAGAAACGAGTTTTTTGCCTAAAGAGACATGCCTATTTGCGCAGTAGTACAGATTCTGAGTATTTAACTGGGCTTGATGAAATCAGCATTTCTCTTGCTTCCCTGTGCGTAGGGAAGCTCAGTTTTTGTCACTGTAGCTCCCACAAGTGTCTCCTCAGTGTGTTCCCATTTCCTTAGAAACAGTGTATTTGCTGGGAGAAAAGTGCATTACTTTGCGCTTTCACCGTTCAGCAAATATATGTGTAGAAGCACAGCGCTAGCAGAAACGACCGTTTCTCGACATTTTCTAACTCAGAGAACAAGTTGCACACTTCTGAGATGCATTTGGGCAAATTTGTCAGAAATGAGTTTTTTGCCTAAAGAGACATGCCTATTTGCGCAGTAGTACAGATTCTGAGTATGTAACTGGGCTTGATGAAATCAGCATTTCTCTTGCTTCCCTGTGCGTAGGGAAGCTCAGTTTTAGTCACTGTAGCTCCCACAAGTGTCTCCTCAGTGTGTTCCCATTTCCTTAGAAACAGTGTATTTGCTGGGAGAAAAGTGCATTACTCTGCGCTTTCACCGTTCAGCAAATACATGTGTAGAAGCACAGCGCTAGCGGAAACGACCGTTTCTCGACGTTTTCTAACTCAGGGAACAAGTTGCACACTTCTGAGATGCATTTGGGCAACTTTGTCAGAAATGAGTTTTTTGCCTAAAGAGACATGCCTATTTGTGCAGTAGTACAGATTCTGAGTATGTAACTGGGCTTGATGAAATCAGCATTTCTCTTGCTTCCCTGTGCGTAGGGAAGCTCAGTTTTAGTCACAGTAGCTCCCACAAGTGTCTCCTCAGTGTGTTCCCATTTCCTTAGAAACAGTGTATTTGCTGGGAGAAAAGTGCATTACTGTGCATTTTCACCATTCAGCAAACACATGTGTAGAAGCACAGCGCTAGCGGAAACGACCGTTTCTCGACGTTTTCTAACTCAGGGAACAAGTTGCACACTTCTGAGATGCATTTGGGCAACTTTGTCAGAAATGAGTTTTTTGCCTAAAGAGACATGCCTATTTGCGCAGTAGTACAGATTCTGAGTATGTAACTGGGCTTGATGAAATCAGCATTTCACTTGCTTCCCTGTGCATGGAGAAGCTCAGTTTTAGTCACTGTAGCTCCCACAAGTGTCTCCTCAGTGTGTTCCCATTTCCTTAGAAACAGTGTATTTGCTGGGAGAAAAGTGCATTACTGTGCACTTTCACCGTTCAGCAAATACATGTGTAGAAGCACAGCGCTAGCAGAAACGACCGTTTCTCGACGTTTTCTAACTCAGGGAACAAGTTGCACACTTCTGAGATGCATTTGGGCAACTTTGTCAGAAACGAGTTTTTTGCCTAAAGAGACATGCCTATTTGCGCAGTTGTACAGATTCTGAGTATGTAACTGGGCTTGATGAAATCAGCATTTCTCTTGCTTCCCTGTGCGTAGGGAAGCTCAGTTTTAGTCACTGTAGCTCCCACAAGTGTCTCCTCAGTGTGTTCCCATTTTCTTAGAAACAGTGTATTTGCTGGGAGAAAAGTGCATTACTCTGCGCTTTCACCGTTCAGCAAATACATGTGTAGAAGCACAGCGCTAGCGGAAACGACCGTTTCTCGACGTTTTCTAACTCAGGGAACAAGTTGCACACTTCTGAGATGCATTTGGGCAACTTTGTCAGAAATGAGTTTTTTGCCTAAAGAGACATGCCTATTTGTGCAGTAGTACAGATTCTGAGTATGTAACTGGGCTTGATGAAATCAGCATTTCTCTTGCTTCCCTGTGCGTAGGGAAGCTCAGTTTTAGTCACAGTAGCTCCCACCAGTGTCTCCTCAGTGTGTTCCCATTTCCTTAGAAACAGTGTATTTGCTGGGAGAAAAGTGCATTACTGTGCATTTTCACCATTCAGCAAATACATGTGTAGAAGCACAGCGCTAGCGGAAACGACCGTTTCTCGACGTTTTCTAACTCAGGGAACAAGTTGCACACTTCTGAGATGCATTTGGGCAACTTTGTCAGAAATGAGTTTTTTGCCTAAAGAGACATGCCTATTTGCGCAGTAGTACAGATTCTGAGTATGTAACTGGGCTTGATGAAATCAGCATTTCACTTGCTTCCCTGTGCATGGAGAAGCTCAGTTTTAGTCACTGTAGCTCCCACAAGTGTCTCCTCAGTGTGTTCCCATTTCCTTAGAAACAGTGTATTTGCTGGGAGAAAAGTGCATTACTGTGCACTTTCACCGTTCAGCAAATACATGTGTAGAAGCACAGCGCTAGCAGAAACGACCGTTTCTCGACGTTTTCTAACTCAGGGAACAAGTTGCACACTTCTGAGATGCATTTGGGCAACTTTGTCAGAAACGAGTTTTTTGCCTAAAGAGACATGCCTATTTGCGCAGTAGTACAGATTCTGAGTATGTAACTGGGCTTGATGAAATCAGCATTTCTCTTGCTTCCCTGTGCGTAGGGAAGCTCAGTTTTAGTCACTGTAGCTCCCACAAGTGTCTCCTCAGTGTGTTCCCATTTCCTTAGAAACAGTGTATTTGCTGGGAGAAAAGTGCATTACTCTGCGCTTTCACCGTTCAGCAAATACATGTGTAGAAGCACAGAGCTAGCGGAAATGACCGTTTCTCGACGTTTTCTAACTCAGGGAACAAGTTGCACACTTCTGAGATGCATTTGGGCAACTTTGTCAGAAATGAGTTTTTTGCCTAAAGAGACATGCCTATTCGCGCAGTAGTACACATTCTGAGTATGTAACTGGGCTTGATGAAATCAGCATTTCTCTTGCTTCCCTGTGCGTAGGGAAGCTCAGTTTTAGTCACAGTAGCTCCCACAAGTGTCTCCTCAGTGTGTTCCCATTTCCTTAGAAACAGTGTATTCTCTGGGAGAAAAGTGCATTACTGTGCGCTTTCACCGTTCAGCAAATACATGTGTAGAAGCACAGCGTAAGCAGAAACGAACATTTCTCGACGTTTTCAAACTCAGGGAACAAGTTGCACACTTCTGAGATGCATTTGGGCAACTTTGTCAGAAATGAGTTTTTTGCCTAAAGAGACATGCCTATTTGCGCAGTAGTACAGATTCTGAGTGTGTAACTGGGCTTGATGAAATCAGCATTTCTCTTGCTTCCCTGTGCGTAGGGAAGCTCAGTTTTAGTCACTGTAGCTCCCACAAGTGTCTCCTCAGTGTGTTCCCATTTCCTTAGAAACAGTGTATTTGCTGGGAGAAAAGTGCATTACTTTGCGCTTTCACCGTTCAGCAAATATATGTGTAGAAGCACAGCGCTAGCAGAAACGAACGTTTCTCGACGTTTTCTAACTCAGAGAACAAGTTGCACACTTCTGAGATGCATTTGGGCAAATTTGTCAGAAATGAGTTTTTTGCCTAAAGAGACATGCCTATTTGCGCAGTAGTACAGATTCTGAGTATGTAACTGGGCTTGATGAAATCAGCATTTCTCTTGCTTCCCTGTGCGTAGGGAAGCTCAGTTTTAGTCACTGTAGCTCCCACAAGTGTCTCCTCAGTGTGTTCCCATTTCCTTAGAAACAGTGTATTTGCTGGGAGAAAAGTGCATTACTCTGCGCTTTCACCGTTCAGCAAATACATGTGTAGAAGCACAGCGCTAGCGGAAACGACCGTTTCTCGACGTTTTCTAACTCAGGGAACAAGTTGCACACTTCTGAGATGCATTTGGGCAACTTTGTCAGAAATGAGTTTTTTGCCTAAAGAGACATGCCTATTCGCGCAGTAGTACACATTCTGAGTATGTAACTGGGCTTGATGAAATCAGCATTTCTCTTGCTTCCCTGTGCGTAGGGAAGCTCAGTTTTAGTCACAGTAGCTCCCACAAGTGTCTCCTCAGTGTGTTCCCATTTCCTTAGAAACAGTGTATTTGCTGGGAGAAAAGTGCATTACTGTGCATTTTCACCATTCAGCAAATACATGTGTAGAAGCACAGCGCTAGCGGAAACGACCGTTTCTCGACGTTTTCTAACTCAGGGAACAAGTTGCACACTTCTGAGATGCATTTGGGCAACTTTGTCAGAAATGAGTTTTTTGCCTAAAGAGACATGCCTATTTGCGCAGTAGTACAGATTCTGAGTATGTAACTGGGCTTGATGAAATCAGCATTTCACTTGCTTCCCTGTGCATGGAGAAGCTCAGTTTTAGTCACTGTAGCTCCCACAAGTGTCTCCTCAGTGTGTTCCCATTTCCTTAGAAACAGTGTATTTGCTGGGAGAAAAGTGCATTACTGTGCACTTTCACCGTTCAGCAAATACATGTGTAGAAGCACAGCGCTAGCAGAAACGACCGTTTCTCGACGTTTTCTAACTCAGGGAACAAGTTGCACACTTCTGAGATGCATTTGGGCAACTTTGTCAGAAACGAGTTTTTTGCCTAAAGAGACATGCCTATTTGCGCAGTTGTACAGATTCTGAGTATGTAACTGGGCTTGATGAAATCAGCATTTCTCTTGCTTCCCTGTGCGTAGGGAAGCTCAGTTTTAGTCACTGTAGCTCCCACAAGTGTCTCCTCAGTGTGTTCCCATTTCCTTAGAAACAGTGTATTTGCTGGGAGAAAAGTGCATTACTCTGCGCTTTCACCGTTCAGCAAATACATGTGTAGAAGCACAGCGCTAGCGGAAACGACCGTTTCTCGACGTTTTCTAACTCAGGGAACAAGTTGCACACTTCTGAGATGCATTTGGGCAACTTTGTCAGAAATGAGTTTTTTGCCTAAAGAGACATGCCTATTTGTGCAGTAGTACAGATTCTGAGTATGTAACTGGGCTTGATGAAATCAGCATTTCTCTTGCTTCCCTGTGCGTAGGGAAGCTCAGTTTTAGTCACAGTAGCTCCCACCAGTGTCTCCTCAGTGTGTTCCCATTTCCTTAGAAACAGTGTATTTGCTGGGAGAAAAGTGCATTACTGTGCATTTTCACCATTCAGCAAATACATGTGTAGAAGCACAGCGCTAGCGGAAACGACCGTTTCTCGACGTTTTCTAACTCAGGGAACAAGTTGCACACTTCTGAGATGCATTTGGGCAACTTTGTCAGAAATGAGTTTTTTGCCTAAAGAGACATGCCTATTTGCGCAGTAGTACAGATTCTGAGTATGTAACTGGGCTTGATGAAATCAGCATTTCACTTGCTTCCCTGTGCATGGAGAAGCTCAGTTTTAGTCACTGTAGCTCCCACAAGTGTCTCCTCAGTGTGTTCCCATTTCCTTAGAAACAGTGTATTTGCTGGGAGAAAAGTGCATTACTGTGCACTTTCACCGTTCAGCAAATACATGTGTAGAAGCACAGCGCTAGCAGAAACGACCGTTTCTCGACGTTTTCTAACTCAGGGAACAAGTTGCACACTTCTGAGATGCATTTGGGCAACTTTGTCAGAAACGAGTTTTTTGCCTAAAGAGACATGCCTATTTGCGCAGTAGTACAGATTCTGAGTATGTAACTGGGCTTGATGAAATCAGCATTTCTCTTGCTTCCCTGTGCGTAGGGAAGCTCAGTTTTAGTCACTGTAGCTCCCACAAGTGTCTCCTCAGTGTGTTCCCATTTCCTTAGAAACAGTGTATTTGCTGGGAGAAAAGTGCATTACTCTGCGCTTTCACCGTTCAGCAAATACATGTGTAGAAGCACAGCGCTAGCGGAAACGACCGTTTCTCGACGTTTTCTAACTCAGGGAACAAGTTGCACACTTCTGAGATGCATTTGGGCAACTTTGTCAGAAATGAGTTTTTTGCCTAAAGAGACATGCCTATTCGCGCAGTAGTACACATTCTGAGTATGTAACTGGGCTTGATGAAATCAGCATTTCTCTTGCTTCCCTGTGCGTAGGGAAGCTCAGTTTTAGTCACAGTAGCTCCCACAAGTGTCTCCTCAGTGTGTTCCCATTTCCTTAGAAACAGTGTATTCGCTGGGAGAAAAGTGCATTACTGTGCGCTTTCACCGTTCAGCAAATACATGTGTAGAAGCACAGCGTAAGCAGAAACGAACATTTCTCGACGTTTTCAAACTCAGGGAACAAGTTGCACACTTCTGAGATGCATTTGGGCAACTTTGTCAGAAATGAGTTTTTTGCCTAAAGAGACATGCCTATTTGCGCAGTAGTACAGATTCTGAGTGTGTAACTGGGCTTGATGAAATCAGCATTTCTCTTGCTTCCCTGTGCGTAGGGAAGCTCAGTTTTAGTCACTGTAGCTCCCACAAGTGTCTCCTCAGTGTGTTCCCATTTCCTTAGAAACAGTGTATTTGCTGGGAGAAAAGTGCATTACTGTGCATTTTCACCGTTCAGCAAATACAGGTGTAGAAGCACAGCGCTAGCAGAAATGCACGTTTCTCGACGTTTTCTAACTCAGGGAACAAGTTCCACACTTCTGAGATGCATTTGGGCAACTTTGTCAGAAATGAGTTTTTTGCCTAAAGAGATATGCCTATTTGCGCAGTAGTACAGATTCTGAGTATGTAACTGGGCTTGATGAAATCAGCATTTCTCTTGCTTCCCTGTGCGTAGGGAAGCTCAGTTTTAGTCACTGTAGCTCCCACAAGTGTCTCCTCAGTGTGTTCCCATTTCCTTAGAAACAGTGTATTTGCTGGGAGAAAAGTGCATTACTCTGCGCTTTCACCGTTCAGCAAATACATGTGTAGAAGCACAGCGCTAGCGGAAACGACCGTTTCTCGACGTTTGCTAACTCAGGGAACAAGTTGCACACTTCTGAGATGCATTTGGGCAACTTTGTCAGAAATGAGTTTTTTGCCTAAAGAGACATGCCTATTTGTGCAGTAGTACAGATTCTGAGTATGTAACTGGGCTTGATGAAATCAGCATTTCTCTTGCTTCCCTGTGCGTAGGGAAGCTCAGTTTTAGTCACAGTAGCTCCCACAAGTGTCTCCTCAGTGTGTTCCCATTTCCTTAGAAACAGTGTATTTGCTGGGAGAAAAGTGCATTACTGTGCATTTTCACCATTCAGCAAATACATGTGTAGAAGCACAGCGCTAGCGGAAACGACCGTTTCTCGACGTTTTCTAACTCAGGGAACAAGTTGCACACTTCTGAGATGCATTTGGGCAACTTTGTCAGAAATGAGTTTTTTGCCTAAAGAGACATGCCTATTTGCGCAGTAGTACAGATTCTGAGTATGTAACTGGGCTTGATGAAATCAGCATTTCACTTGCTTCCCTGTGCATGGAGAAGCTCAGTTTTAGTCACTGTAGCTCCCACAAGTGTCTCCTCAGTGTGTTCCCATTTCCTTAGAAACAGTGTATTTGCTGGGAGAAAAGTGCATTACTGTGCACTTTCACCGTTCAGCAAATACATGTGTAGAAGCACAGCGCTAGCAGAAACGACCGTTTCTCGACGTTTTCTAACTCAGGGAACAAGTTGCACACTTCTGAGATGCATTTGGGCAACTTTGTCAGAAACGAGTCTTTTGCCTAAAGAGACATGCCTATTTGCGCAGTAGTACAGATTCTGAGTATGTAACTGGGCTTGATGAAATCAGCATTTCTCTTGCTTCCCTGTGCATAGGGAAGCTCAGTTTTAGTCACTGTAGCTCCCACAAGTGTCTCCTCAGTGTGTTCCCATTTCCTTAGAAACAGTGTATTTGCTGGGAGAAAAGTGCATTACTCTGCGCTTTCACCGTTCAGCAAATACATGTGTAGAAGCACAGCGCTAGCGGAAACGACCGTTTCTCGACGTTTTCTAACTCAGGGAACAAGTTGCACACTTCTGAGATGCATTTGGGCAACTTTGTCAGAAATGAGTTTTTTGCCTAAAGAGACATGCCTATTTGCGCAGTAGTACAGATTCTGAGTATGTAACTGGGCTTGATGAAATCAGCATTTCTCTTGCTTCCCTGTGCGTAGGGAAGCTCAGTTTTAGTCACAGTAGCTCCCACAAGTGTCTCCTCAGTGTGTTCCCATTTCCTTAGAAACAGTGTATTTGCTGGGAGAAAAGTGCATTACTGTGCATTTTCACCATTCAGCAAATACATGTGTAGAAGCACAGCGCTAGCGGAAACGACCGTTTCTCGACGTTTTCTAACTCAGGGAACAAGTTGCACACTTCTGAGATGCATTTGGGCAACTTTGTCAGAAATGAGTTTTTTGCCTAAAGAGACATGCCTATTTGCGCAGTAGTACAGATTCTGAGTATGTAACTGGGCTTGATGAAATCAGCATTTCTCTTGCTTCCCTGTGCGTAGGGAAGCTCAGTTTTAGTCACTGTAGCTCCCACAAGTGTCTCCTCAGTGTGTTCCCATTTCCTTAGAAACAGTGTATTTGCTGGGAGAAAAGTGCATTACTGTGCATTTTCACCGTTCAGCAAATACAGGTGTAGAAGCACAGCGCTAGCAGAAACGACCGTTTCTCGACGTTTTCTAACTCAGGGAACAAGTTGCACACTTCTGAGATGCATTTGGGCAACTTTGTCAGAAATGAGTTTTTTGCCTAAAGAGACATGCCTATTTGCGCAGTAGTACAGATTCTGAGTATGTAACTGGGCTTGATGAAATCAGCATTTCTCTTGCTTCCCTGTGCATGGAGAAGCTCAGTTTTAGTCACTGTAGCTCCCACAAGTGTCTCCTCAGTGTGTTCCCATTTCCTTAGAAACAGTGTATTTGCTGGGAGAAAAGTGCATTACTGTGCGCTTTCACCGTTCAGCAAATACATGTGTAGAAGCACAGCGCTAGCAGAAACGACCGTTTCTCGACGTTTTCTAACTCAGGGAACAAGTTGCACACTTCTGAGATGCATTTGGGCAACTTTGTCAGAAACGAGTTTTTTGCCTAAAGAGACATGCCTATTTGCGCAGTAGTACAGATTCTGAGTATGTAACTGGGCTTGATGAAATCAGCATTTCTCTTGCTTCCCTGTGCGTAGGGAAGCTCAGTTTTTGTCACTGTAGCTCCCACAAGTGTCTCCTCAGTGTGTTCCCATTTCCTTAGAAACAGTGTATTTGCTGGGAGAAAAGTGCATTACTTTGCGCTTTCACCGTTCAGCAAATATATGTGTAGAAGCACAGCGCTAGCAGAAACGAACGTTTCTCGACGTTTTCTAACTCAGGGAACAAGTTGCACACTTCTGAGATGCATTTGGGCAAATTTGTCAGAAATGAGTTTTTTGCCTAAAGAGACATGCCTATTTGCGCAGTAGTACAGATTCTGAGTATGTAACTGGGCTTGATGAAATCAGCATTTCTCTTGCTTCCCTGTGCGTAGGGAAGCTCAGTTTTAGTCACTGTAGCTCCCACAAGTGTCTCCTCAGTGTGTTCCCATTTCCTTAGAAACAGTGTATTTGCTGGGAGAAAAGTGCATTACTCTGCGCTTTCACCGTTCAGCAAATACATGTGTAGAAGCACAGCGCTAGCGGAAACGACCGTTTCTCGACGTTTTCTAACTCAGGGAACAAGTTGCACACTTCTGAGATGCATTTGGGCAACTTTGTCAGAAATGAGTTTTTTGCCTAAAGAGACATGCCTATTTGCGCAGTAGTACAGATTCTGAGTATGTAACTGGGCTTGATGAAATCAGCATTTCACTTGCTTCCCTGTGCATGGAGAAGCTCAGTTTTAGTCACTGTAGCTCCCACAAGTGTCTCCTCAGTGTGTTCCCATTTCCTTAGAAACAGTGTATTTGCTGGGAGAAAAGTGCATTACTGTGCACTTTCACCGTTCAGCAAATACATGTGTAGAAGCACAGCGCTAGCAGAAACGACCGTTTCTCGACGTTTTCTAACTCAGGGAACAAGTTGCACACTTCTGAGATGCATTTGGGCAACTTTGTCAGAAACGAGTCTTTTGCCTAAAGAGACATGCCTATTTGCGCAGTAGTACAGATTCTGAGTATGTAACTGGGCTTGATGAAATCAGCATTTCTCTTGCTTCCCTGTGCATAGGGAAGCTCAGTTTTAGTCACTGTAGCTCCCACAAGTGTCTCCTCAGTGTGTTCCCATTTCCTTAGAAACAGTGTATTTGCTGGGAGAAAAGTGCATTACTCTGCGCTTTCACCGTTCAGCAAATACATGTGTAGAAGCACAGCGCTAGCGGAAACGACCGTTTCTCGACGTTTTCTAACTCAGGGAACAAGTTGCACACTTCTGAGATGCATTTGGGCAACTTTGTCAGAAATGAGTTTTTTGCCTAAAGAGACATGCCTATTCGCGCAGTAGTACACATTCTGAGTATGTAACTGGGCTTGATGAAATCAGCATTTCTCTTGCTTCCCTGTGCGTAGGGAAGCTCAGTTTTAGTCACAGTAGCTCCCACAAGTGTCTCCTCAGTGTGTTCCCATTTCCTTAGAAACAGTGTATTCGCTGGGAGAAAAGTGCATTACTGTGCGCTTTCACCGTTCAGCAAATACATGTGTAGAAGCACAGCGTAAGCAGAAACGAACATTTCTCGACGTTTTCAGACTCAGGGAACAAGTTGCACACTTCTGAGATGCATTTGGGCAACTTTGTCAGAAATGAGTTTTTTGCCTAAAGAGACATGCCTATTTGCGCAGTAGTACAGATTCTGAGTATGTAACTGGGCTTGATGAAATCAGCATTTCTCTTGCTTCACTGTGCGTAGGGAAGCTCAGTTTTAGTCACAGTAGCTCCCACAAGTGTCTCCTCAGTGTGTTCCCATTTCCTTAGAAACAGTGTATTTGCTGGGAGAAAAGTGCATTACTGTGCATTTTCACCATTCAGCAAATACATGTGTAGAAGCACAGCGCTAGCGGAAACGACCGTTTCTCGACGTTTTCTAACTCAGGGAACAAGTTGCACACTTCTGAGATGCATTTGGGCAACTTTGTCAGAAATGAGTTTTTTGCCTAAAGAGACATGCCTATTTGCGCAGTAGTACAGATTCTGAGTATGTAACTGGGCTTGATGAAATCAGCATTTCTCTTGCTTCCCTGTGCGTAGGGAAGCTCAGTTTTAGTCACTGTAGCTCCCACAAGTGTCTCCTCAGTGTGTTCCCATTTCCTTAGAAACAGTGTATTTGCTGGGAGAAAAGTGCATTACTGTGCATTTTCACCGTTCAGCAAATACAGGTGTAGAAGCACAGCGCTAGCAGAAACGACCGTTTCTCGACGTTTTCTAACTCAGGGAACAAGTTGCACACTTCTGAGATGCATTTGGGCAACTTTGTCAGAAATGAGTTTTTTGCCTAAAGAGACATGCCTATTTGCGCAGTAGTACAGATTCTGAGTATGTAACTGGGCTTGATGAAATCAGCATTTCTCTTGCTTCCCTGTGCATGGAGAAGCTCAGTTTTAGTCACTGTAGCTCCCACAAGTGTCTCCTCAGTGTGTTCCCATTTCCTTAGAAACAGTGTATTTGCTGGGAGAAAAGTGCATTACTGTGCGCTTTCACCGTTCAGCAAATACATGTGTAGAAGCACAGCGCTAGCAGAAACGACCGTTTCTCGACGTTTTCTAACTCAGGGAACAAGTTGCACACTTCTGAGATGCATTTGGGCAACTTTGTCAGAAACGAGTTTTTTGCCTAAAGAGACATGCCTATTTGCGCAGTAGTACAGATTCTGAGTATGTAACTGGGCTTGATGAAATCAGCATTTCTCTTGCTTCCCTGTGCGTAGGGAAGCTCAGTTTTTGTCACTGTAGCTCCCACAAGTGTCTCCTCAGTGTGTTCCCATTTCCTTAGAAACAGTGTATTTGCTGGGAGAAAAGTGCATTACTTTGCGCTTTCACCGTTCAGCAAATATATGTGTAGAAGCACAGCGCTAGCAGAAACGAACGTTTCTCGACGTTTTCTAACTCAGGGAACAAGTTGCACACTTCTGAGATGCATTTGGGCAAATTTGTCAGAAATGAGTTTTTTGCCTAAAGAGACATGCCTATTTGCGCAGTAGTACAGATTCTGAGTATGTAACTGGGCTTGATGAAATCAGCATTTCTCTTGCTTCCCTGTGCGTAGGGAAGCTCAGTTTTAGTCACTGTAGCTCCCACAAGTGTCTCCTCAGTGTGTTCCCATTTCCTTAGAAACAGTGTATTTGCTGGGAGAAAAGTGCATTACTCTGCGCTTTCACCGTTCAGCAAATACATGTGTAGAAGCACAGCGCTAGCGGAAACGACCGTTTCTCGACGTTTTCTAACTCAGGGAACAAGTTGCACACTTCTGAGATGCATTTGGGCAACTTTGTCAGAAATGAGTTTTTTGCCTAAAGAGACATGCCTATTTGTGCAGTAGTACAGATTCTGAGTATGTAACTGGGCTTGATGAAATCAGCATTTCTCTTGCTTCCCTGTGCGTAGGGAAGCTCAGTTTTAGTCACAGTAGCTCCCACAAGTGTCTCCTCAGTGTGTTCCCATTTCCTTAGAAACAGTGTATTTGCTGGGAGAAAAGTGCATTACTGTGCATTTTCACCATTCAGCAAATACATGTGTAGAAGCAAAGCGCTAGCGGAAACGACCGTTTCTCGACGTTTTCTAACTCAGGGAACAAGTTGCACACTTCTGAGATGCATTTGGGCAACTTTGTCAGAAATGAGTTTTTTGCCTAAAGAGACATGCCTATTTGCGCAGTAGTACAGATTCTGAGTATGTAACTGGGCTTGATGAAATCAGCATTTCACTTGCTTCCCTGTGCATGGAGAAGCTCAGTTTTAGTCACTGTAGCTCCCACAAGTGTCTCCTCAGTGTGTTCCCATTTCCTTAGAAACAGTGTATTTGCTGGGAGAAAAGTGCATTACTGTGCACTTTCACCGTTCAGCAAATACATGTGTAGAAGCACAGCGCTAGCAGAAACGACCGTTTCTCGACGTTTTCTAACTCAGGGAACAAGTTGCACACTTCTGAGATGCATTTGGGCAACTTTGTCAGAAACGAGTTTTTTGCCTAAAGAGACATGCCTATTTGCGCAGTAGTACAGATTCTGAGTATGTAACTGGGCTTGATGAAATCAGCATTTCTCTTGCTTCCCTGTGCGTAGGGAAGCTCAGTTTTAGTCACTGTAGCTCCCACAAGTGTCTCCTCAGTGTGTTCCCATTTCCTTAGAAACAGTGTATTTGCTGGGAGAAAATTGCATTACTCTGCGCTTTCACCGTTCAGCAAATACATGTGTAGAAGCACAGCGCTAGCGGAAACGACCGTTTCTCGACGTTTTCTAACTCAGGGAACAAGTTGCACACTTCTGAGATGCATTTGGGCAACTTTGTCAGAAATGAGTTTTTTGCCTAAAGAGACATGCCTATTTGTGCAGTAGTACAGATTCTGAGTATGTAACTGGGCTTGATGAAATCAGCATTTCTCTTGCTTCCCTGTGCGTAGGGAAGCTCAGTTTTAGTCACAGTAGCTCCCACAAGTGTCTCCTCAGTGTGTTCCCATTTCCTTAGAAACAGTGTATTTGCTGGGAGAAAAGTGCATTACTGTGCATTTTCACCATTCAGCAAATACATGTGTAGAAGCACAGCGCTAGCGGAAACGACCGTTTCTCGACGTTTTCTAACTCAGGGAACAAGTTGCACACTTCTGAGATGCATTTGGGCAACTTTGTCAGAAATGAGTTTTTTGCCTAAAGAGACATGCCTATTTGCGCAGTAGTACAGATTCTGAGTATGTAACTGGGCTTGATGAAATCAGCATTTCACTTGCTTCCCTGTGCATGGAGAAGCTCAGTTTTAGTCACTGTAGCTCCCACAAGTGTCTCCTCAGTGTGTTCCCATTTCCTTAGAAACAGTGTATTTGCTGGGAGAAAAGTGCATTACTGTGCACTTTCACCGTTCAGCAAATACATGTGTAGAAGCACAGCGCTAGCAGAAACGACCGTTTCTCGACGTTTTCTAACTCAGGGAACAAGTTGCACACTTCTGAGATGCATTTGGGCAACTTTGTCAGAAACGAGTCTTTTGCCTAAAGAGACATGCCTATTTGCGCAGTAGTACAGATTCTGAGTATGTAACTGGGCTTGATGAAATCAGCATTTCTCTTGCTTCCCTGTGCATAGGGCGGCTCAGTTTTAGTCACTGTAGCTCCCACAAGTGTCTCCTCAGTGTGTTCCCATTTCCTTAGAAACAGTGTATTTGCTGGGAGAAAAGTGCATTACTCTGCGCTTTCACCGTTCAGCAAATACATGTGTAGAAGCACAGCGCTAGCGGAAACGACCGTTTCTCGACGTTTTCTAACTCAGGGAACAAGTTGCACACTTCTGAGATGCATTTGGGCAACTTTGTCAGAAATGAGTTTTTTGCCTAAAGAGACATGCCTATTCGCGCAGTAGTACACATTCTGAGTATGTAACTGGGCTTGATGAAATCAGCATTTCTCTTGCTTCCCTGTGCGTAGGGAAGCTCAGTTTTAGTCACAGTAGCTCCCACAAGTGTCTCCTCAGTGTGTTCCCATTTCCTTAGAAACAGTGTATTCGCTGGGAGAAAAGTGCATTACTGTGCGCTTTCACCGTTCAGCAAATACATGTGTAGAAGCACAGCGTAAGCAGAAACGAACATTTCTCGACGTTTTCAAACTCAGGGAACAAGTTGCACACTTCTGAGATGCATTTGGGCAACTTTGTCAGAAATGAGTTTTTTGCCTAAAGAGACATGCCTATTTGCGCAGTAGTACAGATTCTGAGTATGTAACTGGGCTTGATGAAATCAGCATTTCTCTTGCTTCACTGTGCGTAGGGAAGCTCAGTTTTAGTCACAGTAGCTCCCACAAGTGTCTCCTCAGTGTGTTCCCATTTCCTTAGAAACAGTGTATTTGCTGGGAGAAAAGTGCATTACTGTGCGCTTTCACCGTTCAGCAAATACATGTGTAGAAGCACAGCGCTAGCGGAAACGACCGTTTCTCGACGTTTTCTAACTCAGGGAACAAGTTGCACACTTCTGAGATGCATTTGGGCAACTTTGTCAGAAATGAGTTTTTTGCCTAAAGAGACATGCCTATTTGCGCAGTAGTACAGATTCTGAGTATGTAACTGGGCTTGATGAAATCAGCATTTCTCTTGCTTCCCTGTGCGTAGGGAAGCTCAGTTTTAGTCACTGTAGCTCCCACAAGTGTCTCCTCAGTGTGTTCCCATTTCCTTAGAAACAGTGTATTTGCTGGGAGAAAAGTGCATTACTGTGCATTTTCACCGTTCAGCAAATACAGGTGTAGAAGCACAGCGCTAGCAGAAACGACCGTTTCTCGACGTTTTCTAACTCAGGGAACAAGTTGCACACTTCTGAGATGCATTTGGGCAACTTTGTCAGAAATGAGTTTTTTGCCTAAAGAGACATGCCTATTTGCGCAGTAGTACAGATTCTGAGTATGTAACTGGGCTTGATGAAATCAGCATTTCTCTTGCTTCCCTGTGCATGGAGAAGCTCAGTTTTAGTCACTGTAGCTCCCACAAGTGTCTCCTCAGTGTGTTCCCATTTCCTTAGAAACAGTGTATTTGCTGGGAGAAAAGTGCATTACTGTGCGCTTTCACCGTTCAGCAAATACATGTGTAGAAGCACAGCGCTAGCAGAAACGACCGTTTCTCGACGTTTTCTAACTCAGGGAACAAGTTGCACACTTCTGAGATGCATTTGGGCAACTTTGTCAGAAACGAGTTTTTTGCCTAAAGAGACATGCCTATTTGCGCAGTAGTACAGATTCTGAGTATGTAACTGGGCTTGATGAAATCAGCATTTCTCTTGCTTCCCTGTGCGTAGGGAAGCTCAGTTTTTGTCACTGTAGCTCCCACAAGTGTCTCCTCAGTGTGTTCCCATTTCCTTAGAAACAGTGTATTTGCTGGGAGAAAAGTGCATTACTTTGCGCTTTCACCGTTCAGCAAATATATGTGTAGAAGCACAGCGCTAGCAGAAACGAACGTTTCTCGACGTTTTCTAACTCAGAGAACAAGTTGCACACTTCTGAGATGCATTTGGGCAAATTTGTCAGAAATGAGTTTTTTGCCTAAAGAGACATGCCTATTTGCGCAGTAGTACAGATTCTGAGTATGTAACTGGGCTGGATGAAATCAGCATTTCTCTTGCTTCCCTGTGCGTAGGGAAGCTCAGTTTTAGTCACTGTAGCTCCCACAAGTGTCTCCTCAGTGTGTTCCCATTTCCTTAGAAACAGTGTATTTGCTGGGAGAAAAGTGCATTACTCTGCGCTTTCACCGTTCAGCAAATACATGTGTAGAAGCACAGCGCTAGCGGAAACGACCGTTTCTCGACGTTTTCTAACTCAGGGAACAAGTTGCACACTTCTGAGATGCATTTGGGCAACTTTGTCAGAAATGAGTTTTTTGCCTAAAGAGACATGCCTATTTGTGCAGTAGTACAGATTCTGAGTATGTAACTGGGCTTGATGAAATCAGCATTTCTCTTGCTTCCCTGTGCGTAGGGAAGCTCAGTTTTAGTCACAGTAGCTCCCACAAGTGTCTCCTCAGTGTGTTCCCATTTCCTTAGAAACAGTGTATTTGCTGGGAGAAAAGTGCATTACTGTGCATTTTCACCATTCAGCAAATACATGTGTAGAAGCACAGCGCTAGCGGAAACGACCGTTTCTCGACGTTTTCTAACTTAGGGAACAAGTTGCACACTTCTGAGATGCATTTGGGCAACTTTGTCAGAAACGAGTCTTTTGCCTAAAGAGACATGCCTATTTGCGCAGTAGTACAGATTCTGAGTATGTAACTGGGCTTGATGAAATCAGCATTTCTCTTGCTTCCCTGTGCATAGGGAAGCTCAGTTTTAGTCACTGTAGCTCCCACAAGTGTCTCCTCAGTGTGTTCCCATTTCCTTAGAAACAGTGTATTTGCTGGGAGAAAAGTGCATTACTCTGCGCTTTCACCGTTCAGCAAATACATGTGTAGAAGCACAGCGCTAGCGGAAACGACCGTTTCTCGACGTTTTCTAACTCAGGGAACAAGTTGCACACTTCTGAGATGCATTTGGGCAACTTTGTCAGAAATGAGTTTTTTGCCTAAAGAGACATGCCTATTTGCGCAGTAGTACAGATTCTGAGTATGTAACCTGGCTTGATGAAATCAGCATTTCACTTGCTTCCCTGTGCATGGAGAAGCTCAGTTTTAGTCACTGTAGCTCCCACAAGTGTCTCCTCAGTGTGTTCCCATTTCCTTAGAAACAGTGTATTTGCTGGGAGAAAAGTGCATTACTGTGCACTTTCACCGTTCAGCAAATACATGTGTAGAAGCACAGCGCTAGCAGAAACGACCGTTTCTCGACGTTTTCTAACTCAGGGAACAAGTTGCACACTTCTGAGATGCATTTGGGCAACTTTGTCAGAAACGAGTCTTTTGCCTAAAGAGACATGCCTATTTGCGCAGTAGTACAGATTCTGAGTATGTAACTGGGCTTGATGAAATCAGCATTTCTCTTGCTTCCCTGTGCATAGGGCAGCTCAGTTTTAGTCACTGTAGCTCCCACAAGTGTCTCCTCAGTGTGTTCCCATTTCCTTAGAAACAGTGTATTTGCTGGGAGAAAAGTGCATTACTCTGCGCTTTCACCGTTCAGCAAATACATGTGTAGAAGCACAGCGCTAGCGGAAACGACCGTTTCTCGACGTTTTCTAACTCAGGGAACAAGTTGCACACTTCTGAGATGCATTTGGGCAACTTTGTCAGAAATGAGTTTTTTGCCTAAAGAGACATGCCTATTCGCGCAGTAGTACACATTCTGAGTATGTAACTGGGCTTGATGAAATCAGCATTTCTCTTGCTTCCCTGTGCGTAGGGAAGCTCAGTTTTAGTCACAGTAGCTCCCACAAGTGTCTCCTCAGTGTGTTCCCATTTCCTTAGAAACAGTGTATTCGCTGGGAGAAAAGTGCATTACTGTGCGCTTTCACCGTTCAGCAAATACATGTGTAGAAGCACAGCGTAAGCAGAAACGAACATTTCTCGACGTTTTCAAACTCAGGGAACAAGTTGCACACTTCTGAGATGCATTTGGGCAACTTTGTCAGAAATGAGTTTTTTGCCTAAAGAGACATGCCTATTTGCGCAGTAGTACAGATTCTGAGTATGTAACTGGGCTTGATGAAATCAGCATTTCTCTTGCTTCACTGTGCGTAGGGAAGCTCAGTTTTAGTCACAGTAGCTCCCACAAGTGTCTCCTCAGTGTGTTCCCATTTCCTTAGAAACAGTGTATTTGCTGGGAGAAAAGTGCATTACTGTGCATTTTCACCATTCAGCAAATACATGTGTAGAAGCACAGCGCTAGCGGAAACGACCGTTTCTCGACGTTTTCTAACTCAGGGAACAAGTTGCACACTTCTGAGATGCATTTGGGCAACTTTGTCAGAAATGAGTTTTTTGCCTAAAGAGACATGCCTATTTGCGCAGTAGTACAGATTCTGAGTATGTAACTGGGCTTGATGAAATCAGCATTTCTCTTGCTTCCCTGTGCGTAGGGAAGCTCAGTTTTAGTCACTGTAGCTCCCACAAGTGTCTCCTCAGTGTGTTCCCATTTCCTTAGAAACAGTGTATTTGCTGGGAGAAAAGTGCATTACTGTGCATTTTCACCGTTCAGCAAATACAGGTGTAGAAGCACAGCGCTAGCAGAAACGACCGTTTCTCGACGTTTTCTAACTCAGGGAACAAGTTGCACACTTCTGAGATGCATTTGGGCAACTTTGTCAGAAATGAGTTTTTTGCCTAAAGAGACATGCCTATTTGCGCAGTAGTACAGATTCTGAGTATGTAACTGGGCTTGATGAAATCAGCATTTCTCTTGCTTCCCTGTGCATGGAGAAGCTCAGTTTTAGTCACTGTAGCTCCCACAAGTGTCTCCTCAGTGTGTTCCCATTTCCTTAGAAACAGTGTATTTGCTGGGAGAAAAGTGCATTACTGTGCATTTTCACCGTTCAGCAAATACATGTGTAGAAGCACAGCGCTAGCAGAAACGACCGTTTCTCGACGTTTTCTAACTCAGGGAACAAGTTGCACACTTCTGAGATGCATTTGGGCAACTTTGTCAGAAACGAGTTTTTTGCCTAAAGAGACATGCCTATTTGCGCAGTAGTACAGATTCTGAGTATGTAACTGGGCTTGATGAAATCAGCATTTCTCTTGCTTCCCTGTGCGTAGGGAAGCTCAGTTTTTGTCACTGTAGCTCCCACAAGTGTCTCCTCAGTGTGTTCCCATTTCCTTAGAAACAGTGTATTTGCTGGGAGAAAAGTGCATTACTGTGCATTTTCACCGTTCAGCAAATACAGGTGTAGAAGCACAGCGCTAGCAGAAACGACCGTTTCTCGACGTTTTCTAACTCAGGGAACAAGTTGCACACTTCTGAGATGCATTTGGGCAACTTTGTCAGAAATGAGTTTTTTGCCTAAAGAGACATGCCTATTTGCGCAGTAGTACAGATTCTGAGTATGTAACTGGGCTTGATGAAATCAGCATTTCTCTTGCTTCCCTGTGCATGGAGAAGCTCAGTTTTAGTCACTGTAGCTCCCACAAGTGTCTCCTCAGTGTGTTCCCATTTCCTTAGAAACAGTGTATTTGCTGGGAGAAAAGTGCATTACTGTGCATTTTCACCGTTCAGCAAATACATGTGTAGAAGCACAGCGCTAGCAGAAACGACCGTTTCTCGACGTTTTCTAACTCAGGGAACAAGTTGCACACTTCTGAGATGCATTTGGGCAACTTTGTCAGAAACGAGTCTTTTGCCTAAAGAGACATGCCTATTTGCGCAGTAGTACAGATTCTGAGTATGTAACTGGGCTTGATGAAATCAGCATTTCTCTTGCTTCCCTGTGCATAGGGCAGCTCAGTTTTAGTCACTGTAGCTCCCACTAGTGTCTCCTCAGTGTGTTCCCATTTCCTTAGAAACAGTGTATTTGCTGGGAGAAAAGTGCATTACTCTGCGCTTTCACCGTTCAGCAAATACATGTGTAGAAGCACAGCGCTAGCGGAAACGACCGTTTCTCGACGTTTTCTAACTCAGGGAACAAGTTGCACACTTCTGAGATGCATTTGGGCAACTTTGTCAGAAATGAGTTTTTTGCCTAAAGAGACATGCCTATTCGCGCAGTAGTACACATTCTGAGTATGTAACTGGGCTTGATGAAATCAGCATTTCTCTTGCTTCCCTGTGCGTAGGGAAGCTCAGTTTTAGTCACAGTAGCTCCCACAAGTGTCTCCTCAGTGTGTTCCCATTTCCTTAGAAACAGTGTATTCGCTGGGAGAAAAGTGCATTACTGTGCGCTTTCACCGTTCAGCAAATACATGTGTAGAAGCACAGCGTAAGCAGAAACGAACATTTCTCGACGTTTTCAAACTCAGGGAACAAGTTGCACACTTCTGAGATGCATTTGGGCAACTTTGTCAGAAATGAGTTTTTTGCCTAAAGAGACATGCCTATTTGCGCAGTAGTACAGATTCTGAGTATGTAACTGGGCTTGATGAAATCAGCATTTCTCTTGCTTCACTGTGCGTAGGGAAGCTCAGTTTTAGTCACAGTAGCTCCCACAAGTGTCTCCTCAGTGTGTTCCCATTTCCTTAGAAACAGTGTATTTGCTGGGAGAAAAGTGCATTACTGTGCATTTTCACCATTCAGCAAATACATGTGTAGAAGCACAGCGCTAGCGGAAACGACCGTTTCTCGACGTTTTCTAACTCAGGGAACAAGTTGCACACTTCTGAGATGCATTTGGGCAACTTTGTCAGAAATGAGTTTTTTGCCTAAAGAGACATGCCTATTTGCGCAGTAGTACAGATTCTGAGTATGTAACTGGGCTTGATGAAATCAGCATTTCTCTTGCTTCCCTGTGCGTAGGGAAGCTCAGTTTTAGTCACTGTAGCTCCCACAAGTGTCTCCTCAGTGTGTTCCCATTTCCTTAGAAACAGTGTATTTGCTGGGAGAAAAGTGCATTACTGTGCATTTTCACCGTTCAGCAAATACAGGTGTAGAAGCACAGCGCTAGCAGAAACGACCGTTTCTCGACGTTTTCTAACTCAGGGAACAAGTTGCACACTTCTGAGATGCATTTGGGCAACTTTGTCAGAAATGAGTTTTTTGCCTAAAGAGACATGCCTATTTGCGCAGTAGTACAGATTCTGAGTATGTAACTGGGCTTGATGAAATCAGCATTTCTCTTGCTTCCCTGTGCATGGAGAAGCTCAGTTTTAGTCACTGTAGCTCCCACAAGTGTCTCCTCAGTGTGTTCCCATTTCCTTAGAAACAGTGTATTTGCTGGGAGAAAAGTGCATTACTGTGCGCTTTCACCATTCAGCAAATACATGTGTAGAAGCACAGCGCTAGCAGAAACGACCGTTTCTCGACGTTTTCTAACTCAGGGAACAAGTTGCACACTTCTGAGATGCATTTGGGCAACTTTGTCAGAAACGAGTTTTTTGCCTAAAGAGACATGCCTATTTGCGCAGTAGTACAGATTCTGAGTATGTAACTGGGCTTGATGAAATCAGCATTTCTCTTGCTTCCCTGTGCGTAGGGAAGCTCAGTTTTTGTCACTGTAGCTCCCACAAGTGTCTCCTCAGTGTGTTCCCATTTCCTTAGAAACAGTGTATTTGCTGGGAGAAAAGTGCATTACTTTGCGCTTTCACCGTTCAGCAAATATATGTGTAGAAGCACAGCGCTAGCAGAAACGAACGTTTCTCGACGTTTTCTAACTCAGAGAACAAGTTGCACACTTCTGAGATGCATTTGGGCAAATTTGTCAGAAATGAGTTTTTTGCCTAAAGAGACATGCCTATTTGCGCAGTAGCACAGATTCTGAGTATGTAACTGGGCTTGATGAAATCAGCATTTCTCTTGCTTCCCTGTGCGTAGGGAAGCTCAGTTTTAGTCACTGTAGCTCCCACAAGTGTCTCCTCAGTGTGTTCCCATTTCCTTAGAAACAGTGTATTTGCTGGGAGAAAAGTGCATTACTCTGCGCTTTCACCGTTCAGCAAATACATGTGTAGAAGCACAGCGCTAGCGGAAACGACCGTTTCTCGACGTTTTCTAACTCAGGGAACAAGTTGCACACTTCTGAGATGCATTTGGGCAACTTTGTCAGAAATGAGTTTTTTGCCTAAAGAGACATGCCTATTTGTGCAGTAGTACAGATTCTGAGTATGTAACTGGGCTTGATGAAATCAGCATTTCTCTTGCTTCCCTGTGCGTAGGGAAGCTCAGTTTTAGTCACAGTAGCTCCCACAAGTGTCTCCTCAGTGTGTTCCCATTTCCTTAGAAACAGTGTATTTGCTGGGAGAAAAGTGCATTACTGTGCATTTTCACCATTCAGCAAATACATGTGTAGAAGCACAGCGCTAGCGGAAACGACCGTTTCTCGACGTTTTCTAACTTAGGGAACAAGTTGCACACTTCTGAGATGCATTTGGGCAACTTTGTCAGAAACGAGTCTTTTGCCTAAAGAGACATGCCTATTTGCGCAGTAGTACAGATTCTGAGTATGTAACTGGGCTTGATGAAATCAGCATTTCTCTTGCTTCCCTGTGCATAGGGAAGCTCAGTTTTAGTCACTGTAGCTCCCACAAGTGTCTCCTCAGTGTGTTCCCATTTCCTTAGAAACAGTGTATTTGCTGGGAGAAAAGTGCATTACTCTGCGCTTTCACCGTTCAGCAAATACATGTGTAGAAGCACAGCGCTAGCGGAAACGACCGTTTCTCGACGTTTTCTAACTCAGGGAACAAGTTGCACACTTCTGAGATGCATTTGGGCAACTTTGTCAGAAATGAGTTTTTTGCCTAAAGAGACATGCCTATTCGCGCAGTAGTACACATTCTGAGTATGTAACTGGGCTTGATGAAATCAGCATTTCTCTTGCTTCCCTGTGCGTAGGGAAGCTCAGTTTTAGTCACAGTAGCTCCCACAAGTGTCTCCTCAGTGTGTTCCCATTTCCTTAGAAACAGTGTATTCGCTGGGAGAAAAGTGCATTACTGTGCGCTTTCACCGTTCAGCAAATACATGTGTAGAAGCACAGCGTAAGCAGAAACGAACATTTCTCGACGTTTTCAAACTCAGGGAACAAGTTGCACACTTCTGAGATGCATTTGGGCAACTTTGTCAGAAATGAGTTTTTTGCCTAAAGAGACATGCCTATTTGCGCAGTAGTACAGATTCTGAGTATGTAACTGGGCTTGATGAAATCAGCATTTCTCTTGCTTCACTGTGCGTAGGGAAGCTCAGTTTTAGTCACAGTAGCTCCCACAAGTGTCTCCTCAGTGTGTTCCCATTTCCTTAGAAACAGTGTATTTGCTGGGAGAAAAGTGCATTACTGTGCATTTTCACCATTCAGCAAATACATGTGTAGAAGCACAGCGCTAGCGGAAACGACCGTTTCTCGACGTTTTCTAACTCAGGGAACAAGTTGCACACTTCTGAGATGCATTTGGGCAACTTTGTCAGAAATGAGTTTTTTGCCTAAAGAGACATGCCTATTTGCGCAGTAGTACAGATTCTGAGTATGTAACTGGGCTTGATGAAATCAGCATTTCTCTTGCTTCCCTGTGCGTAGGGAAGCTCAGTTTTAGTCACTGTAGCTCCCACAAGTGTCTCCTCAGTGTGTTCCCATTTCCTTAGAAACAGTGTATTTGCTGGGAGAAAAGTGCATTACTGTGCATTTTCACCGTTCAGCAAATACAGGTGTAGAAGCACAGCGCTAGCAGAAACGACCGTTTCTCGACGTTTTCTAACTCAGGGAACAAGTTGCACACTTCTGAGATGCATTTGGGCAACTTTGTCAGAAATGAGTTTTTTGCCTAAAGAGACATGCCTATTTGCGCAGTAGTACAGATTCTGAGTATGTAACTGGGCTTGATGAAATCAGCATTTCTCTTGCTTCCCTGTGCATGGAGAAGCTCAGTTTTAGTCACTGTAGCTCCCACAAGTGTCTCCTCAGTGTGTTCCCATTTCCTTAGAAACAGTGTATTTGCTGGGAGAAAAGTGCATTACTGTGCGCTTTCACCGTTCAGCAAATACATGTGTAGAAGCACAGCGCTAGCAGAAACGACCGTTTCTCGACGTTTTCTAACTCAGGGAACAAGTTGCACACTTCTGAGATGCATTTGGGCAACTTTGTCAGAAACGAGTTTTTTGCCTAAAGAGACATGCCTATTTGCGCAGTAGTACAGATTCTGAGTATGTAACTGGGCTTGATGAAATCAGCATTTCTCTTGCTTCCCTGTGCGTAGGGAAGCTCAGTTTTTGTCACTGTAGCTCCCACAAGTGTCTCCTCAGTGTGTTCCCATTTCCTTAGAAACAGTGTATTTGCTGGGAGAAAAGTGCATTACTTTGCGCTTTCACCGTTCAGCAAATATATGTGTAGAAGCACAGCGCTAGCAGAAACGAACGTTTCTCGACGTTTTCTAACTCAGAGAACAAGTTGCACACTTCTGAGATGCATTTGGGCAAATTTGTCAGAAATGAGTTTTTTGCCTAAAGAGACATGCCTATTTGCGCAGTAGTACAGATTCTGAGTATGTAACTGGGCTTGATGAAATCAGCATTTCTCTTGCTTCCCTGTGCGTAGGGAAGCTCAGTTTTAGTCACTGTAGCTCCCACAAGTGTCTCCTCAGTGTGTTCCCATTTCCTTAGAAACAGTGTATTTGCTGGGAGAAAAGTGCATTACTCTGCGCTTTCACCGTTCAGCAAATACATGTGTAGAAGCACAGCGCTAGCGGAAACGACCGTTTCTCGACGTTTTCTAACTCAGGGAACAAGTTGCACACTTCTGAGATGCATTTGGGCAACTTTGTCAGAAATGAGTTTTTTGCCTAAAGAGACATGCCTATTTGTGCAGTAGTACAGATTCTGAGTATGTAACTGGGCTTGATGAAATCAGCATTTCTCTTGCTTCCCTGTGCGTAGGGAAGCTCAGTTTTAGTCACAGTAGCTCCCACAAGTGTCTCCTCAGTGTGTTCCCATTTCCTTAGAAACAGTGTATTTGCTGGGAGAAAAGTGCATTACTGTGCATTTTCACCATTCAGCAAATACATGTGTAGAAGCACAGCGCTAGCGGAAACGACCGTTTCTCGACGTTTTCTAACTCAGGGAACAAGTTGCACACTTCTGAGATGCATTTGGGCAACTTTGTCAGAAATGAGTTTTTTGCCTAAAGAGACATGCCTATTTGCGCAGTAGTACAGATTCTGAGTATGTAACTGGGCTTGATGAAATCAGCATTTCACTTGCTTCCCTGTGCATGGAGAAGCTCAGTTTTAGTCACTGTAGCTCCCACAAGTGTCTCCTCAGTGTGTTCCCATTTCCTTAGAAACAGTGTATTTGCTGGGAGAAAAGTGCATTACTGTGCACTTTCACCGTTCAGCAAATACATGTGTAGAAGCACAGCGCTAGCAGAAACGACCGTTTCTCGACGTTTTCTAACTCAGGGAACAAGTTGCACACTTCTGAGATGCATTTGGGCAACTTTGTCAGAAACGAGTTTTTTGCCTAAAGAGACATGCCTATTTGCGCAGTAGTACAGATTCTGAGTATGTAACTGGGCTTGATGAAATCAGCATTTCTCTTGCTTCCCTGTGCGTAGGGAAGCTCAGTTTTAGTCACAGTAGCTCCCACAAGTGTCTCCTCAGTGTGTTCCCATTTCCTTAGAAACAGTGTATTTGCTGGGAGAAAAGTGCATTACTGTGCATTTTCACCATTCAGCAAATACATGTGTAGAAGCACAGCGCTAGCGGAAACGACCGTTTCTCGACGTTTTCTAACTCAGGGAACAAGTTGCACACTTCTGAGATGCATTTGGGCAACTTTGTCAGAAATGAGTTTTTTGCCTAAAGAGACATGCCTATTTGCGCAGTAGTACAGATTCTGAGTATGTAACTGGGCTTGATGAAATCAGCATTTCACTTGCTTCCCTGTGCATGGAGAAGCTCAGTTTTAGTCACTGTAGCTCCCACAAGTGTCTCCTCAGTGTGTTCCCATTTCCTTAGAAACAGTGTATTTGCTGGGAGAAAAGTGCATTACTGTGCACTTTCACCGTTCAGCAAATACATGTGTAGAAGCACAGCGCTAGCAGAAACGACCGTTTCTCGACGTTTTCTAACTCAGGGAACAAGTTGCACACTTCTGAGATGCATTTGGGCAACTTTGTCAGAAACGAGTCTTTTGCCTAAAGAGACATGCCTATTTGCGCAGTAGTACAGATTCTGAGTATGTAACTGGGCTTGATGAAATCAGCATTTCTCTTGCTTCCCTGTGCATAGGGAAGCTCAGTTTTAGTCACTGTAGCTCCCACAAGTGTCTCCTCAGTGTGTTCCCATTTCCTTAGAAACAGTGTATTTGCTGGGAGAAAAGTGCATTACTCTGCGCTTTCACCGTTCAGCAAATACATGTGTAGAAGCACAGCGCTAGCGGAAACGACCGTTTCTCGACGTTTTCTAACTCAGGGAACAAGTTGCACACTTCTGAGATGCATTTGGGCAACTTTGTCAGAAATGAGTTTTTTGCCTAAAGAGACATGCCTATTCGCGCAGTAGTACACATTCTGAGTATGTAACTGGGCTTGATGAAATCAGCATTTCTCTTGCTTCCCTGTGCGTAGGGAAGCTCAGTTTTAGTCACAGTAGCTCCCACAAGTGTCTCCTCAGTGTGTTCCCATTTCCTTAGAAACAGTGTATTCGCTGGGAGAAAAGTGCATTACTGTGCGCTTTCACCGTTCAGCAAATACATGTGTAGAAGCACAGCGTAAGCAGAAACGAACATTTCTCGACGTTTTCAAACTCAGGGAACAAGTTGCACACTTCTGAGATGCATTTGGGCAACTTTGTCAGAAATGAGTTTTTTGCCTACAGAGACATGCCTATTTGCGCAGTAGTACAGATTCTGAGTATGTAACTGGGCTTGATGAAATCAGCATTTCTCTTGCTTCACTGTGCGTAGGGAAGCTCAGTTTTAGTCACAGTAGCTCCCACAAGTGTCTCCTCAGTGTGTTCCCATTTCCTTAGAAACAGTGTATTTGCTGGGAGAAAAGTGCATTACTGTGCATTTTCACCATTCAGCAAATACATGTGTAGAAGCACAGCGCTAGCGGAAACGACCGTTTCTCGACGTTTTCTAACTCAGGGAACAAGTTGCACACTTCTGAGATGCATTTGGGCAACTTTGTCAGAAATGAGTTTTTTGCCTAAAGAGACATGCCTATTTGCGCAGTAGTACAGATTCTGAGTATGTAACTGGGCTTGATGAAATCAGCATTTCTCTTGCTTCCCTGTGCGTAGGGATGCTCAGTTTTAGTCACTGTAGCTCCCACAAGTGTCTCCTCAGTGTGTTCCCATTTCCTTAGAAACAGTGTATTTGCTGGGAGAAAAGTGCATTACTGTGCATTTTCACCGTTCAGCAAATACAGGTGTAGAAGCACAGCGCTAGCAGAAACGACCGTTTCTCGACGTTTTCTAACTCAGGGAACAAGTTGCACACTTCTGAGATGCATTTGGGCAACTTTGTCAGAAATGAGTTTTTTGCCTAAAGAGACATGCCTATTTGCGCAGTAGTACAGATTCTGAGTATGTAACTGGGCTTGATGAAATCAGCATTTCTCTTGCTTCCCTGTGCATGGAGAAGCTCAGTTTTAGTCACTGTAGCTCCCACAAGTGTCTCCTCAGTGTGTTCCCATTTCCTTAGAAACAGTGTATTTGCTGGGAGAAAAGTGCATTACTGTGCGCTTTCACCGTTCAGCAAATACATGTGTAGAAGCACAGCGCTAGCAGAAACGACCGTTTCTCGACGTTTTCTAACTCAGGGAACAAGTTGCACACTTCTGAGATGCATTTGGGCAACTTTGTCAGAAACGAGTTTTTTGCCTAAAGAGACATGCCTATTTGCGCAGTAGTACAGATTTGAGTATGTAACTGGGCTTGATGAAATCAGCATTTCTCTTGCTTCCCTGTGCGTAGGGAAGCTCAGTTTTAGTCACTGTAGCTCCCACAAGTGTCTCCTCAGTGTGTTCCCATTTCCTTAAACAGTGTATTTGCTGGGAGAAAAGTGCATTACTGTGCAATTTCACCGTTCAGCAAATACAGGTGTAGAAGCACAGCGCTAGCGGAAACGACCGTTTCTCGACGTTTTCTAACTCAGGGAACAAGTTGCACACTTCTGAGATGCATTTGGGCAACTTTGTCAGAAATGAGTTTTTTGCCTAAAGAGACATGCCTATTTGCGCAGTAGTACAGATTCTGAGTATGTAACTGGGCTTGATGAAATCAGCATTTCTCTTGCTTCCCTGTGCATGGAGAAGCTCAGTTTTAGTCACTGTAGCTCCCACAAGTGTCTCCTCAGTGTGTTCCCATTTCCTTAGAAACAGTGTATTTGCTGGGAGAAAAGTGCATTACTGTGCGCTTTCACCGTTCAGCAAATACATGTGTAGAAGCACAGCGCTAGCAGAAACGACCGTTTCTCGACGTTTTCTAACTCAGGGAACAAGTTGCACACTTCTGAGATGCATTTGGGCAACTTTGTCAGAAACGAGTTTTTTGCCTAAAGAGACATGCCTATTTGCGCAGTAGTACAGATTCTGAGTATGTAACTGGGCTTGATGAAATCAGCATTTCTCTTGCTTCCCTGTGCGTAGGGAAGCTCAGTTTTTGTCACTGTAGCTCCCACAAGTGTCTCCTCAGTGTGTTCCCATTTCCTTAGAAACAGTGTATTTGCTGGGAGAAAAGTGCATTACTGTGCGCTTTCACCGTTCAGCAAATACATGTGTAGAAGCACAGCGCTAGCAGAAAAGACCGTTTCTCGACGTTTTCTAACTCAGGGAACAAGTTGCACACTTCTGAGATGCATTTGGGCAACTTTGTCAGAAATGAGTTTTTTGCCTACTGAAACATGCCTATTTGCGCAGTAGTACAGATTCTGAGTATGTAACTGGGCTTGATGAAATCAGCATTTCTCTTGCTTCCCTGTGCGTAGGGAAGCTCAGTTTTAGTCACTGTAGCTCCCACAAGTGTCTCCTCAGTGTGTTCCCATTTCCTTAGAAACAGTGTATTTGCTGGGAGAAAAGTGCATTACTGTGCGCTTTCACCGTTCAGCAAATACATGTGTAGAAGCACAGCGCTAGCAGAAACGACCGTTTCTCGACGTTTTCTAACTCAGGGAACAAGTTGCACACTTCTGAGATGCATTTGGGCAACTTTGTCAGAAACGAGTTTTTTGCCTAATGAGACATGCCTATTTGCGCAGTAGTACAGATTCTGAGTATGTAACTGGGCTTGATGAAATCAGCATTTCTCTTGCTTCCCTGTGCGTAGGGAAGCTCAGTTTTTGTCACTGTAGCTCCCACAAGTGTCTCCTCAGTGTGTTCCCATTTCCTTAGAAACAGTGTATTTGCTGGGAGAAAAGTGCATTACTGTGCGCTTTCACCGTTCAGCAAATACATGTGTAGAAGCACAGCGCTAGCAGAAACGAACATTTCTCGACGTTTTCTAACTCAGGGAACAAGTTGCACACTTCTGAGATGCATTTGGGCAACTTTGTCAGAAACGAGTTTTTTGCCTAAAGAGACATGCCTATTTGCGCAGTAGTACAGATTCTGAGTATGTAACTGGACTTGATGAAATCAGCATTTCTCTTGCTTCCCTGTGCGTAGGGAAGCTCAGTTTTAGTCACTGTAGCTCCCACAAGTGTCTCCTCAGTGTGTTCCCATTTCCTTAGAAACAGTGTATTTGCTGGGAGAAAAGTGCATTACTGTGCGCTTTCACCGTTCAGCAAATACATGTGTAGAAGCACAGCGCTAGCAGAAACGAACATTTCTCGACGTTTTCTAACTCAGGGAACAAGTTGCACACTTCTGAGATGCATTTGGGCAACTTTGTCAGAAATGAGTTTTTTGCCTAAAGAGACATGCCTTTTTGCGCAGTAGTACAGATTCTGAGTATGTAACTGGGCTTGATGAAATCAGCATTTCTCTTGCTTCCCTGTGCGTAGGGAAGCTCAGTTTTAGTCACTGTAGCTCCCACAAGTGTCTCCTCAGTGTGTTCCCATTTCCTTAGAAACAGTGTATTTGCTGGGAGAAAAGTGCATTACTGTGCGCTTTCACCGTTCAGCAAATACATGTGTAGAAGCACAGCGCTAGCAGAAAAGACCGTTTCTCGACGTTTTCTAACTCAGGGAACAAGTTGCACACTTCTGAGATGCATTTGGGCAACTTTGTCAGAAACGAGTTTTTTGCCTAAAGAGATATGCCTATTTGCGCAGTAGTACAGATTCTGAGTATGTAGCTGGGCTTGATGAAATCAGCATTTCTCTTGCTTCCCTGTGCGTAGGGAAGCTCAGTTTTAGTCACTGTAGCTCCCACAAGTGTCTCCTCAGTGTGTTCCCATTTCCTTAGAAACAGTGTATTTGCTGGGAGAAAAGTGCATTACTGTGCGCTTTCACCATTCAGCAAATACATGTGTAGAAGCACAGCGCTAGCAGAAACGAACGTTTCTCGACGTTTTCTAACTCAGGGAACAAGTTGCACACTTCTGAGATGCATTTGGGCAACTTTGTCAGAAATGAGTTTTTTGCCTAAAGAGACATGCCTATTTGCGCAGTAGTACAGATTCTGAGTATGTAACTGGGCTTGATGAAATCAGCATTTCTCTTGCTTCCCTGTGCGTAGGGAAGCTCAGTTTTAGTCACTGTAGCTCCCACAAGTGTCTCCTCAGTGTGTTCCCATTTCCTTAGAAACAGTGTATTTGCTGGGAGAAAAGTGCATTACTGTGCGCTTTCACCGTTCAGCAAATACATGTGTAGAAGCACAGCGCTAGCAGAAACGAACATTTCTCGACGTTTTCTAACTCAGGGAACAAGTTGCACACTTGTGAGATGCATTTGGGCAACTTTGTCAGAAATGAGTTTTTTGCCTAAAGAGACATGCCTTTTTGCGCAGTAGTACAGATTCTGAGTATGTAACTGGGCTTCATGAAATCAGCATTTCTCTTGCTTCCCTGTGCGTAGGGAAGCTCAGTTTTAGTCACAGTAGCTCCCACAAGTGTCTCCTCAGTGTGTTCCCATTTCCTTAGAAACAGTGTTTTCGCTGGGAGAAAAGTGCATTACTGTGCGCTTTCACCGTTCAGCAAATACATGTGTAGAAGCACAGCGTAAGCAGAAACGAACATTTCTCGACGTTTTCAAACTCAGGGAACAAGTTGCACACTTCTGAGATGCATTTGGGCAACTTTTTCAGAAATGAGTTTTTTGCCTAAAGAGACATGCCTATTTGCGCAGTAGTACAGATTCTGAGTATGTAACTGGGCTTGATGAAATCAGCATTTCTCTTGCTTCCCTGTGCGTAGGGAAGCTCAGTTTTAGTCACAGTAGCTCCCACAAGTGTCTCCTCAGTGTGTTCCCATTTCCTTAGAAACAGTGTATTTGCTGGGAGAAAAGTGCATTACTGTGCGCTTTCACCGTTCAGCAAATACATGTGTAGAAGCACAGCGCTAGCGGAAACGACCGTTTCTCGACGTTTTCTAACTCAGGGAACAAGTTGCACACTTCTGAGATGCATTTGGGCAACTTTGTCAGAAATGAGTTTTTTGCCTAAAGAGACATGCCTATTTGCGCAGTAGTACAGATTCTGAGTATGTAACTGGGCTTGATGAAATCAGCATTTCTCTTGCTTCCCTGTGCGTAGGGAAGCTCAGTTTTAGTCACTGTAGCTCCCACAAGTGTCTCCTCAGTGTGTTCCCATTTCCTTAGAAACAGTGTATTTGCTGGGAGAAAATTGCATTACTGTGCATTTTCACCGTTCAGCAAATACAGGTGTAGAAGCACAGCGCTAGCAGAAACGACCGTTTCTCGACGTTTTCTAACTCAGGGAACAAGTTGCACACTTCTGAGATGCATTTGGGCAACTTTTTCAGAAATGAGTTTTTTGCCTAAAGAGACATGCCTATTTGCGCAGTAGTACAGATTCTGAGTATGTAACTGGGCTTGATGAAATCAGCATTTCTCTTGCTTCCCTGTGCGTAGGGAAGCTCAGTTTTAGTCACAGTAGCTCCCACAAGTGTCTCCTCAGTGTGTTCCCATTTCCTTAGAAACAGTGTATTTGCTGGGAGAAAAGTGCATTACTGTGCGCTTTCACCGTTCAGCAAATACATGTGTAGAAGCACAGCGCTAGCGGAAACGACCGTTTCTCGACGTTTTCTAACTCAGGGAACAAGTTGCACACTTCTGAGATGCATTTGGGCAACTTTGTCAGAAATGAGTTTTTTGCCTAAAGAGACATGCCTATTTGCGCAGTAGTACAGATTCTGAGTATGTAACTGGGCTTGATGAAATCAGCATTTCTCTTGCTTCCCTGTGCGTAGGGAAGCTCAGTTTTAGTCACTGTAGCTCCCACAAGTGTCTCCTCAGTGTGTTCCCATTTCCTTAGAAACAGTGTATTTGCTGGGAGAAAAGTGCATTACTGTGCATTTTCACCGTTCAGCAAATACAGGTGTAGAAGCACAGCGCTAGCAGAAACGAACGTTTCTCGACGTTTTCTAACTCAGGGAACAAGTTGCACACTTCTGAGATGCATTTGGGCAACTTTTTCAGAAATGAGTTTTTTGCCTAAAGAGACATGCCTATTTGCGCAGTAGTACAGATTTTGAGTATGTAACTGGGCTCGATGAAATCAGCATTTCTCTTGCTTCCCTGTGCGTAGGGAAGCTCAGTTTTAGTCACAGTAGCTCCCACAAGTGTCTCCTCAGTGTGTTCCCATTTCCTTAGAAACAGTGTATTTGCTGGGAGAAAAGTCCATTACTGTGCGCTTTCACCGTTCAGCAAATACATGTGTAGAAGCACAGCGCTAGCGGAAACGACCGTTTCTCGACGTTTTCTAACTCAGGGAACAACTTGCACACTTCTGAGATGCATTTGGGCAACTTTGTCAGAAATGAGTTTTTTGCCTAAAGAGACATGCCTATTTGCGCAGTAGTACAGATTCTGAGTATGTAACTGGGCTTGATGAAATCAGCATTTCTCTTGCTTCCCTGTGCGTAGGGAAGCTCAGTTTTAGTCACTGTAGCTCCCACAAGTGTCTCCTCAGTGTGTTCCCATTTCCTTAGAAACAGTGTATTTGCTGGGAGAAAAGTGCATTACTGTGCATTTTCACCGTTCAGCAAATACAGGTGTAGAAGCACAGCGCTAGCAGAAACGAACGTTTCTCGACGTTTTCTAACTCAGGGAACAAGTTGCACACTTCTGAGATGCATTTGGGCAACTTTTTCAGAAATGAGTTTTTTGCCTAAAGAGACATGCCTATTTGCGCAGTAGTACAGATTCTGAGTATGTAACTGGGCTTGATGAAATCAGCATTTCTCTTGCTTCCCTGTGCGTAGGGAAGCTCAGTTTTAGTCACAGTAGCTCCCACAAGTGTCTCCTCAGTGTGTTCCCATTTCCTTAGAAACAGTGTATTTGCTGGGAGAAAAGTCCATTACTGTGTGCTTTCACCGTTCAGCAAATACATGTGTAGAAGCACAGCGCTAGCGGAAACGACCGTTTCTCGACGTTTTCTAACTCAGGGAACAAGTTGCACACTTCTGAGATGCATTTGGGCAACTTTGTCAGAAATGAGTTTTTTGCCTAAAGAGACATGCCTATTTGCGCAGTAGTACAGATTCTGAGTATGTAACTGGGCTTGATGAAATCAGCATTTCTCTTGCTACCCTGTGCGTAGGGAAGCTCAGTTTTAGTCACTGTAGCTCCCACAAGTGTCTCCTCAGTGTGTTCCCATTTCCTTAGAAACAGTGTATTTGCTGGGAGAAAAGTGCATTACTGTGCATTTTCACCGTTCAGCAAATACAGGTGTAGAAGCACAGCGCTAGCAGAAAAGAACGTTTCTCGACGTTTTCTAACTCAGGGAACAAGTTGCACACTTCTGAGATGCATTTGGGCAACTTTGTCAGAAATGAGTTTTTTGCCTTAAGAGACATGCCTATTTGCGCAGTAGTACAGATTCTGAGTATGTAACTGGGCTTGATGAAATCAGCATTTCTCTTGCTTCCCTGTGCGTGGAGAAGCTCAGTTTTAGTCACAGTAGGTCCCACAAGTGTCTCCTCAGTGTGTTCCCATTTCCTTAGAAACAGTGTATTTTCTGGGAGAAAAGTGCATTACTGTGCGCTTTCACCGTTCAGCAAATACATGTGTAGAAGCACAGCGCTAGCAGAGACGAACATTTCTCGACGTTTTCTAACTCAGGGAACAAGTTGCACACTTCTGAGATGCATTTGGGCAACTTTGTCAGAAATGAGTTTTTTGCCTAAAGAGACATGCCTATTTGCGCAGTAGTACAGATTCTGAGTATGTAACTGGGCTTGATGAAATCAGCATTTCTCTTGCTTCCCTGTGCGTAGGGAAGCTCAGTTTTAGTCACAGTAGCTCCCACAAGTGTCTCCTCAGTGTGTTCCCATTTCCTTAGAAACAGTGTTTTCTCTGGGAGAAAAGTGCATTATTGTGCGCTTTCACCGTTCAGCAAATACATGTGTAGAAGCACAGCGTAAGCAGAAACGAACATTTCTCGACGTTTTCAAACTCAGGGAACAAGTTGCACACTTCTGAGATGCATTTGGGCAACTTTGTCAGAAATGAGTTTTTTGCCTAAAGAGACATGCCTATTTGCGCAGTAGTACAGATTCTGAGTATGTAACTGGGCTTGACGAAATCAGCGTTTCTCTTGCTTCCCTGTGCGTAGGGAAGCTCAGTTTTAGTCACAGTAGCTCCCACAAGTGTCTCCTCAGTGTGTTCCCATTTCCTTAGAAACAGTGTATTTGCTGGGAGAAAAGTGCATTACTGTGCGCTTTCACCGTTCAGCAAATACATGTGTAGAAGCACAGCGCTAGCGGAAACGACCGTTTCTCGACGTTTTCTAACTCAGGGAACAAGTTGCACACTTCTGAGATGCATTTGGGCAACTTTGTCAGAAATGAGTTTTTTGCCTAAAGAGACATGCCTATTTGCGCAGTAGTACAGATTCTGAGTGTGTAACTGGGCTTGATGAAATCAGCATTTCTCTTGCTTCCCTGTGCGTAGGGAAGCTCAGTTTTAGTCACTGTAGCTCCCACAAGTGTCTCCTCAGTGTGTTCCCATTTCCTTAGAAACAGTGTATTTGCTGGGAGAAAAGTGCATTACTGTGCATTTTCACCGTTCAGCAAATACAGGTGTAGAAGCACAGCGCTAGCGGAAACGACCGTTTCTCGACGTTTTCTAACTCAGGGAACAAGTTGCACACTTCTGAGATCCATTTGGGCAACTTTGTCAGAAATGAGTTTTTTGCCTACAGAGACATGCCTATTTGTGCAGTAGTACAGATTCTGAGTATGTAACTGGGCTTGATGAAATCAGCATTTCTCTTGCTTCCCTGTGCATGGAGAAGCTCAGTTTTAGTCATAGTAGCTCCCACAAGTGTCTCCTCAGTGTGTTCCCATTTCCTTAGAAACAGTGTATTCGCTGGGAGAAAAGTGCATTACTGTGCGCTTTCACCGTTCAGCAAATACATGTGTAGAAGCACAGCGCTAGCAGAAACGAACGTTTCTCGACATATTCTAACTCAGGGAACATGTTGCACACTTCTGAGATGCATTTGGGCAACTTTGTCAGAAATGAGTTTTTTGCCTAAAGAGACATGCCTATTTGCCCAGTAGTACAGATTCTGAGTATGTAACTGAGTTTGATGAAATCAGCATTTCTCTTGCTTCCCTGTGCGTAGGGAAGCTCAGTTTTAGTCACAGTAGCTCCCACAAGTGTCTCCTCAGTATGTTCCCATTTCCTTAGAAACAGTGTATTTGCTGGGAGAAAAGTGCATTACTGTGCGCTTTCACCGTTCAGCAAATACATGTGTAGAAGCACAGCGCTAGCAGAAACGACCGTTTCTGGATGTTTTCTAACTCAGGGAACAAGTTGCACACTTCTGAGATGCATTTGGGCAACTTTGTCAGAAATGAGTTTTTTGCCTAAAGAGACATGCCTATTTGCGCAGTAGTACAGATTCTGAGTATGTAACTGGGCTTGATGAAATCAGCATTTCTCTTGCTTCCCTGTGCGTAGGGAAGCTCAGTTTTTGTCACTGTAGCTCCCACAAGTGTCTCCTCAGTGTGTTCCCATTTCCTTAGAAACAGTGTATTTGCTGGGAGAAAAGTGCATTACTCAGCGCTTTCACCGTTCAGCAAATACATGTGTAGAAGCACAGCGCTAGCACAAACGAACATTTCTCGACGTTTTCTAACTCAGGGAACAAGTTGCACACTTCTGAGATGCATTTGGGCAACTTTGTCAGAAATGAGTTTTTTGCCTAAAGAGACATGCCTTTTTGCGCAGTAATACAGATTCTGAGTATGTAACTGGGCTTGATGAAATCAGCATTTCTCTTGCTTCCCTGTGCGTAGAGAAGCTCAGTTTTAGTCACAGTAGCTCCCACAAGTGTCTCCTCAGTGTGTTCCCATTTCCTTAGAAACAGTGTATTCGCTGGGAGAAAAGTGCATTACTCTGCGCTTTCACCGTTCAGCAAATACATGTGTAGAAGCACAGCGCTAGCAGAAACGAACGTTTCTCGACGTTTTCTAACTCAGGGAACAAGTTGCACACTTCTGAGATGCATTTGGGCAAATTTGTCAGAAATGAGTTTTTTGCCTAAAGAGACATGCCTATTTGCGCAGTAGTACAGATTCTGAGTATGTAACTGGGCTTGATGAAATCAGCATTTCTCTTGCTTCCCTGTGCGTAGGGAAGCTCAGTTTTAGTCACTGTAGCTTCCACAAGTGTCTCCTCCGTGTGTTCCCATTTCCTTAGAAACAGTGTATTTGCTGGGAGAAAAGTGCATTACTCTGCGCTTTCACCGTTCAGCAAATACATGTGTAGAAGCACAGCGCTAGCAGAAACGAACGTTTCTCGACGTTTTCTAACTCAGGGAACAAGTTGCACACTTCTGAGATGCATTTGGGCAACTTTGTCAGAAACGAGTTTTTTGCCTAAAGAGACATGCCTATTTGCGCAGTAGTACAGATTCTGAGTATGTAACTGGACTTGATGAAATCAGCATTTCTCTTGCTTCCCTGTGCGTAGGGAAGCTCAGTTTTAGTCACTGTAGCTCCCACAAGTGTCTCCTCAGTGTGTTCCCATTTCCTTAGAAACAGTGTATTTGCTGGGAGAAAAGTGCATTACTGTGCATTTTCACCGTTCAGCAAATACAGGTGTAGAAGCACAGCGCTAGCAGAAACGAACGTTTCTCAACGTTTTCTAACTCAGGGAACAAGTTGCACACTTCTGAGATGCATTTGGGCAACTTTGTCAGAAATGAGTTTTTTGCCTAAAGAGATATGCCTATTTGCGCAGTAGTACAGATTCTGAGTATGTAGCTGGGCTTGATGAAATCAGCATTTCTCTTGCTTCCCTGTGCGTAGGGAAGCTCAGTTTTAGTCACTGTAGCTCCCACAAGTGTCTCCTCAGTGTGTTCCCATTTTCTTAGAAACAGTGTATTTGCTGGGAGAAAAGTGCATTACTGTGCGCTTTCACCGTTCAGCAAATACATGTGTAGAAGCACAGCGTAAGGAGAAACGACCGTTTCTCGACGTTTTCTAACTCAGGGAACAAGTTGCACACTTCTGAGATGCATTTGGGCAACTTTGTCAGAAATGAGTTTTTTGCCTAAAGAGACATGCCTATTTGCGCAGTAGTACAGATTCTGAGTATGTAACTGGGCTTGATGAAATCAGCATTTCTCTTGCTTCCCTGTGCGTAGGGAAGCTCAGTTTTAGTCACTGTAGCTCCCACAAGTGTCTCCTCAGTGTGTTCCCATTTCCTTAGAAACAGTGTATTTGCTGGGAGAAAATTGCATTACTGTGCATTTTCACCGTTCAGCAAATACAGGTGTAGAAGCACAGCGCTAGCAGAAACGAACGTTTCTCGACGTTTTCTAACTCAGGGAACAAGTTGCACACTTCTGAGATGCATTTGGGCAACTTTGTCAGAAATGAGTTTTTTGCCTAAAGAGACATGCCTATTTGCACAGTAGTACAGATTCTGAGTATGTAACTGGGCTTGATGAAATCAGCATTTCTCTTGCTTCCCTGTGCGTAGGGAAGCTCAGTTTTAGTCACAGTAGCTCCCACAAGTGTCTCCTCAGTGTGTTCCCATTTCCTTAGAAACAGTGTATTTGCTGGGAGAAAAGTGCATTACTGTGCGCTTTCACCGTTCAGCAAATACATGTGTAGAAGCACAGCGCTAGCGGAAACGACCGTTTCTCGACGTTTTCTAACTCAGGGAACAAGTTGCACACTTCTGAGATGCATTTGGGCAACTTTGTCAGAAATGAGTTTTTTGCCTAAAGAGACATGCCTATTTGCGCAGTAGTACAGATTCTGAGTATGTAACTGGGCTTGATGAAATCAGCATTTCTCTTGCTTCCCTGTGCGTAGGGAAGCTCAGTTTTAGTCACTGTAGCTCCCACAAGTGTCTCCTCAGTGTGTTCCCATTTCCTTAGAAACAGTGTATTTGCTGGGAGAAAAGTGCATTACTGTGCATTTTCACCATTCAGCAAATACAGGTGTAGAAGCACAGCGGTAGCAGAAACGAACGTTTCTCGACGTTTTCTAACTCAGGGAACAAGTTGCACACTTCTGAGATGCATTTGGGCAACTTTGTCAGAAATCAATTTTTTGCCTAAAGAGATATGCCTATTTGCGCAGTAGTACAGATTCTGAGTATGTAACTGGGCTTGATGAAATCAGCATTTCTCTTGCTTCCCTGTGCGTAGGGAAGCTCAGTTTTAGTCACTGTAGCTCCCACAAGTGTCTCCTCAGTGTGTTCCCATTTCCTTAGAAACAGTGTATTTGCTGGGAGAAAAGTGCATTACTCTGCGCTTTCACCGTTCAGCAAATACATGTGTAGAAGCACAGCGCTAGCAGAAACGAACGTTTCTCGATGTTTTCTAACTCAGGGAACAAGTTGCACACTTCTGAGATGCATTTGGGCAACTTTGTCAGAAATGAGTTTTTTGCCTAAAGAGACATGCCTATTTGCGCAGTAGTACAGATTCTGAGTATGTAACTGGGCTTGATGAAATCAGCATTTCTCTTGCTTCCCTGTGCGTAGGGAAGCTCAGTTTTAGTCACTGTAGCTCCCACAAGTGTCTCCTCAGTGTGTTCCCATTTTCTTAGAAACAGTGTATTTGCTGGGAGAAAAGTGCATTACTGTGCGCTTTCACCGTTCAGCAAATACATGTGTAGAAGCACAGCGTAAGCAGAAACGACCGTTTCTCGACGTTTTCTAACTCAGGGAACAAGTTGCACACTTCTGAGATGCATTTGGGCAACTTTGTCAGAAATGAGTTTTTTGCCTAAAGAGACATGCCTATTTGCGCAGTAGTACAGATTCTGAGTATGTAACTGGGCTTGATGAAATCAGCATTTCTCTTGCTTCCCTGTGCGTAGGGAAGCTCAGTTTTAGTCACTGTAGCTCCCACAAGTGTCTCCTCAGTGTGTTCCCATTTCCTTAGAAACAGTGTATTTGCTGGGAGAAAATTGCATTACTGTGCATTTTCACCGTTCAGCAAATACAGGTGTAGAAGCACAGCGCTAGCAGAAACGAACGTTTCTCGACGTTTTCTAACTCAGGGAACAAGTTGCACACTTCTGAGATGCATTTGGGCAACTTTGTCAGAAATGAGTTTTTTGCCTAAAGAGACATGCCTATTTGCGCAGTAGTACAGATTCTGAGTATGTAACTGGGCTTGATGAAATCAGCATTTCTCTTGCTTCCCTGTGCGTAGGGAAGCTCAGTTTTAGTCACAGTAGCTCCCACAAGTGTCTCCTCAGTGTGTTCCCATTTCCTTAGAAACAGTGTATTTGCTGGGAGAAAAGTGCATTACTGTGCGCTTTCACCGTTCAGCAAATACATGTGTAGAAGCACAGCGCTAGCGGAAACGACCGTTTCTCGACGTTTTCTAACTCAGGGAACAAGTTGCACACTTCTGAGATGCATTTGGGCAACTTTGTCAGAAATGAGTTTTTTGCCTAAAGAGACATGCCTATTTGCGCAGTAGTACAGATTCTGAGTATGTAACTGGGCTTGATGAAATCAGCATTTCTCTTGCTTCCCTGTGCGTAGGGAAGCTCAGTTTTAGTCACTGTAGCTCCCACAAGTGTCTCCTCAGTGTGTTCCCATTTCCTTAGAAACAGTGTATTTGCTGGGAGAAAAGTGCATTACTGTGCATTTTCACCGTTCAGCAAATACAGGTGTAGAAGCACAGCGGTAGCAGAAACGAACGTTTCTCGACGTTTTCTAACTCAGGGAACAAGTTGCACACTTCTGAGATGCATTTGGTCAACTTTGTCAGAAATGAGTTTTTTGCCTAAAGAGACATGCCTATTTGCGCAGTAGTACAGATTCTGAGTATGTAACTGGGCTTGATGAAATCAGCATTTCTCTTGCTTCCCTGTGCGTGGAGAAGCTCAGTTTTAGTCACAGTAGCTCCCACAAGTGTCTCCTCAGTGTGTTCCCATTTCCTTAGAAACAGTGTATTTGTGGGAGAAAAGTGCATAACTGTGCGCTTTCACCGTTCAGCAAATACATGTGTAGAAGCACAGCGTAAGCAGAAACGAACATTTCTCGACGTTTTCAAACTCAGGGAACAAGTTGCACACTTCTGAGATGCATTTGGGCAACTTTGTCAGAAATGAGTTTTTTGCCTAAAGAGACATGCCTATTTGCGCAGTAGTACAGATTCTGAGTATGTAACTGGGCTTGACGAAATCAGCATTTCTCTTGCTTCCCTGTGCGTAGGGAAGCTCAGTTTTAGTCACAGTAGCTCCCACAAGTGTCTCCTCAGTGTGTTCCCATTTCCTTAGAAACAGTGTATTTGCTGGGAGAAAAGTGCATTACTGTGCGCTTTCACCGTTCAGCAAATACATGTGTAGAAGCACAGCGCTAGCGGAAACGACCGTTTCTCGACGTTTTCTAACTCAGGGAACAAGTTGCACACTTCTGAGATGCAATTGGGCAACTTTGTCAGAAATGAGTTTTTTGCCTAAAGAGACATGCCTATTTGCCCAGTAGTACAGATTCTGAGTGTGTAACTGAGTTTGATGAAATCAGCATTTCTCTTCCTTCCCTGTGCGTAGGGAAGCTCAGTTTTAGTCACAGTAGCTCCCACAAGTGTCTCCTCAGTGTGTTCCCATTTCCTTAGAAACAGTGTATTTGCTGGGAGAAAAGTGCATTACTGTGCGCTTTCACCGTTCAGCAAATACATGTGTAGAAGCACAGCGCTAGCAGAAAAGACCGTTTCTCGACGTTTTCTAACTCAGGGAACAAGTTGCACACTTCTGAGATGCATTTGGGCAACTTTGTCAGAAATGAGTTTTTTGCCTACTGAGACATGCCTATTTGCGCAGTAGTACAGATTCTGAGTATGTAACTGGGCTTGATGAAATCAGCATTTCTCTTGCTTCCCTGTGCGTAGGGAAGCTCAGTTTTAGTCACTGTAGCTCCCACAAGTGTCTCCTCAGTGTGTTCCCATTTTCTTAGAAACAGTGTATTTGCTGGGAGAAAAGTGCATTACTGTGCGCTTTCACCGTTCAGCAAATACATGTGTAGAAGCACAGCGTAAGCAGAAACGACCGTTTCTCGACGTTTTCTAACTCAGGGAACAAGTTGCACACTTCTGAGATGCATTTGGGCAACTTTGTCAGAAATGAGTTTTTTGCCTAAAGAGACATGCCTATTTGCGCAGTAGTACAGATTCTGAGTATGTAACTGGGCTTGATGAAATCAGCATTTCTCTTGCTTCCCTGTGCGTAGGGAAGCTCAGTTTTAGTCACTGTAGCTCCCACAAGTGTCTCCTCAGTGTGTTCCCATTTCCTTAGAAACAGTGTATTTGCTGGGAGAAAATTGCATTACTGTGCATTTTCACCGTTCAGCAAATACAGGTGTAGAAGCACAGCGCTAGCAGAAACGAACGTTTCTCGACGTTTTCTAACTCAGGGAACAAGTTGCACACTTCTGAGATGCATTTGGGCAACTTTGTCAGAAATGAGTTTTTTGCCTAAAGAGACATGCCTATTTGCGCAGTAGTACAGATTCTGAGTATGTAACTGGGCTTGATGAAATCAGCATTTCTCTTGCTTCCCTGTGCGTAGGGAAGCTCAGTTTTAGTCACAGTAGCTCCCACAAGTGTCTCCTCAGTGTGTTCCCATTTCCTTAGAAACAGTGTATTTGCTGGGAGAAAAGTGCATTACTGTGCGCTTTCACCGTTCAGCAAATACATGTGTAGAAGCACAGCGCTAGCGGAAACGACCGTTTCTCGACGTTTTCTAACTCAGGGAACAAGTTGCACACTTCTGAGATGCATTTGGGCAACTTTGTCAGAAATGAGTTTTTTGCCTAAAGAGACATGCCTATTTGCGCAGTAGTACAGATTCTGAGTATGTAACTGGGCTTGATGAAATCAGCATTTCTCTTGCTTCCCTGTGCGTAGGGAAGCTCAGTTTTAGTCACTGTAGCTCCCACAAGTGTCTCCTCAGTGTGTTCCCATTTCCTTAGAAACAGTGTATTTGCTGGGAGAAAAGTGCATTACTGTGCATTTTCACCGTTCAGCAAATACAGGTGTAGAAGCACAGCGGTAGCAGAAACGAACGTTTCTCGACGTTTTCTAACTCAGGGAACAAGTTGCACACTTCTGAGATGCATTTGGTCAACTTTGTCAGAAATGAGTTTTTTGCCTAAAGAGACATGCCTATTTGCGCAGTAGTACAGATTCTGAGTATGTAACTGGGCTTGATGAAATCAGCATTTCTCTTGCTTCCCTGTGCGTGGAGAAGCTCAGTTTTAGTCACAGTAGCTCCCACAAGTGTCTCCTCAGTGTGTTCCCATTTCCTTAGAAACAGTGTATTTGTGGGAGAAAAGTGCATAACTGTGCGCTTTCACCGTTCAGCAAATACATGTGTAGAAGCACAGCGTAAGCAGAAACGAACATTTCTCGACGTTTTCAAACTCAGGGAACAAGTTGCACACTTCTGAGATGCATTTGGGCAACTTTGTCAGAAATGAGTTTTTTGCCTAAAGAGACATGCCTATTTGCGCAGTAGTACAGATTCTGAGTATGTAACTGGGCTTGACGAAATCAGCATTTCTCTTGCTTCCCTGTGCGTAGGGAAGCTCAGTTTTAGTCACAGTAGCTCCCACAAGTGTCTCCTCAGTGTGTTCCCATTTCCTTAGAAACAGTGTATTTGCTGGGAGAAAAGTGCATTACTGTGCGCTTTCACCGTTCAGCAAATACATGTGTAGAAGCACAGCGCTAGCGGAAACGACCGTTTCTCGACGTTTTCTAACTCAGGGAACAAGTTGCACACTTCTGAGATGCAATTGGGCAACTTTGTCAGAAATGAGTTTTTTGCCTAAAGAGACATGCCTATTTGCCCAGTAGTACAGATTCTGAGTGTGTAACTGAGTTTGATGAAATCAGCATTTCTCTTCCTTCCCTGTGCGTAGGGAAGCTCAGTTTTAGTCACAGTAGCTCCCACAAGTGTCTCCTCAGTGTGTTCCCATTTCCTTAGAAACAGTGTATTTGCTGGGAGAAAAGTGCATTACTGTGCGCTTTCACCGTTCAGCAAATACATGTGTAGAAGCACAGCGCTAGCAGAAAAGACCGTTTCTCGACGTTTTCTAACTCAGGGAACAAGTTGCACACTTCTGAGATGCATTTGGGCAACTTTGTCAGAAATGAGTTTTTTGCCTACTGAGACATGCCTATTTGCGCAGTAGTACAGATTCTGAGTATGTAACTGGGCTTGATGAAATCAGCATTTCTCTTGCTTCCCTGTGCGTAGGGAAGCTCAGTTTTAGTCACTGTAGCTCCCACAAGTGTCTCCTCAGTGTGTTCCCATTTCCTTAGAAACAGTGTATTTGCTGGGAGAAAATTGCATTACTGTGCGCTTTCACCGTTCAGCAAATACATGTGTAGAAGCACAGCGCTAGCAGAAACGAACGTTTCTCGACGTTTTCTAACTCAGAGAACAAGTTGCACACTTCTGAGATGCATTTGGGCAACTTTGTCAGAAATGAGTGTTTTGACTTAAGAGACATGCCTATTTGCGCAGTAGTACAGATTCTGAGTATGTAACTGGGCTTGATGAAATCAGCATTTCAATTGCTTCCCTGTGCGTAGGAAGCTCAGTTTTAGTCACTGTAGCTCCCACAAGTGTCTCCTCAGTGTGTTCCCATTTCCTTAGAAACAGTGTATTTGCTGGGAGAAAAGTGCATTACTGTGCGCTTTCACCGTTCAGCAAATACATGTGTAGAAGCACAGCGCTAGCGGAAAAGACCGTTTCTCGACGTTTTCTAACTCAGGGAACAAGTTGCACACTTCTGAGATGCATTTGGGCAACTTTGTCAGAAACGAGTTTTTTGCCTAAAGAGACATGCCTATTTGCACAGTAGTACAGATTCTGAGTATGTAACTGGGCTTGATGAAATCAGCATTTCTCTTGCTTCCCTGTGCGTAGGGAAGCTCAGTTTTAGTCACTGTAGCTCCCACAAGTGTCTCCTCAGTGTGTTCCCATTTCCTTAGAAACAGTGTATTTGCTGGGAGAAAAGTGCATTACTGTGCATTTTCACCGTTCAGCAAATACAGGTGTAGAAGCACAGCGCTAGCAGAAACGACCGTTTCTCGACGTTTTCTAACTCAGGGAACAAGTTGCACACTTCTGAGATGCATTTGGGCAACTTTGTCAGAAATGAGTTTTTTGCCTAAAGAGATATGCCTATTTGCGCAGTAGTACAGATTCTGAGTATGTAACTGGGCTTGATGAAATCAGCATTTCTCTTGCTTCCCTGTGCGTAGGGAAGCTCAGTTTTAGTCACTGTAGCTCCCACAAGTGTCTCCTCAGTGTGTTCCCATTTCCTTAGAAACAGTGTATTTGCTGGGAGAAAAGTGCATTACTCTGCGCTTTCACCGTTCAGCAAATACATGTGTAGAAGCACAGCGCTAGCGGAAACGACCGTTTCTCGACGTTTTCTAACTCAGGGAACAAGTTGCACACTTCTGAGATGCATTTGGGCAACTTTGTCAGAAATGAGTTTTTTGCCTAAAGAGACATGCCTATTTGCGCAGTAGTACAGATTCTGAGTATGTAACTGGGCTTGATGAAATCAGCATTTCTCTTGCTTCCCTGTGCGTGGAGAAGCTCAGTTTTAGTCACAGTAGGTCCCACAAGTGTCTCCTCAGTGTGTTCCCATTTCCTTAGAAACAGTGTATTTGCTGGGAGAAAAGTGCATTACTGTGCGCTTTCACCGTTCAGCAAATACATGTGTAGAAGCAGAGCGCTAGCAGAAACGAACATTTCTCGACGTTTTCTAACTCAGGGAACAAGTTGCACACTTCTGAGATGCATTTGGGCAACTTTGTCAGAAATGAGTTTTTTGCCTAAAGAGACATGCCTATTTGCGCAGTAGTACACATTCTGAGTATGTAACTGGGCTTGATGAAATCAGCATTTCTCTTGCTTCCCTGTGCGTAGGGAAGCTCAGTTTTAGTCACAGTAGCTCCCACAAGTGTCTCCTCAGTGTGTTCCCATTTCCTTAGAAACAGTGTATTTGTGGGAGAAAAGTGCATAACTGTGCGCTTTCACCGTTCAGCAAATACATGTGTAGAAGCACAGCGTAAGCAGAAACGAACATTTCTCGACGTTTTCAAACTCAGGGAACAAGTTGCACACTTCTGAGATGCATTTGGGCAACTTTTTCAGAAATGAGTTTTTTGCCTAAAGAGACATGCCTATTTGCGCAGTAGTACAGATTCTGAGTATGTAACTGGGCTTGATGAAATCAGCATTTCTCTTGCTTCCCTGTGCGTAGGGAAGCTCAGTTTTAGTCACAGTAGCTCCCACAAGTGTCTCCTCAGTGTGTTCCCATTTCCTTAGAAACAGTGTATTTGCTGGGAGAAAAGTGCATTACTGTGCATTTTCACCGTTCAGCAAATACAGGTGTAGAAGCACAGCGCTAGCAGAAACGACCGTTTCTCGACGTTTTCTAACTCAGGGAACAAGTTGCACACTTCTGAGATGCATTTGGGCAACTTTGTCAGAAATGAGTTTTTTGCCTAAAGAGATATGCCTATTTGCGCAGTAGTACAGATTCTGAGTATGTAACTGGGCTTGATGAAATCAGCATTTCTCTTGCTTCCCTGTGCGTAGGGAAGCTCAGTTTTAGTCACTGTAGCTCCCACAAGTGTCTCCTCAGTGTGTTCCCATTTCCTTAGAAACAGTGTATTTGCTGGGAGAAAAGTGCATTACTCTGCGCTTTCACCGTTCAGCAAATACATGTGTAGAAGCACAGCGCTAGCGGAAACGACCGTTTCTCGACGTTTTCTAACTCAGGGAACAAGTTGCACACTTCTGAGATGCATTTGGGCAACTTTGTCAGAAATGAGTTTTTTGCCTAAAGAGACATGCCTATTTGCGCAGTAGTACAGATTCTGAGTATGTAACTGGGCTTGATGAAATCAGCATTTCTCTTGCTTCCCTGTGCGTGGAGAAGCTCAGTTTTAGTCACAGTAGGTCCCACAAGTGTCTCCTCAGTGTGTTCCCATTTCCTTAGAAACAGTGTATTTGCTGGGAGAAAAGTGCATTACTGTGCGCTTTCACCGTTCAGCAAATACATGTGTAGAAGCACAGCGCTAGCAGAAACGAACATTTCTCGACGTTTTCTAACTCAGGGAACAAGTTGCACACTTCTGAGATGCATTTGGGCAACTTTGTCAGAAATGAGTTTTTTGCCTAAAGAGACATGCCTATTTGCGCAGTAGTACACATTCTGAGTATGTAACTGGGCTTGATGAAATCAGCATTTCTCTTGCTTCCCTGTGCGTAGGGAAGCTCAGTTTTAGTCACAGTAGCTCCCACAAGTGTCTCCTCAGTGTGTTCCCATTTCCTTAGAAACAGTGTATTTGTGGGAGAAAAGTGCATAACTGTGCGCTTTCACCGTTCAGCAAATACATGTGTAGAAGCACAGCGTAAGCAGAAACGAACATTTCTCGACGTTTTCAAACTCAGGGAACAAGTTGCACACTTCTGAGATGCATTTGGGCAGCCTTTTCAGAAATGAGTTTTTTGCCTAAAGAGACATGCCTATTTGCGCAGTAGTACAGATTCTGAGTATGTAACTGGGCTTGATGAAATCAGCATTTCTCTTGCTTCCCTGTGCGTAGGGAAGCTCAGTTTTAGTCACAGTAGCTCCCACAAGTGTCTCCTCAGTGTGTTCCCATTTCCTTAGAAACAGTGTATTTGCTGGGAGAAAAGTGCATTACTGTGCGCTTTCACCGTTCAGCAAATACATGTGTAGAAGCACAGCGCTAGCGGAAACGACCGTTTCTCGACGTTTTTTAACTCAGGGAACAAGTTGCACACTTCTGAGATGCATTTGGGCAACTTTGTCAGAAATGAGTTTTTTGCCTAAAGAGACATGCCTAATTGCGCAGTAGTACAGATTCTGAGTATGTAACTGGGCTTGATGAAATCAGCATTTCTCTTGCTTCCCTGTGCGTAGGGAAGCTCAGTTTTAGTCACAGTAGCTCCCACAAGTGTCTCCTCAGTGTGTTCCCATTTCCTTAGAAACAGTGTATTTGCTGGGAGAAAAGTGCATTACTGTGCATTTTCACCGTTCAGCAAATACAGGTGTAGAAGCACAGCGCTAGCGGAAACGACCGTTTCTCGACGTTTTCTAACTCAGGGAACAAGTTGCACACTTCTGAGATCCATTTGGGCAACTTTGTCAGAAATGAGTTTTTTGCCTAAAGAGACATGCCTATTTGTGCAGTAGTACAGATTCTGAGTATGTAACTGGGCTTGATGAAATCAGCATTTCTCTTGCTTCCCTGTGCATGGAGAAGCTCAGTTTAGTCACTGTAGCTCCCACAAGTGTCTCCTCAGTGTGTTCCCATTTCCTTAGAAACAGTGTATTAGCTGGGAGAAAAGTGCATTACTCTGCGCTTTCACCGTTCAGCAAATACATGTGTAGAAGCACAGCGCTAGCGGAAACGACCGTTTCTCGACGTTTTCTAACTCAGGGAACAAGTTGCACACTTCTGAGATGCATTTGGGCAACTTTGTCAGAAATGAGTTTTTTGCCTAAAGAGACATGCCTATTTGCGCAGTAGTACAGATTCTGAGTATGTAACTGGGCTTGATGAAATCAGCATTTCTCTTGTTTCCCTGTGCGTGGAGAAGCTCAGTTTTAGTCACAGTAGGACCCACAAGTGTCTCCTCAGTGTGTTCCCATTTCCTTAGAAACAGTGTATTTGCTGGGAGAAAAGTGCATTACTGTGCGCTTTCACCGTTCAGCAAATACATGTGTAGAAGCACAGCGCTAGCAGAAACGAACATTTCTCGACGTTTTCTAACTCAGGGAACAAGTTGCACACATCTGAGATGCATTTGGGCAACTTTGTCAGAAATGAGTTTTTTGCCTAAAGAGACATGCCTATTTGCGCAGTAGTACACATTCTGAGTATGTAACTGGGCTTGATGAAATCAGCATTTCTCTTGCTTCCCTGTGCGTAGGGAAGCTCAGTTTTAGTCACAGTAGCTCCCACAAGTGTCTCCTCAGTGTGTTCCCATTTCCTTAGAAACAGTGTATTTGTGGGAGAAAAGTGCATAACTGTGCGCTTTCACCGTTCAGCAAATACATGTGTAGAAGCACAGCGTAAGCAGAAACGAACATTTCTCGACGTTTTCAAACTCACGGAACAAGTTGCACACTTCTGAGATGCATTTGGGCAACTTTTTCAGAAATGAGTTTTTTGCCTAAAGAGACATGCCTATTTGCGCAGTAGTACAGATTCTGAGTATGTAACTGAGTTTGATGAAATCAGCATTTCTCTTGCTTCCCTGTGCGTAGGGAAGCTCAGTTTTAGTCACAGTAGCTCCCACAAGTGTCTCCTCAGTGTGTTCCCATTTCCTTAGAAACAGTGTATTTGCTGGGAGAAAAGTGCATTACTGTGCGCTTTCACCGTTCAGCAAATACATGTGTAGAAGCACAGCGCTAGCGGAAACGACCGTTTCTCGACGTTTTCTAACTCAGGGAACAAGTTGCACACTTCTGAGATGCATTTGGGCAACTTTGTCAGAAATGAGTTTTTTGCCTAAAGAGACATGCCTAATTGCGCAGTAGTACAGATTCTGAGTATGTAACTGGGCTTGATGAAATCAGCATTTCTCTTGCTTCCCTGTGCGTAGGGAAGCTCAGTTTTAGTCACTGTAGCTCCCACAAGTGTCTCCTCAGTGTGTTCCCATTTCCTTAGAAACAGTGTATTTGCTGGGAGAAAAGTGCATTACTGTGCATTTTCACCGTTCAGCAAATACAGGTGTAGAAGCACAGCGCTAGCGGAAACGACCGTTTCTCGACGTTTTCTAACTCAGGGAACAAGTTGCACACTTCTGAGATCCATTTGGGCAACTTTGTCAGAAATGAGTTTTTTGCCTAAAGAGACATGCCTATTTGTGCAGTAGTACAGATTCTGAGTATGTAACTGGGCTTGATGAAATCAGCATTTCTCTTGCTTCCCTGTGCATGGAGAAGCTCAGTTTTAGTCATAGTAGCTCCCACAAGTGTCTCCTCAGTGTGTTCCCATTTCCTTAGAAACAGTGTATTCGCTGGGAGAAAAGTACATTACTGTGCGCTTTCACCGTTCAGCAAATACAGGTGTAGAAGCACAGCGCTAGCAGAAACGAACGTTTCTCGACATATTCTAACTCAGGGAACAAGTTGCACACTTCTGAGATGCATTTGGGCAACTTTGTGAGAAATGAGTTTTTTGCCTAAAGAGACATGCCTATTTGCCCAGTAGTACAGATTCTGAGTATGTAACTGAGTTTGATGAAATCAGCATTTCTCTTGCTTCCCTGTGCGTAGGGAAGCTCAGTTTTAGTCACAGTAGCTCCCACAAGTGTCTCCTCAGTGTGTTCCCATTTCCTTAGAAACAGTGTATTTGCTGGGAGAAAAGTGCATTACTGTGCGCTTTCACCGTTCAGCAAATACATGTGTAGAAGCACAGCGCTAGCAGAAAAGACCGTTTCTCGACGTTTTCTAACTCAGGGAACAAGTTGCACACTTCTGAGATGCATTTGGGCAACTTTGTCAGAAATGAGTTTTTTGCCTACTGAGACATGCCTATTTGCGCAGTAGTACAGATTCTGAGTATGTAACTGGGCTTGATGAAATCAGCATTTCTCTTGCTTCCCTGTGCGTAGGGAAGCTCAGTTTTAGTCACTGTAGCTCCCACAAGTGTCTCCTCAGTGTGTTCCCATTTCCTTAGAAACAGTGTATTTGCTGGGAGAAAATTGCATTACTGTGCGCTTTCACCGTTCAGCAAATACATGTGTAGAAGCACAGCGCTAGCAGAAACGAACGTTTCTCTACGTTTTCTAACTCAGAGAACAAGTTGCACACTTCTGAGATGCATTTGGGCAACTTTGTCAGAAATGAGTGTTTTGCCTTAAGAGACATGCCTATTTGCGCAGTAGTACAGATTCTGAGTATGTAACTGGGCTTGATGAAATCAGCATTTCAATTGCTTCCCTGTGCGTAGGAAGCTCAGTTTTAGTCACTGTAGCTCCCACAAGTGTCTCCTCAGTGTGTTCCCATTTCCTTAGAAACAGTGTATTTGTGGGAGAAAAGTGCATAACTGTGCGCTTTCACCGTTCAGCAAATACATGTGTAGAAGCACAGCGTAAGCAGAAACGAACATTTCTCGACGTTTTCAAACTCAGGGAACAAGTTGCACACTTCTGAGATGCATTTGGGCAACTTTTTCAGAAATGAGTTTTTTGCCTAAAGAGACATGCCTATTTGCGCAGTAGTACAGATTCTGAGTATGTAACTGGGCTTGATGAAATCAGCATTTCTCTTGCTTCCCTGTGCGTAGGGAAGCTCAGTTTTAGTCACAGTAGCTCCCACAAGTGTCTCCTCAGTGTGTTCCCATTTCCTTAGAAACAGTGTATTTGCTGGGAGAAAAGTGCATAACTGTGCGCTTTCACCGTTCAGCAAATACATGTGTAGAAGCACAGCGCTAGCGGAAACGACTGTTTCTCGACGTTTTTTAACTCAGGGAACAAGTTGCACACTTCTGAGATGCATTTGGGCAACTTTGTCAGAAATGAGTTTTTTGCCTAAAGAGACATGCCTAATTGCGCAGTAGTACAGATTCTGAGTATGTAACTGGGCTTGATGAAATCAGCATTTCTCTTGCTTCCCTGTGCGTAGGGAAGCTCAGTTTTAGTCACAGTAGCTCCCACAAGTGTCTCCTCAGTGTGTTCCCATTTCCTTAGAAACAGTGTATTTGCTGGGAGAAAAGTGCATTACTGTGCATTTTCACCGTTCAGCAAATACAGGTGTAGAAGCACAGCGCTAGCGGAAACGACCGTTTCTCGACGTTTTCTAACTCAGGGAACAAGTTGCACACTTCTGAGATCCATTTGGGCAACTTTGTCAGAAATGAGTTTTTTGCCTAAAGAGACATGCCTATTTGTGCAGTAGTACAGATTCTGAGTATGTAACTGGGCTTGATGAAATCAGCATTTCTCTTGCTTCCCTGTGCATGGAGAAGCTCAGTTTAGTCACTGTAGCTCCCACAAGTGTCTCCTCAGTGTGTTCCCATTTCCTTAGAAACAGTGTATTAGCTGGGAGAAAAGTGCATTACTCTGCGCTTTCACCGTTCAGCAAATACATGTGTAGAAGCACAGCGCTAGCGGAAACGATCGTTTCTCGACGTTTTCTAACTCAGGGAACAAGTTGCACACTTCTGAGATGCATTTGGGCAACTTTGTCAGAAATGAGTTTTTTGCCTAAAGAGACATGCCTATTTGCGCAGTAGTACAGATTCTGAGTATGTAACTGGGCTTGATGAAATCAGCATTTCTCTTGCTTCCCTGTGCGTGGAGAAGCTCAGTTTTAGTCACAGTAGGACCCACAAGTGTCTCCTCAGTGTGTTCCCATTTCCTTAGAAACAGTGTATTTGCTGGGAGAAAAGTGCATTACTGTGCGCTTTCACCGTTCAGCAAATACATGTGTAGAAGCACAGCGCTAGCAGAAACGAACATTTCTCGACGTTTTCTAACTCAGGGAACAAGTTGCACACATCTGAGATGCATTTGGGCAACTTTGTCAGAAATGAGTTTTTTGCCTAAAGAGACATGCCTATTTGCGCAGTAGTACACATTCTGAGTATGTAACTGGGCTTGATGAAATCAGCATTTCTCTTGCTTCCCTGTGCGTAGGGAAGCTCAGTTTTAGTCACAGTAGCTCCCACAAGTGTCTCCTCAGTGTGTTCCCATTTCCTTAGAAACAGTGTATTTGTGGGAGAAAAGTGCATAACTGTGCGCTTTCACCGTTCAGCAAATACATGTGTAGAAGCACAGCGTAAGCAGAAACGAACATTTCTCGACGTTTTCAAACTCACGGAACAAGTTGCACACTTCTGAGATGCATTTGGGCAACTTTTTTAGAAATGAGTTTTTTGCCTAAAGAGACATGCCTATTTGCGCAGTAGTACAGATTCTGAGTATGTAACTGAGTTTGATGAAATCAGCATTTCTCTTGCTTCCCTGTGCGTAGGGAAGCTCAGTTTTAGTCACAGTAGCTCCCACAAGTGTCTCCTCAGTGTGTTCCCATTTCCTTAGAAACAGTGTATTTGCTGGGAGAAAAGTGCATTACTGTGCGCTTTCACCGTTCAGCAAATACATGTGTAGAAGCACAGCGCTAGCGGAAACGACCGTTTCTCGACGTTTTCTAACTCAGGGAACAAGTTGCACACTTCTGAGATGCATTTGGGCAACTTTGTCAGAAATGAGTTTTTTGCCTAAAGAGACATGCCTAATTGCGCAGTAGTACAGATTCTGAGTATGTAACTGGGCTTGATGAAATCAGCATTTCTCTTGCTTCCCTGTGCGTAGGGAAGCTCAGTTTTAGTCACTGTAGCTCCCACAAGTGTCTCCTCAGTGTGTTCCCATTTCCTTAGAAACAGTGTATTTGCTGGGAGAAAAGTGCATTACTGTGCATTTTCACCGTTCAGCAAATACAGGTGTAGAAGCACAGCGCTAGCGGAAACGACCGTTTCTCGACATTTTCTAACTCAGGGAACAAGTTGCACACTTCTGAGATCCATTTGGGCAACTTTGTCAGAAATGAGTTTTTTGCCTAAAGAGACATGCCTATTTGTGCAGTAGTACAGATTCTGAGTATGTAACTGGGCTTGATGAAATCAGCATTTCTCTTGCTTCCCTGTGCATGGAGAAGCTCAGTTTTAGTCATAGTAGCTCCCACAAGTGTCTCCTCAGTGTGTTCCCATTTCCTTAGAAACAGTGTATTCGCTGGGAGAAAAGTACATTACTGTGCGCTTTCACCGTTCAGCAAATACAGGTGTAGAAGCACAGCGCTAGCAGAAACGAACGTTTCTCGACATATTCTAACTCAGGGAACAAGTTGCACACTTCTGAGATGCATTTGGGCAACTTTGTGAGAAATGAGTTTTTTGCCTAAAGAGACATGCCTATTTGCGCAGTAGTACAGATTCTGAGTATGTAACTGGGCTTGATGAAATCAGCATTTCTCTTGCTTCCCTGTGCGTGGAGAAGCTCAGTTTTAGTCACAGTAGGACCCACAAGTGTCTCCTCAGTGTGTTCCCATTTCCTTAGAAACAGTGTATTTGCTGGGAGAAAAGTGCATTACTGTGCGCTTTCACCGTTCAGCAAATACATGTGTAGAAGCACAGCGCTAGCAGAAACGAACATTTCTCGACGTTTTCTAACTCAGGGAACAAGTTGCACACATCTGAGATGCATTTGGGCAACTTTGTCAGAAATGAGTTTTTTGCCTAAAGAGACATGCCTATTTGCGCAGTAGTACACATTCTGAGTATGTAACTGGGCTTGATGAAATCAGCATTTCTCTTGCTTCCCTGTGCGTAGGGAAGCTCAGTTTTAGTCACAGTAGCTCCCACAAGTGTCTCCTCAGTGTGTTCCCATTTCCTTAGAAACAGTGTATTTGTGGGAGAAAAGTGCATAACTGTGCGCTTTCACCGTTCAGCAAATACATGTGTAGAAGCACAGCGTAAGCAGAAACGAACATTTCTCGACGTTTTCAAACTCACGGAACAAGTTGCACACTTCTGAGATGCATTTGGGCAACTTTTTTAGAAATGAGTTTTTTGCCTAAAGAGACATGCCTATTTGCGCAGTAGTACAGATTCTGAGTATGTAACTGAGTTTGATGAAATCAGCATTTCTCTTGCTTCCCTGTGCGTAGGGAAGCTCAGTTTTAGTCACAGTAGCTCCCACAAGTGTCTCCTCAGTGTGTTCCCATTTCCTTAGAAACAGTGTATTTGCTGGGAGAAAAGTGCATTACTGTGCGCTTTCACCGTTCAGCAAATACATGTGTAGAAGCACAGCGCTAGCGGAAACGACCGTTTCTCGACGTTTTCTAACTCAGGGAACAAGTTGCACACTTCTGAGATGCATTTGGGCAACTTTGTCAGAAATGAGTTTTTTGCCTAAAGAGACATGCCTAATTGCGCAGTAGTACAGATTCTGAGTATGTAACTGGGCTTGATGAAATCAGCATTTCTCTTGCTTCCCTGTGCGTAGGGAAGCTCAGTTTTAGTCACTGTAGCTCCCACAAGTGTCTCCTCAGTGTGTTCCCATTTCCTTAGAAACAGTGTATTTGCTGGGAGAAAAGTGCATTACTGTGCATTTTCACCGTTCAGCAAATACAGGTGTAGAAGCACAGCGCTAGCGGAAACGACCGTTTCTCGACATTTTCTAACTCAGGGAACAAGTTGCACACTTCTGAGATCCATTTGGGCAACTTTGTCAGAAATGAGTTTTTTGCCTAAAGAGACATGCCTATTTGTGCAGTAGTACAGATTCTGAGTATGTAACTGGGCTTGATGAAATCAGCATTTCTCTTGCTTCCCTGTGCATGGAGAAGCTCAGTTTTAGTCATAGTAGCTCCCACAAGTGTCTCCTCAGTGTGTTCCCATTTCCTTAGAAACAGTGTATTCGCTGGGAGAAAAGTACATTACTGTGCGCTTTCACCGTTCAGCAAATACAGGTGTAGAAGCACAGCGCTAGCAGAAACGAACGTTTCTCGACATATTCTAACTCAGGGAACAAGTTGCACACTTCTGAGATGCATTTGGGCAACTTTGTGAGAAATGAGTTTTTTGCCTAAAGAGACATGCCTATTTGCCCAGTAGTACAGATTCTGAGTATGTAACTGAGTTTGATGAAATCAGCATTTCTCTTGCTTCCCTGTGCGTAGGGAAGCTCAGTTTTAGTCACAGTAGCTCCCACAAGTGTCTCCTCAGTGTGTTCCCATTTCCTTAGAAACAGTGTATTTGCTGGGAGAAAAGTGCATTACTGTGCGCTTTCACCGTTCAGCAAATACATGTGTAGAAGCACAGCGCTAGCAGAAAAGACCGTTTCTCGACGTTTTCTAACTCAGGGAACAAGTTGCACACTTCTGAGATGCATTTGGGCAACTTTGTCAGAAATGAGTTTTTTGCCTACTGAGACATGCCTATTTGCGCAGTAGTACAGATTCTGAGTATGTAACTGGGCTTGATGAAATCAGCATTTCTCTTGCTTCCCTGTGCGTAGGGAAGCTCAGTTTTAGTCACTGTAGCTCCCACAAGTGTCTCCTCAGTGTGTTCCCATTTCCTTAGAAACAGTGTATTTGCTGGGAGAAAATTGCATTACTGTGCGCTTTCACCGTTCAGCAAATACATGTGTAGAAGCACAGCGCTAGCAGAAACGAACATTTCTCGACGTTTTCTAACTCAGGGAACAAGTTGCACACATCTGAGATGCATTTGGGCAACTTTGTCAGAAATGAGTTTTTTGCCTAAAGAGACATGCCTATTTGCGCAGTAGTACACATTCTGAGTATGTAACTGGGCTTGATGAAATCAGCATTTCTCTTGCTTCCCTGTGCGTAGGGAAGCTCAGTTTTAGTCACAGTAGCTCCCACAAGTGTCTCCTCAGTGTGTTCCCATTTCCTTAGAAACAGTGTATTTGTGGGAGAAAAGTGCATAACTGTGCGCTTTCACCGTTCAGCAAATACATGTGTAGAAGCACAGCGTAAGCAGAAACGAACATTTCTCGACGTTTTCAAACTCAGGGAACAAGTTGCACACTTCTGAGATGCATTTGGGCAACTTTTTCAGAAATGAGTTTTTTGCCTAAAGAGACATGCCTATTTGCGCAGTAGTACAGATTCTGAGTATGTAACTGAGTTTGATGAAATCAGCATTTCTCTTGCTTCCCTGTGCGTAGGGAAGCTCAGTTTTAGTCACAGTAGCTCCCACAAGTGTCTCCTCAGTGTGTTCCCATTTCCTTAGAAACAGTGTATTTGCTGGGAGAAAAGTGCATTACTGTGCGCTTTCACCGTTCAGCAAATACATGTGTAGAAGCACAGCGCTAGCGGAAACGACCGTTTCTCGACGTTTTCTAACTCAGGGAACAAGTTGCACACTTCTGAGATGCATTTGGGCAACTTTGTCAGAAATGAGTTTTTTGCCTAAAGAGACATGCCTAATTGCGCAGTAGTACAGATTCTGAGTATGTAACTGGGCTTGATGAAATCAGCATTTCTCTTGCTTCCCTGTGCGTAGGGAAGCTCAGTTTTAGTCACTGTAGCTCCCACAAGTGTCTCCTCAGTGTGTTCCCATTTCCTTAGAAACAGTGTATTTGCTGGGAGAAAAGTGCATTACTGTGCATTTTCACCGTTCAGCAAATACAGGTGTAGAAGCACAGCGCTAGCGGAAACGACCGTTTCTCGACATTTTCTAACTCAGGGAACAAGTTGCACACTTCTGAGATCCATTTGGGCAACTTTGTCAGAAATGAGTTTTTTGCCTAAAGAGACATGCCTATTTGTGCAGTAGTACAGATTCTGAGTATGTAACTGGGCTTGATGAAATCAGCATTTCTCTTGCTTCCCTGTGCATGGAGAAGCTCAGTTTTAGTCATAGTAGCTCCCACAAGTGTCTCCTCAGTGTGTTCCCATTTCCTTAGAAACAGTGTATTCGCTGGGAGAAAAGTACATTACTGTGCGCTTTCACCGTTCAGCAAATACAGGTGTAGAAGCACAGCGCTAGCAGAAACGAACGTTTCTCGACATATTCTAACTCAGGGAACAAGTTGCACACTTCTGAGATGCATTTGGGCAACTTTGTGAGAAATGAGTTTTTTGCCTAAAGAGACATGCCTATTTGCCCAGTAGTACAGATTCTGAGTATGTAACTGAGTTTGATGAAATCAGCATTTCTCTTGCTTCCCTGTGCGTAGGGAAGCTCAGTTTTAGTCACAGTAGCTCCCACAAGTGTCTCCTCAGTGTGTTCCCATTTCCTTAGAAACAGTGTATTTGCTGGGAGAAAAGTGCATTACTGTGCGCTTTCACCGTTCAGCAAATACATGTGTAGAAGCACAGCGCTAGCAGAAAAGACCGTTTCTCGACGTTTTCTAACTCAGGGAACAAGTTGCACACTTCTGAGATGCATTTGGGCAACTTTGTCAGAAATGAGTTTTTTGCCTACTGAGACATGCCTATTTGCGCAGTAGTACAGATTCTGAGTATGTAACTGGGCTTGATGAAATCAGCATTTCTCTTGCTTCCCTGTGCGTAGGGAAGCTCAGTTTTAGTCACTGTAGCTCCCACAAGTGTCTCCTCAGTGTGTTCCCATTTCCTTAGAAACAGTGTATTTGCTGGGAGAAAATTGCATTACTGTGCGCTTTCACCGTTCAGCAAATACATGTGTAGAAGCACAGCGCTAGCAGAAACGAACATTTCTCGACGTTTTCTAACTCAGGGAACAAGTTGCACACATCTGAGATGCATTTGGGCAACTTTGTCAGAAATGAGTTTTTTGCCTAAAGAGACATGCCTATTTGCGCAGTAGTACACATTCTGAGTATGTAACTGGGCTTGATGAAATCAGCATTTCTCTTGCTTCCCTGTGCGTAGGGAAGCTCAGTTTTAGTCACAGTAGCTCCCACAAGTGTCTCCTCAGTGTGTTCCCATTTCCTTAGAAACAGTGTATTTGTGGGAGAAAAGTGCATAACTGTGCGCTTTCACCGTTCAGCAAATACATGTGTAGAAGCACAGCGTAAGCAGAAACGAACATTTCTCGACGTTTTCAAACTCAGGGAACAAGTTGCACACTTCTGAGATGCATTTGGGCAACTTTTTCAGAAATGAGTTTTTTGCCTAAAGAGACATGCCTATTTGCGCAGTAGTACAGATTCTGAGTATGTAACTGAGTTTGATGAAATCAGCATTTCTCTTGCTTCCCTGTGCGTAGGGAAGCTCAGTTTTAGTCACAGTAGCTCCCACAAGTGTCTCCTCAGTGTGTTCCCATTTCCTTAGAAACAGTGTATTTGCTGGGAGAAAAGTGCATTACTGTGCGCTTTCACCGTTCAGCAAATACATGTGTAGAAGCACAGCGCTAGCGGAAACGACCGTTTCTCGACGTTTTCTAACTCAGGGAACAAGTTGCACACTTCTGAGATGCATTTGGGCAACTTTGTCAGAAATGAGTTTTTTGCCTAAAGAGACATGCCTAATTGCGCAGTAGTACAGATTCTGAGTATGTAACTGGGCTTGATGAAATCAGCATTTCTCTTGCTTCCCTGTGCGTAGGGAAGCTCAGTTTTAGTCACTGTAGCTCCCACAAGTGTCTCCTCAGTGTGTTCCCATTTCCTTAGAAACAGTGTATTTGCTGGGAGAAAAGTGCATTACTGTGCATTTTCACCGTTCAGCAAATAGAGGTGTAGAAGCACAGCGCTAGCGGAAACGACCGTTTCTCGACGTTTTCTAACTCAGGGAACAAGTTGCACACTTCTGAGATCCATTTGGGCAACTTTGTCAGAAATGAGTTTTTTGCCTAAAGAGACATGCCTATTTGTGCAGTAGTACAGATTCTGAGTATGTAACTGGGCTTGATGAAATCAGCATTTCTCTTGCTTCCCTGTGCATGGAGAAGCTCAGTTTTAGTCATAGTAGCTACCACAAGTGTCTCCTCAGTGTGTTCCCATTTCCTTAGAAACAGTGTATTCGCTGGGAGAAAAGTACATTACTGTGCGCTTTCACCGTTCAGCAAATACAGGTGTAGAAGCACAGCGCTAGCAGAAACGAACGTTTCTCGACATATTCTAACTCAGGGAACAAGTTGCACACTTCTGAGATGCATTTGGGCAACTTTGTCAGAAATGAGTTTTTTGCCTAAAGAGACATGCCTATTTGCGCAGTAGTACAGATTCTGAGTATGTAACTGAGTTTGATGAAATCAGCATTTCTCTTGCTTCCCTGTGTGTAGGGAAGCTCAGTTTTAGTCACAGTAGCTCCCACAAGTGTCTCCTCAGTGTGTTCCCATTTCCTTAGAAACAGTGTATTTGCTGGGAGAAAAGTGCATTACTGTGCGCTTTCACCGTTCAGCAAATACATGTGTAGAAGCACAGCGCTAGCAGAAAAGACCGTTTCTCGACGTTTTCTAACTCAGGGAACAAGTTGCACACTTCTGAGATGCATTTGGGCAACTTTGTCAGAAATGAGTTTTTTGCCTACTGAGACATGCCTATTTGCGCAGTAGTACAGATTCTGAGTATGTAACTGGGCTTGATGAAATCAGCATTTCTCTTGCTTCCCTGTGCGTAGGGAAGCTCAGTTTTAGTCACTGTAGCTCCCACAAGTGTCTCCTCAGTGTGTTCCCATTTCCTTAGAAACAGTGTATTTGCTGGGAGAAAATTGCATTACTGTGCGCTTTCACCGTTCAGCAAATACATGTGTAGAAGCACAGCGCTAGCAGAAACGAACGTTTCTCTACGTTTTCTAACTCAGAGAACAAGTTGCACACTTCTGAGATGCATTTGGGCAACTTTGTCAGAAATGAGTGTTTTGCCTTAAGAGACATGCCTATTTGCGCAGTAGTACAGATTCTGAGTATGTAACTGGGCTTGATGAAATCAGCATTTCAATTGCTTCCCTGTGCGTGGGAAGCACAGTTTTAGTCACTGTAGCTCCCACAAGTGTCTCCTCAGTGTGTTCCCATTTCCTTAGAAACAGTGTATTTGTGGGAGAAAAGTGCATAACTGTGCGCTTTCACCGTTCAGCAAATACATGTGTAGAAGCACAGCGTAAGCAGAAACGAACATTTCTCGACGTTTTCAAACTCAGGGAACAAGTTGCACACTTCTGAGATGCATTTGGGCAACTTTTTCAGAAATGAGTTTTTTGCCTAAAGAGACATGCCTATTTGCGCAGTAGTACAGATTCTGAGTATGTAACTGGGCTTGATGAAATCAGCATTTCTCTTGCTTCCCTGTGCGTAGGGAAGCTCAGTTTTAGTCACAGTAGCTCCCACAAGTGTCTCCTCAGTGTGTTCCCATTTCCTTAGAAACAGTGTATTTGCTGGGAGAAAAGTGCATTACTGTGCGCTTTCACCGTTCAGCAAATACATGTGTAGAAGCACAGCGCTAGCGGAAACGACCGTTTCTCGACGTTTTCTAACTCAGGGAACAAGTTGCACACTTCTGAGATGCATTTGGGCAACTTTGTCAGAAATGAGTTTTTTGCCTAAAGAGACATGCCTAATTGCGCAGTAGTACAGATTCTGAGTATGTAACTGGGCTTGATGAAATCAGCATTTCTCTTGCTTCCCTGTGCGTAGGGAAGCTCAGTTTTAGTCACTGTAGCTCCCACAAGTGTCTCCTCAGTGTGTTCCCATTTCCTTAGAAACAGTGTATTTGCTGGGAGAAAAGTGCATTACTGTGCATTTTCACCGTTCAGCAAATACAGGTGTAGAAGCACAGCGCTAGCGGAAACGACCGTTTCTCGACGTTTTCTAACTCAGGGAACAAGTTGCACACTTCTGAGATGCATTTGGGCAACTTTGTCAGAAATGAGTTTTTTGCCTAAAGAGACATGCCTATTTGCGCAGTAGTACAGATTCTGAGTATGTAACTGGGCTTGATGAAATCAGCATTTCTCTTGCTTCCCTGTGCATGGAGAAGCTCAGTTTTAGTCATAGTAGCTCCCACAAGTGTCTCCTCAGTGTGTTTTCATTTCCTTAGAAACAGTGTATTCGCTGGGAGAAAAGTACATTACTGTGCGCTTTCACCGTTCAGCAAATACATGTGTAGAAGCACAGCGCTAGCAGAAACGAACGTTTCTCGACATATTCTAACTCAGGGAACAAGTTGCACACTTCTGAGATGCATTTGGGCAACTTTGTCAGAAATGAGTTTTTTGCCTAAAGAGACATGCCTATTTGCCCAGTAGTACAGATTCTGAGTATGTAACTGAGTTTGATGAAATCAGCATTTCTCTTGCTTCCCTGTGCGTAGGGAAGCTCAGTTTTAGTCACAGTAGCTCCCACAAGTGTCTCCTCAGTGTGTTCCCATTTCCTTAGAAACAGTGTATTTGCTGGGAGAAAAGTGCATTACTGTGCGCTTTCACCGTTCAGCAAATACATGTGTAGAAGCACAGCGCTAGCAGAAAAGACCGTTTCTCGACGTTTTCTAACTCAGGGAACAAGTTGCACACTTCTGAGATGCATTTGGGCACCTTTGTCAGAAATGAGTTTTTTGCCTAAAGAGACATGCCTTTTTGCGCAGTAGTACAGATTCTGAGTATGTAACTGGGCTTGATGAAATCAGCATTTCTCTTGCTTCCCTGTGCGTAGGGAAGCTCAGTTTTAGTCACTGTAGCTCCCACAAGTGTCTCCTCAGTGTGTTCCCATTTCCTTAGAAACAGTGTATTTGCTGGGAGAAAATTGCATTACTGTGCGCTTTCACCGTTCAGCAAATACATGTGTAGAAGCACAGCGCTAGCAGAAACGAACGTTTCTCTACGTTTTCTAACTCAGAGAACAAGTTGCACACTTCTGAGATGCATTTGGGCAACTTTGTCAGAAATGAGTGTTTTGCCTTAAGAGACATGCCTATTTGCGCAGTAGTACAGATTCTGAGTATGTAACTGGGCTTGATGAAATCAGCATTTCAATTGCTTCCCTGTGCGTAGGAAGCTCAGTTTTAGTCACTGTAGCTCCCACAAGTGTCTCCTCAGTGTGTTCCCATTTCCTTAGAAACAGTGTATTTGCTGGGAGAAAAGTGCATTACTGTGCGCTTTCACCGTTCAGCAAATACATGTGTAGAAGCACAGCGCTAGCAGAAACGACCGTTTCTCGACGTTTTCTAACTCAGGGAACAAGTTGCACACTTCTGAGATGCATTTGGGCAACTTTGTCAGAAACGAGTTTTTTGCCTAAAGAGACATGCCTATTTGCGCAGTAGTACAGATTCTGAGTATGTAACTGGGCTTGATGAAATCAGCATTTCTCTTGCTTCCCTGTGCGTAGGGAAGCTCAGTTTTTGTCACTGTAGCTCCCACAAGTGTCTCCTCAGTGTGTTCCCATTTCCTTAGAAACAGTGTATTTGCTGGGAGAAAAGTGCATTACTGTGCGCTTTCACCGTTCAGCAAATACATGTGTAGAAGCACAGCGCTAGCACAAACGAACATTTCTCGACGTTTTCTAACTCAGGGAACAAGTTGCACACTTCTGAGATGCATTTGGGCAACTTTGTCAGAAATGAGTTTTTTGCCTAAGGAGACATGCCTTTTTGCGCAGTAGTACAGATTCTGAGTATGTAACTGGGCTTGATGAAATCAGCATTTCTCTTGCTTCCCTGTGCGTAGAGAAGCTCAGTTTTAGTCACAGTAGCTCCCACAAGTGTCTCCTCAGTGTGTTCCCATTTCCTTAGAAACAGTGTATTCGCTGGGAGAAAAGTGCATTACTGTGCGCTTTCACCGTTCAGCAAATACAGGTGTAGAAGCACAGCGCTAGCAGAAACGAACGTTTCTCGACGTTTTCTAACTCTGGGAACAAGTTGCACACTTCTGAGGTGCATTTGGGCAACTTTGTCAGAAATGAGTTTTTTCCCTACAGAGATATGCCTATTTGCGCAGTAGTACAGATTCTGAGTATGTAACTGGGCTTGATGAAATCAGCATTTCTCTTGCTTCCCTGTGCGTAGGGAAGCTCAGTTTTAGTCACAGTAGCTCCCACAAGTGTCTCCTCAGTGTGTTCCCATTTCCTTAGAAACAGTGTATTTGCTGGGAGAAAAGTCCATTACTGTGCGCTTTCACCGTTCAGCAATTACATGTGTAGAAGCACAGCGCTAGCGGAAACGACCGTTTCTCGACGTTTTCTAACTCAGGGAACAAGTTGCACACTTCTGAGATGCATTTGGGCAACTTTGTCAGAAATGAGTTTTTTGCCTAAAGAGACATGCCTATTTGCGCAGTAGTACAGATTCTGAGTATGTAACTGGGCTTGATGAAATCAGCATTTCTCTTGCTTCCCTGTGCGTAGGGAAGCTCAGTTTTAGTCACTGTAGCTCCCACAAGTGTCTCCTCAGTGTGTTCCCATTTCCTTAGAAACAGTGTATTTGCTGGGAGAAAAGTGCATTACTGTGCGCTTTCACCGTTCAGCAAATACATGTGTAGAAGCACAGCGCTAGCGGAAACGACCGTTTCTCGACGTTTTCTAACTCAGGGAACAAGTTGCGCACTTCTGAGATGCATTTGGGCAACTTTGTCAGAAATGAGTTTTTTGCCTAAAGAGACATGCCTATTTGCGCAGTAGTACAGATTCTGAGTATGTAACTGGGCTTGATGAAATCAGCATTTCTCTTGCTTCCCTGTGCGTAGGGAAGCTCAGTTTTAGTCACTGTAGCTCCCAAAAGTGTCTCCTCAGTGTGTTCCCATTTCCTTAGAAACAGTGTATTTGCTGGGAGAAAAGTGCATTACTGTGCATTTTCACCGTTCAGCAAATACAGGTGTAGAAGCACAGCGCTAGCAGAAACGAACGTTTCTCGACGTTTTCTAACTCAGGGAACAAGTTGCACACTTATGAGATGCATTTCGGCAACTTTGTCAGAAAGAAGTTTTTTGCCTAAAGAGATATGCCTATTTGCGCAGTAGTACAGATTCTGAGTATGTAACTGGGCTTGATGAAATCAGCATTTTTCTTGCTTCCCTGTGCGTAGGGAAGCTCAGTTTTAGTCACTGTAGCTCCCACAAGTGTCTCCTCAGTGTGTTCCCATTTCCTTAGACAGTGTATTTGCTGGGAGAAAAGTGCATTACTCTGCGCATTCACCGTTCAGCAAATACAAGTGTAGAAGCACAGCGCTAGCAGAAACGAACGTTTCTCGACGTTTTCTAACTCAGGGAACAAGTTGCACACTTCTGAGATGCATTTGGGCAACTTTGTCAGAGACGAGTTTTTTGCCTAAAGAGACATGCCTATTTGCGCAGTAGTACAGATTCTGAGTATGTAACTGGGCTTGATGAAATCAGCATTTCTCTTGCTTCCCTGTGCGTAGGGAAGCTCAGTTTTTGTCACTGTAGCTCCGACAAGTGTCTCCTCAGTGTGTTCCCATTTCCTTAGAAACAGTGTATTTGCTGGGAGAAAAGTGCATTACTCTGCGCTTTCACCGTTCAGCAAATACATGTGTAGAAGCACAGCGCTAGCACAAACGAACATTTCTCGACGTTTTCTAACTCAGGGAACAAGTTGCACACTTCTGAGATGCATTTGGGCAACTTTGTCAGAAATGAGTTTTTTGCCTAAAGAGACATGCCTATTTGCGCAGTAGTACAGATTCTGAGTATGTAACTGGGCTTGATGAAATCAGCATTTCTCTTGCTTCCCGGTGCGTAGAGAAGCTCAGTTTTAGTCACAGTAGCTCCCACAAGTGTCTCCTCAGTGTGTTCCCATTTCCTTAGAAACAGTGTATTTGCTGGGAGAAAAGTCCATTACTGTGCGCTTTCACCGTTCAGCAATTACATGTGTAGAAGCACAGCGCTAGCGGAAACGACCGTTTCTCGACGTTTTCTAACTCAGGGAACAAGTTGCACACTTCTGAGATGCATTTGGGCAACTTTGTCAGAAATGAGTTTTTTGCCTAAAGAGACATGCCTATTTGCGCAGTAGTACAGATTCTGAGTATGTAACTGGGCTTGATGAAATCAGCATTTCTCTTGCTTCCCTGTGCGTAGGGAAGCTCAGTTTTAGTCACTGTAGCTCCCACAAGTGTCTCCTCAGTGTGTTCCCATTTCCTCAGAAACAGTGTATTTGCTGGGAGAAAAGTGCATTACTGTGCATTTTCACCGTTCAGCAAATACAGGTGTAGAAGCACAGCGCTAGCAGAAACGACCGTTTCTCGACGTTTTCTAACTCAGGGAACAAGTTGCACACTTCTGAGATGCATTTGGGCAACTTTGTCAGAAATGAGTTTTTTGCCTAAAGAGACATGCCTATTTGCGCAGTAGTACACATTCTGAGTATGTAACTGGGCTTGATGAAATCAGCATTTCTCTTGCTTCCCTGTGCGTAGGGAAGCTCAGTTTTAGTCACAGTAGCTCCCACAAGTGTCTCCTCAGTGTGTTCCCATTTCCTTAGAAACAGTGTATTTGTGGGAGAAAAGTGCATAACTGTGCGCTTTCACCGTTCAGCAAATACATGTGTAGAAGCACAGCGCTAGCACAAACGAACATTTCTCGACGTTTTCTAACTCAGGGAACAAGTTGCACACTTCTGAGATGCATTTGGGCAACTTTGTCAGAAATGAGTTTTTTGCCTAAAGAGACATGCCTATTTGCGCAGTAGTACAGATTCTGAGTATGTAACTGGGCTTGATGAAATCAGCATTCCTCTTGCTTCCCTGTGCGTAGGGAAGCTCAGTTTTAGTCACATTAGCTCCCACAAGTGTCTCCTCAGTGTGTTCCCATTTCCTTAGAAACAGTGTATTTGCTGGGAGAAAAGTGCATTACTGTGCGCTTTCACCGTTCAGCAAATACATGTGTAGAAGCACAGCGCTAGCGGAAACGACCGTTTCTCGACGTTTTCTAACTCAGGGAACAAGTTGCACACTTCTGAGATGCATTTGGGCAACTTTGTCAGAAATGAGTTTTTTGCCTAAAGAGACATGCCTATTTGCGCAGTAGTACAGATTCTGAGTATGTAACTGGGCTTGATGAAATCAGCATTTCTCTTGCTTCACTGTGCGTAGGGAAGCTCAGTTTTAGTCACAGTAGCTCCCACAAGTGTCTCCTCAGTGTGTTCCCATTTCCTTAGAAACAGTGTATTTGCTGGGAGAAAAGTGCATTACTGTGCATTTTCACTGTTCAGCAAATACAGGTGTAGAAGCACAGCGCTAGCAGAAACGACCGTTTCTCGACGTTTTCTAACTCAGGGAACAAGTTGCACACTTCTGAGATGCATTTGGGCAACTTTGTCAGAAATGAGTTTTTTGCCTAAAGAGATATGCCTATTTGCCCAGTAGTACAGATTCTGAGTATGTAACTGGGCTTGATGAAATCAGCATTTCTCTTGCTTCCCTGTGTGTAGGGAAGCTCAGTTTTAGTCACTGTAGCTCCCACAAGTGTCTCCTCAGTGTGTTCCCATTTCCTTAGAAACAGTGTATTTGCTGGGAGAAAAGTGCATTACTGTGCATTTTCACCGTTCAGCAAATACAGGTGTAGAAGCACAGCGCTAGCAGAAACGAACGTTTCTCGACGTTTTCTAACTCAGGGAACAAGTTGCACACTTATGAGATGCATTTCGGCAACTTTGTCAGAAAGAAGTTTTTTGCCTAAAGAGATATGCCTATTTGCGCAGTAGTACAGATTCTGAGTATGTAACTGGGCTTGATGAAATCAGCATTTTTCTTGCTTCCCTGTGCGTAGGGAAGCTCAGTTTTAGTCACTGTAGCTCCCACAAGTGTCTCCTCAGTGTGTTCCCATTTCCTTAGAAACAGTGTATTTGCTGGGAGAAAAGTGCATTACTGTGCGCTTTCACCGTTCAGCAAATACATGTGTAGAAGCACAGCGCTAGCGGAAACGACCGTTTCTCGACGTTTTCTAACTCAGGGAACAAGTTGCACACTTCTGAGATGCATTTGGGCAACTTGGTCAGAAATGAGTTTTTTGCCTAAAAAGACATGCCTATTTGCGCAGTAGTACAGATTCTGAGTATGTAACTGGGCTTGATGAAATCAGCATTTCTCTTGCTTCCCTGTGCGTAGGGAAGCTCAGTTTTAGTCACAGTAGCTCCCACAAGTGTCTCCTCAGTGTGTTCCCATTTACTTAGAAACAGTGTATTCGCTGGGAGAAAAGTGCATTACTGTGCGCTTTCACCGTTCAGCAAATACATGTGTAGAAGCACAGCGTAAGCAGAAAAGAACATTTCTCGACGTTTTCAAACTCAGGGAACAAGTTGCACACTTCTGAGATGCATTTGGGCAACTTTTTCAGAAATGAGTTTTTTGCCTAAAGAGACATGCCTATTTGCGCAGTAGTACAGATTCTGAGTATGTAACTGGGCTTGATGAAATCAGCATTTCTCTTGCTTCCCTGTGCGTAGGGAAGCTCAGTTTTAGTCACAGTAGCTCCCACAAGTGTCTCCTCAGTGTGTTCCCATTTCCTTAGAAACAGTGTATTTGCTGGGAGAAAAGTGCATTACTGTGCGCTTTCACCGTTCAGCAAATACATGTGTAGAAGCACAGCGTAAGCAGAAAAGAACATTTCTCGACGTTTTCTAACTCAGGGAACAAGTTGCACACTTCTGAGATGCATTTGGGCAACTTTGTCAGAAATGAGTTTTTTGCCTAAAGAGACATGCCTATTTGCGCAGTAGTACAGATTCTGAGTATGTAACTGGGCTTGATGAAATCAGCATTTCTCTTGCTTCCCTGTGCGTAGGGAAGCTCAGTTTTAGTCACTGTAGCTCCCACAAGTGTCTCCTCAGTGTGTTCCCATTTCCTTAGAAACAGTGTATTTGCTGGGAGAAAAGTGCATTACTGTGCATTTTCACCGTTCAGCAAATACAAGTGTAGAAGCACAGCGCTAGCAGAAACGAACGTTTCTCGACATTTTCTAACTCAGGGAACAAGTTGCACACTTCTGAGATGCATTTGGGCAACTTTGTCAGAAATGAGTTTTTTGCCTAAAGAGACATGCCTATATGCGCAGTAGTACAGATTCTGAGTATGTAACTGGGCTTGATGAAATCAGCATTTCTCTTGCTTCCCTGTGCGTAGGGAAGCTCAGTTTTAGTCACAGTAGCTCCCACAAGTGTCTCCTCAGTGTGTTCCCATTTCCTTAGAAACAGTGTATTCGCTGGGAGAAAAGTGCATTACTGTGCGCTTTCACCGTTCAGCAAATACATGTGTAGAAGCACAGCGTAAGCAGAAAAGAACATTTCTTGACGTTTTCAAACTCAGGGAACAAGTTGCACACTTCTGAGATGCATTTGGGCAACTTTTTCAGAAATGAGTTTTTTGCCTAAAGAGACATGCCTATTTGCGCAGTAGTACAGATTCTGAGTATGTAACTGGGCTTGATGAAATCAGCATTTCTCTTGCTTCCCTGTGCATAGGGAAGCTCAGTTTTAGTCACAGTAGCTCCCACAAGTGTCTCCTCAGTGTGTTCCCATTTCCTTAGAAACAGTGTATTTGCTGAGAGAAAAGTGCATTACTGTGCGCTTTCACCGTTCAGCAAATACATGTGTAGAAGCACAGCGCTAGCGGAAACGACCGTTTCTCGACGTTTTCTAACTCAGGGAACAAGTTGCACACTTCTGAGATGCATTTGGGCAACTTTGTCAGAAATGAGTTTTTTGCCTAAAGAGACATGCCTATTTGCGCAGTAGTACAGATTCTGAGTATGTAACTGGGCTTGATGAAATCAGCATTTCTCTTGCTTCCCTGTGCGTAGGGAAGCTCAGTTTTAGTCACTGTAGCTCCCACAAGTGTCTCCTCTGTGTGTTCCCATTTCCTTAGAAACAGTGTATTTGCTGGGAGAAAAGTGCATTACTGTGCATTTTCACCGTTCAGCAAATACAGGTGTAGAAGCACAGCGCTAGCAGAAACGAACGTTTCTTGACGTTTTCTAACTAAGGGAACAAGTTGCACACTTCTGAGATGCATTTGGGCAACTTTGTCAGAAATGAGTTTTTTGCCTAAAGAGATATGCCTATTTGCGCAGTAGTACAGATTCTGAGTATGTAACTGGGCTTGATGAAATCAGCATTTCTCTTGCTTCCCTGTGCGTAGGGAAGCTCAGTTTTAGTCACTGTAGCTCCCACAAGTGTCTCCTCAGTGTGTTCCCATTTCCTTAGAAACAGTGTATTTGCTGGGAGAAAAGTGCATTACTCTGCGCTTTCACCGTTCAGCAAATACATGTGTAGAAGCACAGCGTAAGCAGAAAAGAACATTTCTCGACGTTTTCTAACTCAGGGAACAAGTTGCACACTTCTGAGATGCATTTGGGCAACTTTGTCAGAAATGAGTTTTTTGCCTAAAGAGACATGCCTATTTGCGCAGTAGTACAGATTCTGAGTATGTAACTGGGCTTGATGAAATCAGCATTTCTCTTGCTTCCCTGTGCGTAGGGAAGCTCAGTTTTAGTCACTGTAGCTCCCACAAGTGTCTCCTCAGTGTGTTCCCATTTCCTTAGAAACAGTGTATTTGCTGGGAGAAAAGTGCATTACTGTGCATTTTCACCGTTCAGCAAATACAAGTGTAGAAGCACAGCGCTAGCAGAAACGAACGTTTCTCGACATTTTCTAACTCAGGGAACAAGTTGCACACTTCTGAGATGCATTTGGGCAACTTTGTCAGAAATGAGTTTTTTGCCTAAAGAGACATGCCTATATGCGCAGTAGTACAGATTCTGAGTATGTAACTGGGCTTGATGAAATCAGCATTTCTCTTGCTTCCCTGTGCGTAGGGAAGCTCAGTTTTAGTCACAGTAGCTCCCACAAGTGTCTCCTCAGTGTGTTCCCATTTCCTTAGAAACAGTGTATTCGCTGGGAGAAAAGTGCATTACTGTGCGCTTTCACCATTCAGCAAATACATGTGTAGAAGCACAGCGTAAGCAGAAAAGAACATTTCTTGACGTTTTCAAACTCAGGGAACAAGTTGCACACTTCTGAGATGCATTTGGGCAACTTTTTCAGAAATGAGTTTTTTGCCTAAAGAGACATGCCTATTTGCGCAGTAGTACAGATTCTGAGTATGTAACTGGGCTTGATGAAATCAGCATTTCTCTTGCTTCCCTGTGCGTAGGGAAGCTCAGTTTTAGTCACAGTAGCTCCCACAAGTGTCTCCTCAGTGTGTTCCCATTTCCTTAGAAACAGTGTATTTGCTGGGAGAAAAGTGCATTACTGTGCGCTTTCACCGTTCAGCAAATACATGTGTAGAAGCACAGCGCTAGCGGAAACGACCGTTTCTCGACGTTTTCTAACTCAGGGAACAAGTTGCACACTTCTGAGATGCATTTGGGCAACTTTGTCAGAAATGAGTTTTTTGCCTAAAGAGACATGCCTATTTGCGCAGTAGTACAGATTCTGAGTATGTAACTGGGCTTGATGAAATCAGCATTTCTCTTGCTTCCCTGTGCGTAGGGAAGCTCAGTTTTAGTCACTGTAGCTCCCACAAGTGTCTCCTCTGTGTGTTCCCATTTCCTTAGAAACAGTGTATTTGCTGGGAGAAAAGTGCATTACTGTGCATTTTCACCGTTCAGCAAATACAGGTGTAGAAGCACAGCGCTAGCAGAAACGAACGTTTCTTGACGTTTTCTAACTAAGGGAACAAGTTGCACACTTCTGAGATGCATTTGGGCAACTTTGTCAGAAATGAGTTTTTTGCCTAAAGAGATATGCCTATTTGCGCAGTAGTACAGATTCTGAGTATGTAACTGGGCTTGATGAAATCAGCATTTCTCTTGCTTCCCTGTGCGTAGGGAAGCTCAGTTTTAGTCACTGTAGCTCCCAAAAGTGTCTCCTCAGTGTGTTCCCATTTCCTTAGAAACAGTGTATTTGCTGGGAGAAAAGTGCATTACTCTGCGCTTTCACCGTTCAGCAAATACATGTGTAGAAGCACAGCGCTAGCGGAAACGACCGTTTCTCGACGTTTTCTAACTCAGGGAACAAGTTGCACACTTCTGAGATGCATTTGGGCAACTTGGTCAGAAATGAGTTTTTTGCCTAAAGAGACATGCCTATTTGCGCAGTAGTACAGATTCTGAGTATGTAACTGGGCTTGATGAAATCAGCATTTCTCTTGCTTCCCTGTGCGTAGGGAAGCTCAGTTTTAGTCACAGTAGCTCCCACAAGTGTCTCCTCAGTGTGTTCCCATTTACTTAGAAACAGTGTATTCGCTGGGAGAAAAGTGCATTACTGTGCGCTTTCACCGTTCAGCAAATACATGTGTAGAAGCACAGCGTAAGCAGAAAAGAACATTTCTCGACGTTTTCAAACTCAGGGAACAAGTTGCACACTTCTGAGATGCATTTGGGCAACTTTGTCAGAAATGAGTTTTTTGCCTAAAGAGACATGCCTATTTGCGCAGTAGTACAGATTCTGAGTATGTAACTGGGCTTGATGAAATCAGCATTTCTCTTGCTTCCCTGTGCGTAGGGAAGCTCAGTTTTAGTCACAGTAGCTCCCACAAGTGTCTCCTCAGTGTGTTCCCATTTCCTTAGAAACAGTGTATTTGCTGGGAGAAAAGTGCATTACTGTGCGCTTTCACCGTTCAGCAAATACATGTGTAGAAGCACAGCGTAAGCAGAAAAGAACATTTCTCGACGTTTTCTAACTCAGGGAACAAGTTGCACACTTCTGAGATGCATTTGGGCAACTTTGTCAGAAATGAGTTTTTTGCCTAAAGAGACATGCCTATTTGCGCAGTAGTACAGATTCTGAGTATGTAACTGGGCTTGATGAAATCAGCATTTCTCTTGCTTCCCTGTGCGTAGGGAACCTCAGTTTTAGTCACTGTAGCTCCCACAAGTGTCTCCTCAGTGTGTTCCCATTTCCTTAGAAACAGTGTATTTGCTGGGAGAAAAGTGCATTACTGTGCATTTTCACCGTTCAGCAAAGACAGGTGTAGAAGCACAGCGCTAGCAGAAACGAACGTTTCTCGACGTTTTCTAACTCAGGGAACAAGTTGCACACTTATGAGATGCATTTCGGCAACTTTGTCAGAAATGAGTTTTTTGCCTAAAGAGATATGCCTATTTGCGCAGTAGTACAGATTCTGAGTATGTAACTGGGCTTGATGAAATCAGCATTTTTCTTGCTTCCCTGTGCGTAGGGAAGCTCAGTTTTAGTCACTGTAGCTCCCACAAGTGTCTCCTCAGTGTGTTCCCATTTCCTTAGAAACGGTGTATTTGCTGGGAGAAAAGTGCATTACTCTGCGCATTCACCGTTCAGCAAATACAAGTGTAGAAGCACAGCGCTAGCAGAAACGAACTTTTCTCGACGTTTTCTAACTCAGGGAACAAGTTGCACACTTCTGAGATGCATTTGGGCAACTTTGTCAGAAATGAGTTTTTTGCCTAAAGAGACATGCCTATTTGCGCAGTAGTACAGATTCTGAGTATGTAACTGGGCTTGATGAAATCAGCATTTCTCTTGCTTCCCTGTGCGTAGAGAAGCTCAGTTTTAGTCATAGTAGCTCCCACAAGTGTCTCTTCTGTGTGTTCCCATTTCCTTAGAAACAGTGTATTTGCTGGGAGAAAAGTGCATTGCTGTGCGCTTTCACCGTTCAGCAAATACAAGTGTAGAAGCACAGCGCTAGCAGAAACGAACGTTTCTCGACATTTTCTAACTCAGGGAACAAGTTGCACACTTCTGAGATGCATTTGGGCAACTTTGTCAGAAATGAGTTTTTTGCCTAAAGAGACATGCCTATATGCGCAGTAGTACAGATTCTGAGTATGTAACTGGGCTTGATGAAATCAGCATTTCTCTTGCTTCCCTGTGCGTAGGGAAGCTCAGTTTTAGTCACAGTAGCTCCCACAAGTGTCTCCTCAGTGTGTTCCCATTTCCTTAGAAACAGTGTATTCGCTGGGAGAAAAGTGCATTACTGTGCGCTTTCACCGTTCAGCAAATACATGTGTAGAAGCACAGCGTAAGCAGAAAAGAACATTTCTTGACGTTTTCAAACTCAGGGAACAAGTTGCACACTTCTGAGATGCATTTGGGCAACTTTTTCAGAAATGAGTTTTTTGCCTAAAGAGACATGCCTATTTGCGCAGTAGTACAGATTCTGAGTATGTAACTGGGCTTGATGAAATCAGCATTTCTCTTGCTTCCCTGTGCATAGGGAAGCTCAGTTTTAGTCACAGTAGCTCCCACAAGGGTCTCCTCAGTGTGTTCCCATTTCCTTAGAAACAGTGTATTTGCTGAGAGAAAAGTGCATTACTGTGCGCTTTCACCGTTCAGCAAATACATGTGTAGAAGCACAGCGCTAGCGGAAACGACCGTTTCTCGACGTTTTCTAACTCAGGGAACAAGTTGCACACTTCTGAGATGCATTTGGGCAACTTTGTCAGAAATGAGTTTTTTGCCTAAAGAGACATGCCTATTTGCGCAGTAGTACAGATTCTGAGTATGTGACTGGGCTTGATGAAATCAGTATTTCTCTTGCTTCCCTGTGCGTAGGGAAGCTCAGTTTTAGTCACTGTAGCTCCCACAAGTGTCTCCTCAGTGTGTTCCCATTTCCTTAGAAACAGTGTATTTGCTGGGAGAAAAGTGCATTACTCTGCGCTTTCACCGTTCAGCAAATACATGTGTAGAAGCACAGCGCTAGCGGAAACGACCGTTTCTCGACGTTTTCTAACTCAGGGAACAAGTTGCACACTTCTGAGATGCATTTGGGCAACTTTGTCAGAAATGAGTTTTTTGCCTAAAGAGACATGCCTATTTGCGCAGTAGTACAGATTCTGAGTATGTAACTGGGCTTGATGAAATCAGCATTTCTCTTGCTTCCCTGTGCGTAGGGAAGCTCAGTTTTAGTCACTGTAGCTCCCACAAGTGTCTCCTCTGTGTGTTCCCATTTCCTTAGAAACAGTGTATTTGCTGGGAGAAAAGTGCATTACTGTGCATTTTCACCGTTCAGCAAATACAGGTGTAGAAGCACAGCGCTAGCAGAAACGAACGTTTCTTGACGTTTTCTAACTAAGGGAACAAGTTGCACACTTCTGAGATGCATTTGGGCAACTTTGTCAGAAATGAGTTTTTTGCCTAAAGAGATATGCCTATTTGCGCAGTAGTACAGATTCTGAGTATGTAACTGGGCTTGATGAAATCAGCATTTCTCTTGCTTCCCTGTGCGTAGGGAAGCTCAGTTTTAGTCACTGTAGCTCCCACAAGTGTCTCCTCAGTGTGTTCCCATTTCCTTAGAAACAGTGTATTTGCTGGGAGAAAAGTGCATTACTCTGCGCTTTCACCGTTCAGCAAATACATGTGTAGAAGCACAGCGCTAGCGGAAACGACCGTTTCTCGACGTTTTCTGACTCAGGGAACAAGTTGCACACTTCTGAGATGCATTTGGACAACTTGGTCAGAAATGAGTTTTTTGCCTAAAGAGACATGCCTATTTGCGCAGTAGTACAGATTCTGAGTATGTAACTGGGCTTGATGAAATCAGCATTTCTCTTGCTTCCCTGTGCGTAGGGAAGCTCAGTTTTAGTCACAGTAGCTCCCACAAGTGTCTCCTCAGTGTGTTCCCATTTACTTAGAAACAGTGTATTCGCTGGGAGAAAAGTGCATTACTGTGCGCTTTCACCGTTCAGCAAATACATGTGTAGAAGCACAGCGTAAGCAGAAAAGAACATTTCTCGACGTTTTCAAACTCAGGGAACAAGTTGCACACTTCTGAGATGCATTTGGGCAACTTTGTCAGAAATGAGTTTTTTGCCTAAAGAGACATGCCTATTTGCGCAGTAGTACAGATTCTGAGTATGTAACTGGGCTTGATGAAATCAGCATTTCTCTTGCTTCCCTGTGCGTAGGGAAGCTCAGTTTTAGTCACAGTAGCTCCCACAAGTGTCTCCTCAGTGTGTTCCCATTTCCTTAGAAACAGTGTATTTGCTGGGAGAAAAGTGCATTACTGTGCGCTTTCACCGTTCAGCAAATACATGTGTAGAAGCACAGCGTAAGCAGAAAAGAACATTTCTCGACGTTTTCTAACTCAGGGAACAAGTTGCACACTTCTGAGATGCATTTGGGCAACTTTGTCAGAAATGAGTTTTTTGCCTAAAGAGACATGCCTATTTGCGCAGTAGTACAGATTCTGAGTATGTAACTGGGCTTGATGAAATCAGCATTTCTCTTGCTTCCCTGTGCGTAGGGAACCTCAGTTTTAGTCACTGTAGCTCCCACAAGTGTCTCCTCAGTGTGTTCCCATTTCCTTAGAAACAGTGTATTTGCTGGGAGAAAAGTGCATTACTGTGCATTTTCACCGTTCAGCAAAGACAGGTGTAGAAGCACAGCGCTAGCAGAAACGAACGTTTCTCGACGTTTTCTAACTCAGGGAACAAGTTGCACACTTATGAGATGCATTTCGGCAACTTTGTCAGAAATGAGTTTTTTGCCTAAAGAGATATGCCTATTTGCGCAGTAGTACAGATTCTGAGTATGTAACTGGGCTTGATGAAATCAGCATTTTTCTTGCTTCCCTGTGCGTAGGGAAGCTCAGTTTTAGTCACTGTAGCTCCCACAAGTGTCTCCTCAGTGTGTTCCCATTTCCTTAGAAACGGTGTATTTGCTGGGAGAAAAGTGCATTACTCTGCGCATTCACCGTTCAGCAAATACAAGTGTAGAAGCACAGCGCTAGCAGAAACGAACTTTTCTCGACGTTTTCTAACTCAGGGAACAAGTTGCACACTTCTGAGATGCATTTGGGCAACTTTGTCAGAAATGAGTTTTTTGCCTAAAGAGACATGCCTATTTGCGCAGTAGTACAGATTCTGAGTATGTAACTGGGCTTGATGAAATCAGCATTTCTCTTGCTTCCCTGTGCGTAGAGAAGCTCAGTTTTAGTCATAGTAGCTCCCACAAGTGTCTCTTCTGTGTGTTCCCATTTCCTTAGAAACAGTGTATTTGCTGGGAGAAAAGTGCATTGCTGTGCGCTTTCACCGTTCAGCAAATACAAGTGTAGAAGCACAGCGCTAGCAGAAACGAACGTTTCTCGACATTTTCTAACTCAGGGAACAAGTTGCACACTTCTGAGATGCATTTGGGCAACTTTGTCAGAAATGAGTTTTTTGCCTAAAGAGACATGCCTATATGCGCAGTAGTACAGATTCTGAGTATGTAACTGGGCTTGATGAAATCAGCATTTCTCTTGCTTCCCTGTGCGTAGGGAAGCTCAGTTTTAGTCACAGTAGCTCCCACAAGTGTCTCCTCAGTGTGTTCCCATTTCCTTAGAAACAGTGTATTCGCTGGGAGAAAAGTGCATTACTCTGCGCTTTCACCGTTCAGCAAATACATGTGTAGAAGCACAGCGTAAGCAGAAAAGAACATTTCTTGACGTTTTCAAACTCAGGGAACAAGTTGCACACTTCTGAGATGCATTTGGGCAACTTGGTCAGAAATGAGTTTTTTGCCTAAAGAGACATGCCTATTTGCGCAGTAGTACAGATTCTGAGTATGTAACTGGGCTTGATGAAATCAGCATTTCTCTTGCTTCCCTGTGCGTAGGGAAGCTCAGTTTTAGTCACAGTAGCTCCCACAAGTGTCTCCTCAGTGTGTTCCCATTTCCTTAGAAACAGTGTATTTGCTAAGAGAAAAGTGCATTACTGTGCGCTTTCACCGTTCAGCAAATACATGTGTAGAAGCACAGCGCTAGCGGAAACGACCGTTTCTCGACGTTTTCTAACTCAGGGAACAAGTTGCACACTTCTGAGATGCATTTGGGCAACTTTGTCAGAAATGAGTTTTTTGCCTAAAGAGACATGCCTATTTGCGCAGTAGTACAGATTCTGAGTATGTAACTGGGCTTGATGAAATCAGCATTTCTCTTGCTTCCCTGTGCGTAGGGAAGCTCAGTTTTAGTCACTGTAGCTCCCACAAGTGTCTCCTCTGTGTGTTCCCATTTCCTTAGAAACAGTGTATTTGCTGGGAGAAAAGTGCATTACTGTGCATTTTCACCGTTCAGCAAATACAGGTGTAGAAGCACAGCGCTAGCAGAAACGAACGTTTCTTGACGTTTTCTAACTAAGGGAACAAGTTGCACACTTCTGAGATGCATTTGGGCAACTTTGTCAGAAATGAGTTTTTTGCCTAAAGAGATATGCCTATTTGCGCAGTAGTACAGATTCTGAGTATGTAACTGGGCTTGATGAAATCAGCATTTCTCTTGCTTCCCTGTGCGTAGGGAAGCTCAGTTTTAGTCACTGTAGCTCCCACAAGTGTCTCCTCAGTGTGTTCCCATTTCCTTAGAAACAGTGTATTTGCTGGGAGAAAAGTGCATTACTCTGCGCTTTCACCGTTCAGCAAATACATGTGTAGAAGCACAGCGTAAGCAGAAAAGAACATTTCTCGACGTTTTCTAACTCAGGGAACAAGTTGCACACTTCTGAGATGCATTTGGGCAACTTTGTCAGAAATGAGTTTTTTGCCTAAAGAGACATGCCTATTTGCGCAGTAGTACAGATTCTGAGTATGTAACTGGGCTTGATGAAATCAGCATTTCTCTTGCTTCCCTGTGCGTAGGGAAGCTCAGTTTTAGTCACTGTAGCTCCCACAAGTGTCTCCTCAGTGTGTTCCCATTTCCTTAGAAACAGTGTATTTGCTGGGAGAAAAGTGCATTACTGTGCATTTTCACCGTTCAGCAAATACAAGTGTAGAAGCACAGCGCTAGCAGAAACGAACGTTTCTCGACATTTTCTAACTCAGGGAACAAGTTGCACACTTCTGAGATGCATTTGGGCAACTTTGTCAGAAATGAGTTTTTTGCCTAAAGAGACATGCCTATATGCGCAGTAGTACAGATTCTGAGTATGTAACTGGGCTTGATGAAATCAGCATTTCTCTTGCTTCCCTGTGCGTAGGGAAGCTCAGTTTTAGTCACAGTAGCTCCCACAAGTGTCTCCTCAGTGTGTTCCCATTTCCTTAGAAACAGTGTATTCGCTGGGAGAAAAGTGCATTACTGTGCGCTTTCACCATTCAGCAAATACATGTGTAGAAGCACAGCGTAAGCAGAAAAGAACATTTCTTGACGTTTTCAAACTCAGGGAACAAGTTGCACACTTCTGAGATGCATTTGGGCAACTTTTTCAGAAATGAGTTTTTTGCCTAAAGAGACATGCCTATTTGCCCAGTAGTACAGATTCTGAGTATGTAACTGGGCTTGATGAAATCAGCATTTCTCTTGCTTCCCTGTTCGTAGGGAAGCTCAGTTTTAGTCACAGTAGCTCCCACAAGTGTCTCCTCAGTGTGTTCCCATTTCCTTAGAAACAGTGTATTTGCTGGGAGAAAAGTGCATTACTGTGCGCTTTCACCGTTCAGCAAATACATGTGTAGAAGCACAGCGCTAGCGGAAACGACCGTTTCTCGACGTTTTCTAACTCAGGGAACAAGTTGCACACTTCTGAGATGCATTTGGGCAACTTTGTCAGAAATGAGTTTTTTGCCTAAAGAGACATGCCTATTTGCGCAGTAGTACAGATTCTGAGTATGTAACTGGGCTTGATGAAATCAGCATTTCTCTTGCTTCCCTGTGCGTAGGGAAGCTCAGTTTTAGTCACTGTAGCTCCCACAAGTGTCTCCTCTGTGTGTTCCCATTTCCTTAGAAACAGTGTATTTGCTGGGAGAAAAGTGCATTACTGTGCATTTTCACCGTTCAGCAAATACAGGTGTAGAAGCACAGCGCTAGCAGAAACGAACGTTTCTTGACGTTTTCTAACTAAGGGAACAAGTTGCACACTTCTGAGATGCATTTGGGCAACTTTGTCAGAAATGAGTTTTTTGCCTAAAGAGATATGCCTATTTGTGCAGTAGTACAGATTCTGAGTATGTAACTGGGCTTGATGAAATCAGCATTTCTCTTGCTTCCCTGTGCGTAGGGAAGCTCAGTTTTAGTCACTGTAGCTCCCACAAGTGTCTCCTCAGTGTGTTCCCATTTCCTTAGAAACAGTGTATTTGCTGGGAGAAAAGTGCATTACTCTGCGCTTTCACCGTTCAGCAAATACATGTGTAGAAGCACAGCGCTAGCGGAAACGACCGTTTCTCGACGTTTTCTAACTCAGGGAACAAGTTGCACACTTCTGAGATGCATTTGGGCAACTTGGTCAGAAATGAGTTTTTTGCCTAAAGAGACATGCCTATTTGCGCAGTAGTACAGATTCTGAGTATGTAACTGGGCTTGATGAAATCAGCATTTCTCTTGCTTCCCTGTGCGTAGGGAAGCTCAGTTTTAGTCACAGTAGCTCCCACAAGTGTCTCCTCAGTGTGTTCCCATTTACTTAGAAACAGTGTATTCGCTGGGAGAAAAGTGCATTACTGTGCGCTTTCACCGTTCAGCAAATACATGTGTAGAAGCACAGCGTAAGCAGAAAAGAACATTTCTCGACGTTTTCAAACTCAGGAAACAAGTTGCACACTTCTGAGATGCATTTGGGCAACTTTTTCAGAAATGAGTTTTTTGCCTAAAGAGACATGCCTATTTGCGCAGTAGTACAGATTCTGAGTATGTAACTGGGCTTGATGAAATCAGCATTTCTCTTGCTTCCCTGTGCGTAGGGAAGCTCAGTTTTAGTCACAGTAGCTCCCACAAGTGTCTCCTCAGTGTGTTCCCATTTCCTTAGAAACAGTGTATTTGCTGGGAGAAAAGTGCATTACTGTGCGCTTTCACCGTTCAGCAAATACATGTGTAGAAGCACAGCGTAAGCAGAAAAGAACATTTCTCGACGTTTTCTAACTCAGGGAACAAGTTGCACACTTCTGAGATGCATTTGGGCAACTTTGTCAGAAATGAGTTTTTTGCCTAAAGAGACATGCCTATTTGCGCAGTAGTACAGATTCTGAGTATGTAACTGGGCTTGATGAAATCAGCATTTCTCTTGCTTCCCTGTGCGTAGGGAACCTCAGTTTTAGTCACTGTAGCTCCCACAAGTGTCTCCTCAGTGTGTTCCCATTTCCTTAGAAACAGTGTATTTGCTGGGAGAAAAGTGCATTACTGTGCATTTTCACCGTTCAGCAAAGACAGGTGTAGAAGCACAGCGCTAGCAGAAACGAACGTTTCTCGACGTTTTCTAACTCAGGGAACAAGTTGCACACTTATGAGATGCATTTCGGCAACTTTGTCAGAAATGAGTTTTTTGCCTAAAGAGATATGCCTATTTGCGCAGTAGTACAGATTCTGAGTATGTAACTGGGCTTGATGAAATCAGCATTTTTCTTGCTTCCCTGTGCGTAGGGAAGCTCAGTTTTAGTCACTGTAGCTCCCACAAGTGTCTCCTCAGTGTGTTCCCATTTCCTTAGAAACGGTGTATTTGCTGGGAGAAAAGTGCATTACTCTGCGCATTCACCGTTCAGCAAATACAAGTGTAGAAGCACAGCGCTAGCAGAAACGAACTTTTCTCGACGTTTTCTAACTCAGGGAACAAGTTGCACACTTCTGAGATGCATTTGGGCAACTTTGTCAGAAATGAGTTTTTTGCCTAAAGAGACATGCCTATTTGCGCAGTAGTACAGATTCTGAGTATGTAACTGGGCTTGATGAAATCAGCATTTCTCTTGCTTCCCTGTGCGTAGAGAAGCTCAGTTTTAGTCATAGTAGCTCCCACAAGTGTCTCCTCTGTGTGTTCCCATTTCCTTAGAAACAGTGTATTTGCTGGGAGAAAAGTGCATTGCTGTGCGCTTTCACCGTTCAGCAAATACAAGTGTAGAAGCACAGCGCTAGCAGAAACGAACGTTTCTCGACATTTTCTAACTCAGGGAACAAGTTGCACACTTCTGAGATGCATTTGGGCAACTTTGTCAGAAATGAGTTTTTTGCCTAAAGAGACATGCCTATATGCGCAGTAGTACAGATTCTGAGTATGTAACTGGGCTTGATGAAATCAGCATTTCTCTTGCTTCCCTGTGCGTAGGGAAGCTCAGTTTTAGTCACAGTAGCTCCCACAAGTGTCTCCTCAGTGTGTTCCCATTTCCTTAGAAACAGTGTATTCGCTGGGAGAAAAGTGCATTACTGTGCGCTTTCACCGTTCAGCAAATACATGTGTAGAAGCACAGCGTAAGCAGAAAAGAACATTTCTTGACGTTTTCAAACTCAGGGAACAAGTTGCACACTTCTGAGATGCATTTGGGCAACTTTTTCAGAAATGAGTTTTTTGCCTAAAGAGACATGCCTATTTGCGCAGTAGTACAGATTCTGAGTATGTAACTGGGCTTGATGAAATCAGCATTTCTCTTGCTTCCCTGTGCGTAGGGAAGCTCAGTTTTAGTCACAGTAGCTCCCACAAGTGTCTCCTCAGTGTGTTCCCATTTCCTTAGAAACAGTGTATTTGCTGGGAGAAAAGTGCATTACTGTGCGCTTTCACCGTTCAGCAAATACATGTGTAGAAGCACAGCGCTAGCGGAAACGACCGTTTCTCGACGTTTTCTAACTCAGGGAACAAGTTGCACACTTCTGAGATGCATTTGGGCAACTTTGTCAGAAATGAGTTTTTTGCCTAAAGAGACATGCCTATTTGCGCAGTAGTACAGATTCTGAGTATGTAACTGGGCTTGATGAAATCAGCATTTCTCTTGCTTCCCTGTGCGTAGGGAAGCTCAGTTTTAGTCACTGTAGCTCCCACAAGTGTCTCCTCAGTGTGTTCCCATTTCCTTAGAAACAGTGTATTTGCTGGGAGAAAAGTGCATTACTGTGCATTTTCACCGTTCAGCAAATACAGGTGTAGAAGCACAGCGCTAGCAGAAACGAACGTTTCTTGACGTTTTCTCACTAAGGGAACAAGTTGCACACTTCTGAGATGCATTTGGGCAACTTTGTCAGAAATGAGTTTTTTGCCTAAAGAGATATGCCTATTTGCGCAGTAGTACAGATTCTGAGTATGTAACTGGGCTTGATGAAATCAGCATTTCTCTTGCTTCCCTGTGCGTAGGGAAGCTCAGTTTTAGTCACTGTAGCTCCCACAAGTGTCTCCTCAGTGTGTTCCCATTTCCTTAGAAACAGTGTATTTGCTGGGAGAAAAGTGCATTACTCTGCGCTTTCACCGTTCAGCAAATACATGTGTAGAAGCACAGCGCTAGCGGAAACGACCGTTTCTCGACGTTTTCTAACTCAGGGAACAAGTTGCACACTTCTGAGATGCATTTGGGCAACTTGGTCAGAAATGAGTTTTTTGCCTAAAGAGACATGCCTATTTGCGCAGTAGTACAGATTCTGAGTATGTAACTGGGCTTGATGAAATCAGCATTTCTCTTGCTTCCCGGTGCGTAGAGAAGCTCAGTTTTAGTCACAGTAGCTCCCACAAGTGTCTCCTCAGTGTGTTCCCATTTCCTTAGAAACAGTGTATTTGCTGGGAGAAAAGTGCATTACTGTGCGCTTTCACCGTTCAGCAAATACAGGTGTAGAAGCACAGCGCTAGCAGAAACGAACGTTTCTCGACGTTTTCTAACTCTGGGAACAAGTTGCACACTTCTGAGGTGCATTTGGGCAACTTTGTCAGAAATGAGTTTTTTCCCTACAGAGATATGCCTATTTGCGCAGTAGTACAGATTCTGAGTATGTAACTGGGCTTGATGAAATCAGCATTTCTCTTGCTTCCCTGTGCGTAGGGAAGCTCAGTTTTAGTCACAGTAGCTCCCACAAGTGTCTCCTCAGTGCGTTCCCATTTCCTTAGAAACAGTGTATTTGCTGGGAGAAAAGTCCATTACTGTGCGCTTTCACCGTTCAGCAATTACATGTGTAGAAGCACAGCGCTAGCGGAAACGACCGTTTCTCGACGTTTTCTAACTCAGGGAACAAGTTGCACACTTCTGAGATGCATTTGGGCAACTTTGTCAGAAATGAGTTTTTTGACTAAAGAGACATGCCTATTTGCGCAGTAGTACAGATTCTGAGTATGTAACTGGGCTTGATGAAATCAGCATTTCTCTTGCTTCCCTGTGCGTAGGGAAGCTCAGTTTTAGTCACTGTAGCTCCCACAAGTGTCTCCTCAGTGTGTTCCCATTTCCTTAGAAACAGTGTATTTGCTGGGAGAAAAGTGCATTACTGTGCATTTTCACCGTTCAGCAAATACAGGTGTAGAAGCACAGCGCTAGCAGAAACGAACGTTTCTCGACGTTTTCTAACTCAGGGAACAAGTTGCACACTTCTGAGATGCATTTGGGCAACTTTGTCAGAAATGAGTTTTTTGCCTAAAGAGACATGCCTATTTGCGCAGTAGTACAGATTCTGAGTATGTAACTGGGCTTGATGAAATCAGCATTTCTCTTGCTTCCCTGTGCGTGGAGAAGCTCAGTTTTAGTCACAGTAGGTCCCACAAGTGTCTCCTCAGTGTGTTCCCATTTCCTTAGAAACAGTGTATTTGCTGGGAGAAAAGTGCATTACTGTGCGCTTTCACCGTTCAGCAAATACATGTGTAGAAGCACAGCGCTAGCAGAAACGAACATTTCTCGACGTTTTCTAACTCAGGGAACAAGTTGCACACTTCTGAGATGCATTTGGGCAACTTTGTCAGAAATGAGTTTTTTGCCTAAAGAGACATGCCTATTTGCGCAGTAGTACAGATTCTGAGTATGTAACTGGGCTTGATGAAATCAGCATTCCTCTTGCTTCCCTGTGCGTAGGGAAGCTCAGTTTTAGTCACATTAGCTCCCACAAGTGTCTCCTCAGTGTGTTCCCATTTCCTTAGAAACAGTGTATTTGCTGGGAGAAAAGTGCATTACTGTGCGCTTTCACCGTTCAGCAAATACATGTGTAGAAGCACAGCGCTAGCGGAAACGACCGTTTCTCGACGTTTTCTAACTCAGGGAACAAGTTGCACACTTCTGAGATGCATTTGGGCAACTTTGTCAGAAATGAGTTTTTTGCCTAAAGAGACATGCCTATTTGCGCAGTAGTACAGATTCTGAGTATGTAACTGGGCTTGATGAAATCAGCATTTCTCTTGCTTCCCTGTGCGTAGGGAAGCTCAGTTTTAGTCACAGTAGCTCCCACAAGTGTCTCCTCTGTGTGTTCCCATTTCCTTAGAAACAGTGTATTTGCTGGGAGAAAAGTGCATTACTGTGCATTTTCACCGTTCAGCAAATACAGGTGTAGAAGCACAGCGCTAGCAGAAACGACCGTTTCTCGACGTTTTCTAACTCAGGGAACAAGTTGCACACTTTTGAGATGCATTTGGGCAACTTTGTCAGAAATGAGTTTTTTGCCTAAAGAGATATGCCTATTTGCGCAGTAGTACAGATTCTGAGTATGTAACTGGGCTTGATGAAATCAGCATTTTTCTTGCTTCCCTGTGCGTAGGGAAGCTCAGTTTTAGTCACTGTAGCTCCCACAAGTGTCTCCTCAGTGTGTTCCCATTTCCTTAGAAACAGTGTATTTGCTGGGAGAAAAGTGCATTACTCTGCGCATTCACCGTTCAGCAAATACATGTGTAGAAGCACAGCGCTAGCAGAAACGACCGTTTCTCGACGTTTTCTAACTCAGGGAACAAGTTGCACACTTCTGAGATGCATTTGGGCAACTTTGTCAGAAACGAGTTTTTTGCCTAAAGAGACATGCCTATTTGCGCAGTAGTACAGATTCTGAGTATGTAACTGGGCTTGATGAAATCAGCATTTCTCTTGCTTCCCTGTGCGTAGGGAAGCTCAGTTTTAGTCACAGTAGCTCCCACAAGTGTCTCCTCAGTGTGTTCCCATTTCCTTAGAAACAGTGTATTTGCTGGGAGAAAAGTGCATTACTGTGCATTTTCACCGTTCAGCAAATACAGGTGTAGAAGCACAGCGCTAGCAGAAACGACCGTTTCTCGACGTTTTCTAACTCAGGGAACAAGTTGCACACTTCTGAGATGCATTTGGGCAACTTTGTCAGAAAGAAGTTTTTTGCCTAAAGAGATATGCCTATTTGCGCAGTAGTACAGATTCTGAGTATGTAACTGGGCTTGATGAAATCAGCATTTTTCTTGCTTCCCTGTGCGTAGGGAAGCTCAGTTTTAGTCACTGTAGCTCCCACAAGTGTCTCCTCAGTGTGTTCCCATTTCCTTAGAAACAGTGTATTTGCTGGGAGAAAAGTGTATTACTCTGCGCTTTCACCGTTCAGCAAATACATGTGTAGAAGCACAGCGCTAGCAGAAACGACCGTTTCTCGACGTTTTCTAACTCAGGGAACAAGTTGCACACTTCTGAGATGCATTTGGGCAACTTTGTCAGAAACGAGTTTTTTGCCTAAAGAGACATGCCTATTTGCACAGTAGTACAGATTCTGAGTATGTAACTGGGCTTGATGAAATCAGCATTTCTCTTGCTTCCCGGTGCGTAGAGAAGCTCAGTTTTAGTCACAGTAGCTCCCACAAGTGTCTCCTCAGTGTGTTCCCATTTCCTTAGAAACAGTGTATTCGCTGGGAGAAAAGTGCATTACTGTGCGCTTTCACCGTTCAGCAAATACAGGTGTAGAAGCAGAGCGCTTGCAGAAACGAACGTTTCTCGACGTTTTCTAACTCTGGGAACAAGTTGCATACTTCTGAGGTGCATTTGGGCAACTTTGTCAGAAATGAGTTTTTTCCCTACAGAGATATGCCTATTTGCGCAGTAGTACAGATTCTGAGTATGTAACTGGGCTTGATGAAATCAGCATTTCTCTTGCTTCCCTGTGCGTAGGGAAGCTCAGTTTTAGTCACAGTAGCTCCCACAAGTGTCTCCTCAGTGTGTTCCCATTTCCTTAGAAACAGTGTATTTGCTGGGAGAAAAGTGCATTACTGTGCATTTTCACCGTTCAGCAAATACAGGTGTAGAAGCACAGCGCTAGCAGAAACGAACGTTTCTAGACGTTTTCTAACTCAGGGAACAAGTTGCACACTTCTGAGATGCATTTGGGCAACTTTGTCAGAAATGAGTTTTTTGCCTAAAGAGACATGCCTATTTGCGCAGTAGTACAGATTCTGAGTATGTAACTGGGCTTGATGAAATCAGCATTTCTCTTGCTTCCCTGTGCGTGGAGAAGCTCAGTTTTAGTCACAGTAGGTCCCAAAAGTGTCTCCTCAGTGTGTTCCCATTTCCTTAGAAACAGTGTATTTGCTGGGAGAAAAGTGCATTACTGTGCGCTTTCACCGTTCAGCAAATACATGTGTAGAAGCACAGCGTAAGCAGAAACGAACATTTCTCGACGTTTTCAAACTCAGGGAACAAGTTGCACACTTCTGAGATGCATTTGGGCAACTTTGTCAGAAATGAGTTTTTTGCCTAAAGAGACATGCCTATTTGCACAGTAGTACAGATTCTGAGTATGTAACTGGGCTTGATGAAATCAGCATTCCTCTTGCTTCCCTGTGCGTAGGGAAGCTCAGTTTTAGTCACATTAGCTCCCACAAGTGTCTCCTCAGTGTGTTCCCATTTTTTTAGAAACAGTGTATTTGCTGGGAGAAAAGTGCATTACTGTGCGCTTTCACCGTTCAGCAAATACATGTGTAGAAGCACAGCGCTAGCGGAAACGACCGTTTCTCGACGTTTTCTAACTCAGGGAACAAGTTGCACACTTCTGAGATGCATTTGGGCAACTTGGTCAGAAATGAGTTTTTTGCCTAAAGAGACATGCCTATTTGCGCAGTAGTACAGATTCTGAGTATGTAACTGGGCTTGATGAAATCAGCATTTCTCTTGCTTCCCTGTGCGTAGGGAAGCTCAGTTTTAGTCACTGTAGCTCCCACAAGTGTCTCCTCAGTGTGTTCCCATTTCCTTAGAAACAGTGTATTTGCTGGGAGAAAAGTGCATTACTGTGCGCTTTCACCGTTCAGCAAATACATGTGTAGAAGCACAGCGCTAGCGGAAACGACCGTTTCTCGACGTTTTCTAACTCAGGGAACAAGTTGCGCACTTCTGAGATGCATTTGGGCAACTTTGTCAGAAATGAGTTTTTTGCCTAAAGAGACATGCCTATTTGCGCAGTAGTACAGATTCTGAGTATGTAACTGGGCTTGATGAAATCAGCATTTCTCTTGCTTCCCTGTGCGTAGGGAAGCTCAGTTTTAGTCATTGTAGCTCCCAAAAGTGTCTCCTCAGTGTGTTCCCATTTCCTTAGAAACAGTGTATTTGCTGGGAGAAAAGTGCATTACTGTGCATTTTCACCGTTCAGCAAATACAGGTGTAGAAGCACAGCGCTAGCAGAAACGAACGTTTCTCGACGTTTTCTAACTCAGGGAACAAGTTGCACACTTATGAGATGCATTTCGGCAACTTTGTCAGAAAGAAGTTTTTTGCCTAAAGAGATATGCCTATTTGCGCAGTAGTACAGATTCTGAGTATGTAACTGGGCTTGATGAAATCAGCATTTTTCTTGCTTCCCTGTGCGTAGGGAAGCTCAGTTTTAGTCACTGTAGCTCCCACAAGTGTCTCCTCAGTGTGTTCCCATTTCCTTAGAAACAGTGTATTTGCTGGGAGAAAAGTGCATTACTCTGCGCATTCACCGTTCAGCAAATACAAGTGTAGAAGCACAGCGCTAGCAGAAACGAACGTTTCTCGACGTTTTCTAACTCAGGGAACAAGTTGCACACTTCTGAGATGCATTTGGGCAACTTTGTCAGAAATGAGTTTTTTGCCTAAAGAGACATGCCTATATGCGCAGTAGTACAGATTCTTAGTATGTAACTGGGCTTGATGAAATCAGCATTTCTCTTGCTTCCCTGTGCGTAGGGAAGCTCAGTTTTAGTCACTGTAACTCCCACAAGTGTCTCCTCAGTGTGTTGCCATTTCCTTAGAAACCGTGTATTTCTGGGAGAAAAGTGCATTACTGTGCGCTTTCACCGTTCAGCAAATACATGTGTAGAAGCACAGCGCTAGCAGAAACGAACTTTTCTCGACGTTTTCTAACTCAGGGAACAAGTTGCACACTTCTGAGATGCATTTGGGCAACTTTGTCAGAAATGAGTTTTTTGCCTAAAGAGACATGCCTATTTGCGCAGTAGTACAGATTCTGAGTATGTAACTGGGCTTGATGAAATCAGCATTTCTCTTGCTTCCCTGTGCGTAGGGAAGCTCAGTTTTAGTCACTGTAGCTCCCACAAGTGTCTCCTCAGTGTGTTCTCATTTCCTTAGAAACAGTGTATTTGCTGGGAGAAAAGTGCATTACTGTGCATTTTCACCGTTCAGCAAATACAGGTGTAGAAGCACAGCGCTAGCAGAAACGAACGTTTCTTGACGTTTTCTAACTAAGGGAACAAGTTGCACACTTCTGAGATGCATTTGGGCAACTTTGTCAGAAATGAGTTTTTTGCCTAAAGAGATATGCCTATTTGCGCAGTAGTACAGATTCTGAGTATGTAACTGGGCTTGATGAAATCAGCATTTCTCTTGCTTCCCTGTGCGTAGGGAAGCTCAGTTTTAGTCACTGTAGCTCCCACAAGTGTCTCCTCAGTGTGTTCCCATTTCCTTAGAAACAGTGTATTTGCTGGGAGAAAAGTGCATTACTGTGCGCTTTCACCGTTCAGCAAATACATGTGTAGAAGCACAGCGCTAGCGGAAACGACCGTTTCTCGACGTTTTCTAACTCAGGGAACAAGTTGCACACTTCTGAGATGCATTTGGGCAACTTGGTCAGAAATGAGTTTTTTGCCTAAAGAGACATGCCTATTTGCGCAGTAGTACAGATTCTGAGTATGTAACTGGGCTTGATGAAATCAGCATTTCTCTTGCTTCCCTGTGCGTAGGGAAGCTCAGTTTTAGTCACAGTAGCTCCCACAAGTGTCTCCTCAGTGTGTTCCCATTTACTTAGAAACAGTGTATTCGCTGGGAGAAAAGTGCATTACTGTGCGCTTTCACCGTTCAGCAAATACATGTGTAGAAGCACAGCGTAAGCAGAAAAGAACATTTCTCGACGTTTTCAAACTCAGGGAACAAGTTGCACACTTCTGAGATGCATTTGGGCAACTTTTTCAGAAATGAGTTTTTTGCCTAAAGAGACATGCCTATTTGCGCAGTAGTACAGATTCTGAGTATGTAACTGGGCTTGATGAAATCAGCATTTCTCTTGCTTCCCTGTGCGTAGGGAAGCTCAGTTTTAGTCACAGTAGCTCCCACAAGTGTCTCCTCAGTGTGTTCCCATTTCCTTAGAAACAGTGTATTTGCTGGGAGAAAAGTGCATTACTGTGCGCTTTCACCGTTCAGCAAATACATGTGTAGAAGCACAGCGTAAGCAGAAAAGAACATTTCTCGACGTTTTCTAACTCAGGGAACAAGTTGCACACTTCTGAGATGCATTTGGGCAACTTTGTCAGAAATGAGTTTTTTGCCTAAAGAGACATGCCTATTTGCGCAGTAGTACAGATTCTGAGTATGTAACTGGGCTTGATGAAATCAGCATTTCTCTTGCTTCCCTGTGCATAGGGAACCTCAGTTTTAGTCACTGTAGCTCCCACAAGTGTCTCCTCAGTGTGTTCCCATTTCCTTAGAAACAGTGTATTTGCTGGGAGAAAAGTGCATTACTGTGCATTTTCACCGTTCAGCAAAGACAGGTGTAGAAGCACAGCGCTAGCAGAAACGAACGTTTCTCGACGTTTTCTAACTCAGGGAACAAGTTGCACACTTATGAGATGCATTTCGGCAACTTTGTCAGAAATGAGTTTTTTGCCTAAAGAGATATGCCTATTTGCGCAGTAGTACAGATTCTGAGTATGTAACTGGGCTTGATGAAATCAGCATTTTTCTTGCTTCCCTGTGCGTAGGGAAGCTCAGTTTTAGTCACTGTAGCTCCCACAAGTGTCTCCTCAGTGTGTTCCCATTTCCTTAGAAACGGTGTATTTGCTGGGAGAAAAGTGCATTACTCTGCGCATTCACCGTTCAGCAAATACAAGTGTAGAAGCACAGCGCTAGCAGAAACGAACTTTTCTCGACGTTTTCTAACTCAGGGAACAAGTTGCACACTTCTGAGATGCATTTGGGCAACTTTGTCAGAAATGAGTTTTTTGCCTAAAGAGACATGCCTATTTGCGCAGTAGTACAGATTCTGAGTATGTAACTGGGCTTGATGAAATCAGCATTTCTCTTGCTTCCCTGTGCGTAGAGAAGCTCAGTTTTAGTCATAGTAGCTCCCACAAGTGTCTCCTCTGTGTGTTCCCATTTCCTTAGAAACAGTGTATTTGCTGGGAGAAAAGTGCATTACTGTGCGCTTTCACCGTTCAGCAAATACAAGTGTAGAAGCACTGCGCTAGCAGAAACGAACGTTTCTCGACATTTTCTAACTCAAGGAACAAGTTGCACACTTCTGAGATGCATTTGGGCAACTTTGTCAGAAATGAGTTTTTTGCCTAAAGAGACATGCCTATATGCGCAGTAGTACAGATTCTGAGTATGTAACTGGGCTTGATGAAATCAGCATTTCTCTTGCTTCCCTGTGCGTAGGGAAGCTCAGTTTTAGTCACAGTAGCTCCCACAAGTGTCTCCTCAGTGTGTTCCCATTTCCTTAGAAACAGTGTATTCGCTGGGAGAAAAGTGCATTACTGTGCGCTTTCACCGTTCAGCAAATACATGTGTAGAAGCACAGCGTAAGCAGAAAAGAACATTTCTTGACGTTTTCAAACTCAGGGAACAAGTTGCACACTTCTGAGATGCATTTGGGCAACTTTTTCAGAAATGAGTTTTTTGCCTAAAGAGACATGCCTATTTGCGCAGTAGTACAGATTCTGAGTATGTAACTGGGCTTGATGAAATCAGCATTTCTCTTGCTTCCCTGTGCGTAGGGAAGCTCAGTTTTAGTCACAGTAGCTCCCACAAGTGTCTCCTCAGTGTGTTCCCATTTCCTTAGAAACAGTGTATTTGCTGGGAGAAAAGTGCATTACTGTGCGCTTTCACCGTTCAGCAAATACATGTGTAGAAGCACAGCGCTAGCGGAAACGACCGTTTCTCGACGTTTTCTAACTCAGGGAACAAGTTGCACACTTCTGAGATGCATTTGGGCAACTTTGTCAGAAATGAGTTTTTTGCCTAAAGAGACATGCCTATTTGCGCAGTAGTACAGATTCTGAGTATGTAACTGGGCTTGATGAAATCAGCATTTCTCTTGCTTCCCTGTTCGTAGAGAAGCTCAGTTTTAGTCATAGTAGCTCCCACAAGTGTCTCCTCAGTGTGTTCCCATTTCCTTAGAAACAGTGTATTTGCTGGGAGAAAAGTGCATTACTGTGCATTTTCACCGTTCAGCAAATACAGGTGTAGAAGCACAGCGCTAGCAGAAACGAACGTTTCTTGACGTTTTCTAACTCAGGGAACAAGTTGCACACTTCTGAGATGCATTTGGGCAACTTTGTCAGAAATGAGTTTTTTGCCTAAAGAGACATGCCTATTTGCGCAGTAGTACAGATTCTGAGTATGTAACTGGGCTTGATGAAATCAGCATTTCTCTTGCTTCCCTGTGCGTAGGGAAGCTCAGTTTTAGTCACAGTAGCTCCCACAAGTGTCTCCTCAGTGTTCCCATTTCCTTAGAAACAGTGTATTTGCTGGGAGAAAAGTGCATTACTGTGCATTTTCACCGTTCAGCAAATACAGGTGTAGAAGCACAGCGCTAGCAGAAACGACCGTTTCTCGACGTTTTCTAACTCAGGGAACAAGTTGCACACTTCTGAGATGCATTTGGGCAACTTTGTCAGAAATGAGTTTTTTGCCTAAAGAGATATGCCTATTTGCGCAGTAGTACAGATTCTGAGTATGTAACTGGGCTTGATGAAATCAGCATTTCTCTTGCTTCCCTGTGCGTAGGGAAGCTCAGTTTTAGTCACTGTAGCTCCCACAAGTGTCTCCTCAGTGTGTTCCCATTTCCTTAGAAACAGTGTATTTGCTGGGAGAAAAGTGCATTACTGTGCGCTTTCACCGTTCAGCAAATACATGTGTAGAAGCACAGCGCTAGCGGAAACGACCGTTTCTCGACGTTTTCTAACTCAGGGAACAAGTTGCGCACTTCTGAGATGCATTTGGGCAACTTTGTCAGAAATGAGTTTTTTGCCTAAAGAGACATGCCTATTTGCGCAGTAGTACAGATTCTGAGTATGTAACTGGGCTTGATGAAATCAGCATTTCTCTTGCTTCCCTGTGCGTAGGGAAGCTCAGTTTTAGTCACTGTAGCTCCCAAAAGTGTCTCCTCAGTGTGTTCCCATTTCCTTAGAAACAGTGTATTTGCTGGGAGAAAAGTGCATTACTGTGCATTTTCACCGTTCAGCAAATACAGGTGTAGAAGCACAGCGCTAGCAGAAACGAACGTTTCTCGACGTTTTCTAACTCAGGGAACAAGTTGCACACTTATGAGATGCATTTCGGCAACTTTGTCAGAAAGAAGTTTTTTGCCTAAAGAGATATGCCTATTTGCGCAGTAGTACAGATTCTGAGTATGTAACTGGGCTTGATGAAATCAGCATTTTTCTTGCTTCCCTGTGCGTAGGGAAGCTCAGTTTTAGTCACTGTAGCTCCCACAAGTGTCTCCTCAGTGTGTTCCCATTTCCTTAGAAACAGTGTATTTGCTGGGAGAAAAGTGCATTACTCTGCGCATTCACCGTTCAGCAAATACAAGTGTAGAAGCACAGCGCTAGCAGAAACGAACGTTTCTCGACGTTTTCTAACTCAGGGAACAAGTTGCACACTTCTGAGATGCATTTGGGCAACTTTGTCAGAAATGAGTTTTTTGCCTAAAGAGACATGCCTATATGCGCAGTAGTACAGATTCTGAGTATGTAACTGGGCTTGATGAAATCAGCATTTCTCTTGCTTCCCTGTGCGTAGGGAAGCTCAGTTTTAGTCACTGTAACTCCCACAAGTGTCTCCTCAGTGTGTTGCCATTTCCTTAGAAACCGTGTATTTCTGGGAGAAAAGTGCATTACTGTGCGCTTTCACCGTTCAGCAAATACATGTGTAGAAGCACAGCGCTAGCAGAAACGAACTTTTCTCGACGTTTTCTAACTCAGGGAACAAGTTGCACACTTCTGAGATGCATTTGGGCAACTTTGTCAGAAATGAGTTTTTTGCCTAAAGAGACATGCCTATTTGCGCAGTAGTACAGATTCTGAGTATGTAACTGGGCTTGATGAAATCAGCATTTCTCTTGCTTCCCTGTGCGTAGAGAAGCTCAGTTTTAGTCATAGTAGCTCCCACAAGTGTCTCCTCAGTGTGTTCCCATTTCCTTAGAAACAGTGTATTTGCTGGGAGAAAAGTGCATTACTGTGCGCTTTCACCGTTCAGCAAATACATGTGTAGAAGCACAGCGCTAGCAGAAACGAACGTTTCTCGACATTTTCTAACTCAGGGAACAAGTTGCACACTTCTGAGATGCATTTGGGCAACTTTTTCAGAAATGAGTTTTTTGCCTAAAGAGACATGCCTATATGCGCAGTAGTACAGATTCTGAGTATGTAACTGGGCTTGATGAAATCAGCATTTCTCTTGCTTCCCTGTGCGTAGGGAAGCTCAGTTTTAGTCACAGTAGCTCCCACAAGTGTCTCCTCAGTGTGTTCCCATTTCCTTAGAAACAGTGTATTCGCTGGGAGAACAGTGCATTACTGTGCGCTTTCACCATTCAGCAAATACATGTGTAGAAGCACAGCGTAAGCAGAAAAGAACATTTCTTGACGTTTTCAAACTCAGGGAACAAGTTGCACACTTCTGAGATGCATTTGGGCAACTTTTTCAGAAATGAGTTTTTTGCCTAAAGAGACATGCCTATTTGCGCAGTAGTACAGATTCTGAGTATGTAACTGGGCTTGATGAAATCAGCATTTCTCTTGCTTCCCTGTGCGTAGGGAAGCTCAGTTTTAGTCACAGTAGCTCCCACAAGTGTCTCCTCAGTGTGTTCCCATTTCCTTAGAAACAGTGTATTTGCTAAGAGAAAAGTGCATTACTGTGCGCTTTCACCGTTCAGCAAATACATGTGTAGAAGCACAGCGCTAGCGGAAACGACCGTTTCTCGACGTTTTCTAACTCAGGGAACAAGTTGCACACTTCTGAGATGCATTTGGGCAACTTTGTCAGAAATGAGTTTTTTGCCTAAAGAGACATGCCTATTTGCGCAGTAGTACAGATTCTGAGTATGTAACTGGGCTTGATGAAATCAGCATTTCTCTTGCTTCCCTGTGCGTAGGGAAGCTCAGTTTTAGTCACTGTAGCTCCCACAAGTGTCTCCTCAGTGTGTTCTCATTTCCTTAGAAACAGTGTATTTGCTGGGAGAAAAGTGCATTACTGTGCATTTTCACCGTTCAGCAAATACAGGTGTAGAAGCACAGCGCTAGCAGAAACGAACGTTTCTTGACGTTTTCTAACTAAGGGAACAAGTTGCACACTTCTGAGATGCATTTGGGCAACTTTGTCAGAAATGAGTTTTTTGCCTAAAGAGATATGCCTATTTGCGCAGTAGTACAGATTCTGAGTATGTAACTGGGCTTGATGAAATCAGCATTTCTCTTGCTTCCCTGTGCGTAGGGAAGCTCAGTTTTAGTCACTGTAGCTCCCACAAGTGTCTCCTCAGTGTGTTCCCATTTCCTTAGAAACAGTGTATTTGCTGGGAGAAAAGTGCATTACTGTGCGCTTTCACCGTTCAGCAAATACATGTGTAGAAGTACAGCGCTAGCGGAAACGACCGTTTCTCGACGTTTTCTAACTCAGGGAACAAGTTGCACACTTCTGAGATGCATTTGGGCAACTTGGTCAGAAATGAGTTTTTTGCCTAAAGAGACATGCCTATTTGCGCAGTAGTACAGATTCTGAGTATGTAACTGGGCTTGATGAAATCAGCATTTCTCTTGCTTCCCTGTGCGTAGGGAAGCTCAGTTTTAGTCACTGTAGCTCCCACAAGTGTCTCCTCAGTGTGTTCCCATTTCCTTAGAAACAGTGTATTTGCTGGGAGAAAAGTGCATTACTGTGCGCTTTCACCGTTCAGCAAATACATGTGTAGAAGCACAGCGCTAGCGGAAACGACCGTTTCTCGACGTTTTCTAACTCAGGGAACAAGTTGCACACTTCTGAGATGCATTTGGGCAACTTTGTCAGAAATGAGTTTTTTGCCTAAAGAGACATGCCTATTTGCGCAGTAGTACAGATTCTGAGTATGTAACTGGGCTTGATGAAATCAGCATTTCTCTTGCTTCCCTGTGCGTAGGGAAGCTCAGTTTTAGTCACTGTAGCTCCCACAAGTGTCTCCTCAGTGTGTTCCCATTTCCTTAGAAACAGTGTATTTGCTGGGAGAAAAGTGCATTACTGTGCGCTTTCACCGTTCAGCAAATACATGTGTAGAAGCACAGCGCTAGCGGAAACGACCGTTTCTCGACGTTTTCTAACTCAGGGAACAAGTTGTGCACTTCTGAGATGCATTTGGGCAACTTTGTCAGAAATGAGTTTTTTGCCTAAAGAGACATGCCTATTTGCGCAGTAGTACAGATTCTGAGTATGTAACTGGGCTTGATGAAATCAGCATTTCTCTTGCTTCCCTGTGCGTAGGGAAGCTCAGTTTTAGTCACTGTAGCTCCCAAAAGTGTCTCCTCAGTGTGTTCCCATTTCCTTAGAAACAGTGTATTTGCTGGGAGAAAAGTGCATTACTGTGCATTTTCACCGTTCAGCAAATACAGGTGTAGAAGCACAGCGCTAGCAGAAATGAACGTTTCTCGACGTTTTCTAACTCAGGGAACAAGTTCCACACTTATGAGATGCATTTCGGCAACTTTGTCAGAAAGAAGTTTTTTGCCTAAAGAGATATGCCTATTTGCGCAGTAGTACAGATTCTGAGTATGTAACTGGGCTTGATGAAATCAGCATTTTTCTTGCTTCCCTGTGCGTAGGGAAGCTCAGTTTTAGTCACTGTAGCTCCCACAAGTGTCTCCTCAGTGTGTTCCCATTTCCTTAGACAGTGTATTTGCTGGGAGAAAAGTGCATTACTCTGCGCATTCACCGTTCAGCAAATACAAGTGTAGAAGCACAGCGCTAGCAGAAACGAACGTTTCTCGACGTTTTCTAACTCAGGGAACAAGTTGCACACTTCTGAGATGCATTTGGGCAACTTTGTCAGAAATGAGTTTTTTGCCTAAAGAGACATGCCTATATGCGCAGTAGTACAGATTCTGAGTATGTAACTGGGCTTGATGAAATCAGCATTTCTCTTGCTTCCCTGTGCGTAGGGAAGCTCAGTTTTAGTCACTGTAACTCCCACAAGTGTCTCCTCAGTGTGTTGCCATTTCCTTAGAAACCGTGTATTTCTGGGAGAAAAGTGCATTACTGTGCGCTTTCACCGTTCAGCAAATACATGTGTAGAAGCACAGCGCTAGCAGAAACGAACTTTTCTCGACGTTTTCTAACTCAGGGAACAAGTTGCACACTTCTGAGATGCATTTGGGCAACTTTGTCAGAAATGAGTTTTTTGCCTAAAGAGACATGCCTATTTGCGCAGTAGTACAGATTCTGAGTATGTAACTGGGCTTGATGAAATCAGCATTTCTCTTGCTTCCCTGTGCGTAGAGAAGCTCAGTTTTAGTCATAGTAGCTCCCACAAGTGTCTCCTCAGTGTGTTCCCATTTCCTTAGAAACAGTGTATTTGCTGGGAGAAAAGTGCATTACTGTGCGCTTTCACCATTCAGCAAATACATGTGTAGAAGCACAGCGCTAGCAGAAACGAACGTTTCTCGACGTTTTCTAACTCAGGGAACAAGTTGCACACTTCTGAGATGCATTTGGGCAACTTTGTCAGAAATGAGTTTTTTGCCTAAAGAGACATGCCTATATGCGCAGTAGTACAGATTCTGAGTATGTAACTGGGCTTGATGAAATCAGCATTTCTCTTGCTTCCCTGTGCGTAGAGAAGCTCAGTTTTAGTCATAGTAGCTCCCACAAGTGTCTCCTCAGTGTGTTCCCATTTCCTTAGAAACAGTGTATTTGCTGGGAGAAAAGTGCATTACTGTGCGCTTTCACCGTTCAGCAAATACATGTGTAGAAGCACAGCGCTAGCAGAAACGAACGTTTCTCGACATTTTCTAACTCAGGGAACAAGTTGCACACTTCTGAGATGCATTTGGGCAACTTTTTCAGAAATGAGTTTTTTGCCTAAAGAGACATGCCTATAGGCGCAGTAGTACAGATTCTGAGTATGTAACTGGGCTTGATGAAATCAGCATTTCTCTTGCTTCCCTGTGCGTAGGGAAGCTCAGTTTTAGTCACAGTAGCTCCCACAAGTGTCTCCTCAGTGTGTTCCCATTTCCTTAGAAACAGTGTATTCGCTGGGAGAACAGTGCATTACTGTGCGCTTTCACCATTCAGCAAATACATGTGTAGAAGCACAGCGTAAGCAGAAAAGAACATTTCTTGACGTTTTCAAACTCAGGGAACAAGTTGCACACTTCTGAGATGCATTTGGGCAACTTTTTCAGAAATGAGTTTTTTGCCTAAAGAGACATGCCTATTTGCGCAGTAGTACAGATTCTGAGTATGTAACTGGGCTTGATGAATTCAGCATTTCTCTTGCTTCCCTGTGCGTAGGGAAGCTCAGTTTTAGTCACAGTAGCTCCCACAAGTGTCTCCTCAGTGTGTTCCCATTTCCTTAGAAACAGTGTATTTGCTAAGAGAAAAGTGCATTACTGTGCGCTTTCACCGTTCAGCAAATAAATGTGTAGAAGCACAGCGCTAGCGGAAACGACCGTTTCTCGACGTTTTCTAACTCAGGGAACAAGTTGCACACTTCTGAGATGCATTTGGGCAACTTTGTCAGAAATGAGTTTTTTGCCTAAAGAGACATGCCTATTTGCGCAGTAGTACAGATTCTGAGTATGTAACTGGGCTTGATGAAATCAGCATTTCTCTTGCTTCCCTGTGCGTAGGGAAGCTCAGTTTTAGTCACTGTAGCTCCCACAAGTGTCTCCTCAGTGTGTTCTCATTTCCTTAGAAACAGTGTATTTGCTGGGAGAAAAGTGCATTACTGTGCATTTTCACCGTTCAGCAAATACAGGTGTAGAAGCACAGCGCTAGCAGAAACGAACGTTTCTTGACGTTTTCTAACTAAGGGAACAAGTTGCACACTTCTGAGATGCATTTGGGCAACTTTGTCAGAAATGAGTTTTTTGCCTAAAGAGATATGCCTATTTGCGCAGTAGTACAGATTCTGAGTATGTAACTGGGCTTGATGAAATCAGCATTTCTCTTGCTTCCCTGTGCGTAGGGAAGCTCAGTTTTAGTCACTGTAGCTCCCACAAGTGTCTCCTCAGTGTGTTCCCATTTCCTTAGAAACAGTGTATTTGCTGGGAGAAAAGTGCATTACTGTGCGCTTTCACCGTTCAGCAAATACATGTGTAGAAGCACAGCGCTAGCGGAAACGACCGTTTCTCGACGTTTTCTAACTCAGGGAACAAGTTGCACACTTCTGAGATGCATTTGGGCAACTTGGTCAGAAATGAGTTTTTTGCCTAAAGAGACATGCCTATTTGCGCAGTAGTACAGATTCTGAGTATGTAACTGGGCTTGATGAAATCAGCATTTCTCTTGCTTCCCTGTGCGTAGGGAAGCTCAGTTTTAGTCACTGTAGCTCCCACAAGTGTCTCCTCAGTGTGTTCCCATTTCCTTAGAAACAGTGTATTTGCTGGGAGAAAAGTGCATTACTGTGCGCTTTCACCGTTCAGCAAATACATGTGTAGAAGCACAGCGCTAGCGGAAACGACCGTTTCTCGACGTTTTCTAACTCAGGGAACAAGTTGCACACTTCTGAGATGCATTTGGGCAACTTTGTCAGAAATGAGTTTTTTGCCTAAAGAGACATGCCTATTTGCGCAGTAGTACAGATTCTGAGTATGTAACTGGGCTTGATGAAATCAGCATTTCTCTTGCTTCCCTGTGCGTAGGGAAGCTCAGTTTTAGTCACTGTAGCTCCCACAAGTGTCTCCTCAGTGTGTTCCCATTTCCTTAGAAACAGTGTATTTGCTGGGAGAAAAGTGCATTACTGTGCGCTTTCACCGTTCAGCAAATACATGTGTAGAAGCACAGCGCTAGCGGAAACGACCGTTTCTCGACGTTTTCTAACTCAGGGAACAAGTTGCGCACTTCTGAGATGCATTTGGGCAACTTTGTCAGAAATGAGTTTTTTGCCTAAAGAGACATGCCTATTTGCGCAGTAGTACAGATTCTGAGTATGTAACTGGGCTTGATGAAATCAGCATTTCTCTTGCTTCCCTGTGCGTAGGGAAGCTCAGTTTTAGTCACTGTAGCTCCCAAAAGTGTCTCCTCAGTGTGTTCCCATTTCCTTAGAAACAGTGTATTTGCTGGGAGAAAAGTGCATTACTGTGCATTTTCACCGTTCAGCAAATACAGGTGTAGAAGCACAGCGCTAGCAGAAACGAACGTTTCTCGACGTTTTCTAACTCAGGGAACAAGTTCCACACTTATGAGATGCATTTCGGCAACTTTGTCAGAAAGAAGTTTTTTGCCTAAAGAGATATGCCTATTTGCGCAGTAGTACAGATTCTGAGTATGTAACTGGGCTTGATGAAATCAGCATTTTTCTTGCTTCCCTGTGCGTAGGGAAGCTCAGTTTTAGTCACTGTAGCTCCCACAAGTGTCTCCTCAGTGTGTTCCCATTTCCTTAGACAGTGTATTTGCTGGGAGAAAAGTGCATTACTCTGCGCATTCACCGTTCAGCAAATACAAGTGTAGAAGCACAGCGCTAGCAGAAACGAACGTTTCTCGACGTTTTCTAACTCAGGGAACAAGTTGCACACTTCTGAGATGCATTTGGGCAACTTTGTCAGAAATGAGTTTTTTGCCTAAAGAGACATGCCTATATGCGCAGTAGTACAGATTCTGAGTATGTAACTGGGCTTGATGAAATCAGCATTTCTCTTGCTTCCCTGTGCGTAGGGAAGCTCAGTTTTAGTCACTGTAACTCCCACAAGTGTCTCCTCAGTGTGTTGCCATTTCCTTAGAAACCGTGTATTTCTGGGAGAAAAGTGCATTACTGTGCGCTTTCACCGTTCAGCAAATACATGTGTAGAAGCACAGCGCTAGCAGAAACGAACTTTTCTCGACGTTTTCTAACTCAGGGAACAAGTTGCACACTTCTGAGATGCATTTGGGCAACTTTGTCAGAAATGAGTTTTTTGCCTAAAGAGACATGCCTATTTGCGCAGTAGTACAGATTCTGAGTATGTAACTGGGCTTGATGAAATCAGCATTTCTCTTGCTTCCCTGTGCGTAGAGAAGCTCAGTTTTAGTCATAGTAGCTCCCACAAGTGTCTCCTCAGTGTGTTCCCATTTCCTTAGAAACAGTGTATTTGCTGGGAGAAAAGTGCATTACTGTGCGCTTTCACCGTTCAGCAAATACATGTGTAGAAGCACAGCGCTAGCAGAAACGAACGTTTCTCGACATTTTCTAACTCAGGGAACAAGTTGCACACTTCTGAGATGCATTTGGGCAACTTTTTCAGAAATGAGTTTTTTGCCTAAAGAGACATGCCTATATGCGCAGTAGTACAGATTCTGAGTATGTAACTGGGCTTGATGAAATCAGCATTTCTCTTGCTTCCCTGTGCGTAGGGAAGCTCAGTTTTAGTCACAGTAGCTCCCACAAGTGTCTCCTCAGTGTGTTCCCATTTCCTTAGAAACAGTGTATTCGCTGGGAGAACAGTGCATTACTGTGCGCTTTCACCATTCAGCAAATACATGTGTAGAAGCACAGCGTAAGCAGAAAAGAACATTTCTTGACGTTTTCAAACTCAGGGAACAAGTTGCACACTTCTGAGATGCATTTGGGCAACTTTTTCAGAAATGAGTTTTTTGCCTAAAGAGACATGCCTATTTGCGCAGTAGTACAGATTCTGAGTATGTAACTGGGCTTGATGAAATCAGCATTTCTCTTGCTTCCCTGTGCGTAGGGAAGCTCAGTTTTAGTCACAGTAGCTCCCACAAGTGTCTCCTCAGTGTGTTCCCATTTCCTTAGAAACAGTGTATTTGCTAAGAGAAAAGTGCATTACTGTGCGCTTTCACCGTTCAGCAAATACATGTGTAGAAGCACAGCGCTAGCGGAAACGACCGTTTCTCGACGTTTTCTAACTCAGGGAACAAGTTGCACACTTCTGAGATGCATTTGGGCAACTTTGTCAGAAATGAGTTTTTTGCCTAAAGAGACATGCCTATTTGCGCAGTAGTACAGATTCTGAGTATGTAACTGGGCTTGATGAAATCAGCATTTCTCTTGCTTCCCTGTGCGTAGGGAAGCTCAGTTTTAGTCACTGTAGCTCCCACAAGTGTCTCCTCAGTGTGTTCTCATTTCCTTAGAAACAGTGTATTTGCTGGGAGAAAAGTGCATTACTGTGCATTTTCACCGTTCAGCAAATACAGGTGTAGAAGCACAGCGCTAGCAGAAACGAACGTTTCTTGACGTTTTCTAACTAAGGGAACAAGTTGCACACTTCTGAGATGCATTTGGGCAACTTTGTCAGAAATGAGTTTTTTGCCTAAAGAGATATGCCTATTTGCGCAGTAGTACAGATTCTGAGTATGTAACTGGGCTTGATGAAATCAGCATTTCTCTTGCTTCCCTGTGCGTAGGGAAGCTCAGTTTTAGTCACTGTAGCTCCCACAAGTGTCTCCTCAGTGTGTTCCCATTTCCTTAGAAACAGTGTATTTGCTGGGAGAAAAGTGCATTACTGTGCGCTTTCACCGTTCAGCAAATACATGTGTAGAAGCACAGCGCTAGCGGAAACGACCGTTTCTCGACGTTTTCTAACTCAGGGAACAAGTTGCACACTTCTGAGATGCATTTGGGCAACTTGGTCAGAAATGAGTTTTTTGCCTAAAGAGACATGCCTATTTGCGCAGTAGTACAGATTCTGAGTATGTAACTGGGCTTGATGAAATCAGCATTTCTCTTGCTTCCCTGTGCGTAGGGAAGCTCAGTTTTAGTCACTGTAGCTCCCACAAGTGTCTCCTCAGTGTGTTCCCATTTCCTTAGAAACAGTGTATTTGCTGGGAGAAAAGTGCATTACTGTGCGCTTTCACCGTTCAGCAAATACATGTGTAGAAGCACAGCGCTAGCGGAAACGACCGTTTCTCGACGTTTTCTAACTCAGGGAACAAGTTGCACACTTCTGAGATGCATTTGGGCAACTTTGTCAGAAATGAGTTTTTTGCCTAAAGAGACATGCCTATTTGCGCAGTAGTACAGATTCTGAGTATGTAACTGGGCTTGATGAAATCAGCATTTCTCTTGCTTCCCTGTGCGTAGGGAAGCTCAGTTTTAGTCACTGTAGCTCCCACAAGTGTCTCCTCAGTGTGTTCCCATTTCCTTAGAAACAGTGTATTTGCTGGGAGAAAAGTGCATTACTGTGCGCTTTCACCGTTCAGCAAATACATGTGTAGAAGCACAGCGCTAGCGGAAACGACCGTTTCTCGACGTTTTCTAACTCAGGGAACAACTTGCGCACTTCTGAGATGCATTTGGGCAACTTTGTCAGAAATGAGTTTTTTGCCTAAAGAGACATGCCTATTTGCGCAGTAGTACAGATTCTGAGTATGTAACTGGGCTTGATGAAATCAGCATTTCTCTTGCTTCCCTGTGCGTAGGGAAGCTCAGTTTTAGTCACTGTAGCTCCCAAAAGTGTCTCCTCAGTGTGTTCCCATTTCCTTAGAAACAGTGTATTTGCTGGGAGAAAAGTGCATTACTGTGCATTTTCACCGTTCAGCAAATACAGGTGTAGAAGCACAGCGCTAGCAGAAACGAACGTTTCTCGACGTTTTCTAACTCAGGGAACAAGTTCCACACTTATGAGATGCATTTCGGCAACTTTGTCAGAAAGAAGTTTTTTGCCTAAAGAGATATGCCTATTTGCGCAGTAGTACAGATTCTGAGTATGTAACTGGGCTTGATGAAATCAGCATTTTTCTTGCTTCCCTGTGCGTAGGGAAGCTCAGTTTTAGTCACTGTAGCTCCCACAAGTGTCTCCTCAGTGTGTTCCCATTTCCTTAGACAGTGTATTTGCTGGGAGAAAAGTGCATTACTCTGCGCATTCACCGTTCAGCAAATACAAGTGTAGAAGCACAGCGCTAGCAGAAACGAACGTTTCTCGACGTTTTCTAACTCAGGGAACAAGTTGCACACTTCTGAGATGCATTTGGGCAACTTTGTCAGAAATGAGTTTTTTGCCTAAAGAGACATGCCTATATGCGCAGTAGTACAGATTCTGAGTATGTAACTGGGCTTGATGAAATCAGCATTTCTCTTGCTTCCCTGTGCGTAGGGAAGCTCAGTTTTAGTCACTGTAACTCCCACAAGTGTCTCCTCAGTGTGTTGCCATTTCCTTAGAAACCGTGTATTTCTGGGAGAAAAGTGCATTACTGTGCGCTTTCACCGTTCAGCAAATACATGTGTAGAAGCACAGCGCTAGCAGAAACGAACTTTTCTCGACGTTTTCTAACTCAGGGAACAAGTTGCACACTTCTGAGATGCATTTGGGCAACTTTGTCAGAAATGAGTTTTTTGCCTAAAGAGACATGCCTATTTGCGCAGTAGTACAGATTCTGAGTATGTAACTGGGCTTGATGAAATCAGCATTTCTCTTGCTTCCCTGTGCGTAGAGAAGCTCAGTTTTAGTCATAGTAGCTCCCACAAGTGTCTCCTCAGTGTGTTCCCATTTCCTTAGAAACAGTGTATTTGCTGGGAGAAAAGTGCATTACTGTGCGCTTTCACCGTTCAGCAAATACATGTGTAGAAGCACAGCGCTAGCAGAAACGAACGTTTCTCGACATTTTCTAACTCAGGGAACAAGTTGCACACTTCTGAGATGCATTTGGGCAACTTTTTCAGAAATGAGTTTTTTGCCTAAAGAGACATGCCTATATGCGCAGTAGTACAGATTCTGAGTATGTAACTGGGCTTGATGAAATCAGCATTTCTCTTGCTTCCCTGTGCGTAGGGAAGCTCAGTTTTAGTCACAGTAGCTCCCACAAGTGTCTCCTCAGTGTGTTCCCATTTCCTTAGAAACAGTGTATTCGCTGGGAGAACAGTGCATTACTGTGCGCTTTCACCATTCAGCAAATACATGTGTAGAAGCACAGCGTAAGCAGAAAAGAACATTTCTTGACGTTTTCAAACTCAGGGAACAAGTTGCACACTTCTGAGATGCATTTGGGCAACTTTTTCAGAAATGAGTTTTTTGCCTAAAGAGACATGCCTATTTGCGCAGTAGTACAGATTCTGAGTATGTAACTGGGCTTGATGAAATCAGCATTTCTCTTGCTTCCCTGTGCGTAGGGAAGCTCAGTTTTAGTCACAGTAGCTCCCACAAGTGTCTCCTCAGTGTGTTCCCATTTCCTTAGAAACAGTGTATTTGCTAAGAGAAAAGTGCATTACTGTGCGCTTTCACCGTTCAGCAAATACATGTGTAGAAGCACAGCGCTAGCGGAAACGACCGTTTCTCGACGTTTTCTAACTCAGGGAACAAGTTGCACACTTCTGAGATGCATTTGGGCAACTTTGTCAGAAATGAGTTTTTTGCCTAAAGAGACATGCCTATTTGCGCAGTAGTACAGATTCTGAGTATGTAACTGGGCTTGATGAAATCAGCATTTCTCTTGATTCCCTGTGCGTAGGGAAGCTCAGTTTTAGTCACTGTAGCTCCCACAAGTGTCTCCTCAGTGTGTTCTCATTTCCTTAGAAACAGTGTATTTGCTGGGAGAAAAGTGCATTACTGTGCATTTTCACCGTTCAGCAAATACAGGTGTAGAAGCACAGCGCTAGCAGAAACGAACGTTTCTTGACGTTTTCTAACTAAGGGAACAAGTTGCACACTTCTGAGATGCATTTGGGCAACTTTGTCAGAAATGAGTTTTTTGCCTAAAGAGATATGCCTATTTGCGCAGTAGTACAGATTCTGAGTATGTAACTGGGCTTGATGAAATCAGCATTTCTCTTGCTTCCCTGTGCGTAGGGAAGCTCAGTTTTAGTCACTGTAGCTCCCACAAGTGTCTCCTCAGTGTGTTCCCATTTCCTTAGAAACAGTGTATTTGCTGGGAGAAAAGTGCATTACTGTGCGCTTTCACCGTTCAGCAAATACATGTGTAGAAGCACAGCGCTAGCGGAAACGACCGTTTCTCGACGTTTTCTAACTCAGGGAACAAGTTGCACACTTCTGAGATGCATTTGGGCAACTTTGTCAGAAATGAGTTTTTTGCCTAAAGAGACATGCCTATTTGCGCAGTAGTACAGATTCTGAGTATGTAACTGGGCTTGATGAAATCAGCATTTCTCTTGCTTCCCTGTGCGTAGGGAAGCTCAGTTTTAGTCACAGTAGCTCCCACAAGTGTCTCCTCAGTGTGTTCCCATTTACTTAGAAACAGTGTATTCGCTGGGAGAAAAGTGCATTACTGTGCGCTTTCACCGTTCAGCAAATACATGTGTAGAAGCACAGCGTAAGCAGAAAAGAACATTTCTCGACGTTTTCAAACTCAGGGAACAAGTTGCACACTTCTGAGATGCATTTGGGCAACTTTTTCAGAAATGAGTTTTTTGCCTAAAGAGACATGCCTAGTTGCGCAGTAGTACAGATTCTGAGTATGTAACTGGGCTTGATGAAATCAGCATTTCTCTTGCTTCCCTGTGCGTAGGGAAGCTCAGTTTTAGTCACAGTAGCTCCCACAAGTGTCTCCTCAGTGTGTTCCCATTTCCTTAGAAACAGTGTATTTGCTGGGAGAAAAGTGCATTACTGTGCGCTTTCACCGTTCAGCAAATACATGTGTAGAAGCACAGCGTAAGCAGAAAAGAACATTTCTCGACGTTTTCTAACTCAGGGAACAAGTTGCACACTTCTGAGATGCATTTGGGCAACTTTGTCAGAAATGAGTTTTTTGCCTAAAGAGACATGCCTATTTGCGCAGTAGTACAGATTCTGAGTATGTAACTGGGCTTGATGAAATCAGCATTTCTCTTGCTTCCCTGTGCGTAGGGAACCTCAGTTTTAGTCACTGTAGCTCCCACAAGTGTCTCCTCAGTGTGTTCCCATTTCCTTAGAAACAGTGTATTTGCTGGGAGAAAAGTGCATTACTGTGCATTTTCACCGTTCAGCAAAGACAGGTGTAGAAGCACAGCGCTAGCAGAAACGAACGTTTCTCGACGTTTTCTAACTCAGGGAACAAGTTGCACACTTATGAGATGCATTTCGGCAACTTTGTCAGAAATGAGTTTTTTGCCTAAAGAGATATGCCTATTTGCGCAGTAGTACAGATTCTGAGTATGTAACTGGGCTTGATGAAATCAGCATTTTTCTTGCTTCCCTGTGCGTAGGGAAGCTCAGTTTTAGTCACTGTAGCTCCCACAAGTGTCTCCTCAGTGTGTTCCCATTTCCTTAGAAACGGTGTATTTGCTGGGAGAAAAGTGCATTACTCTGCGCATTCACCGTTCAGCAAATACAAGTGTAGAAGCACAGCGCTAGCAGAAACGAACTTTTCTCGACGTTTTCTAACTCAGGGAACAAGTTGCACACTTCTGAGATGCATTTGGGCAACTTTGTCAGAAATGAGTTTTTTGCCTAAAGAGACATGCCTATTTGCGCAGTAGTACAGATTCTGAGTATGTAACTGGGCTTGATGAAATCAGCATTTCTCTTGCTTCCCTGTGCGTAGAGAAGCTCAGTTTTAGTCATAGTAGCTCCCACAAGTGTCTCCTCTGTGTGTTCCCATTTCCTTAGAAACAGTGTATTTGCTGGGAGAAAAGTGCATTACTGTGCGCTTTCACCGTTCAGCAAATACAAGTGTAGAAGCACTGCGCTAGCAGAAACGAACGTTTCTCGACGTTTTCTAACTCAGGGAACAAGTTGCACACTTCTGAGATGCATTTGGGCAACTTTGTCAGAAATGAGTTTTTTGCCTAAAGAGACATGCCTATATGCGCAGTAGTACAGATTCTGAGTATGTAACTGGGCTTGATGAAATCAGCATTTCTCTTGCTTCCCTGTGCGTAGGGAAGCTCAGTTTTAGTCACAGTAGCTCCCACAAGTGTCTCCTCAGTGTGTTCCCATTTCCTTAGAAACAGTGTATTCGCTGGGAGAAAAGTGCATTACTGTGCGCTTTCACCGTTCAGCAAATACATGTGTAGAAGCACAGCGTAAGCAGAAAAGAACATTTCTTGACGTTTTCAAACTCAGGGAACAAGTTGCACACTTCTGAGATGCATTTGGGCAACTTTTTCAGAAATGAGTTTTTTGCCTAAAGAGACATGCCTATTTGCGCAGTAGTACAGATTCTGAGTATGTAACTGGGCTTGATGAAATCAGCATTTCTCTTGCTTCCCTGTGCGTAGGGAAGCTCAGTTTTAGTCACAGTAGCTCCCACAAGTGTCTCCTCAGTGTGTTCCCATTTCCTTAGAAACAGTGTATTTGCTGGGAGAAAAGTGCATTACTGTGCGCTTTCACCGTTCAGCAAATACATGTGTAGAAGCACAGCGCTAGCGGAAACGACCGTTTCTCGACGTTTTCTAACTCAGGGAACAAGTTGCACACTTCTGAGATGCATTTGGGCAACTTTGTCAGAAATGAGTTTTTTGCCTAAAGAGACATGCCTATTTGCGCAGTAGTACAGATTCTGAGTATGTAACTGGGCTTGATGAAATCAGCATTTCTCTTGCTTCCCTGTTCGTAGAGAAGCTCAGTTTTAGTCATAGTAGCTCCCACAAGTGTCTCCTCAGTGTGTTCCCATTTCCTTAGAAACAGTGTATTTGCTGGGAGAAAAGTGCATTACTGTGCATTTTCACCGTTCAGCAAATACAGGTGTAGAAGCACAGCGCTAGCAGAAACGAACGTTTCTTGACGTTTTCTAACTAAGGGAACAAGTTGCACACTTCTGAGATGCATTTGGGCAACTTTGTCAGAAATGAGTTTTTTGCCTAAAGAGATATGCCTATTTGCGCAGTAGTACAGATTCTGAGTATGTAACTGGGCTTGATGAAATCAGCATTTCTCTTGCTTCCCTGTGCGTAGGGAAGCTCAGTTTTAGTCACTGTAGCTCCCACAAGTGTCTCCTCAGTGTGTTCCCATTTCCTTAGAAACAGTGTATTTGCTGGGAGAAAAGTGCATTACTCTGCGCTTTCACCGTTCAGCAAATACATGTGTAGAAGCACAGCGCTAGCGGAAACGACCGTTTCTCGACGTTTTCTAACTCAGGGAACAAGTTGCACACTTCTGAGATGCATTTGGGCAACTTGGTCAGAAATGAGTTTTTTGCCTAAAGAGACATGCCTATTTGCGCAGTAGTACAGATTCTGAGTATGTAACTGGGCTTGATGAAATCAGCATTTCTCTTGCTTCCCTGTGCGTAGGGAAGCTCAGTTTTAGTCACAGTAGCTCCCACAAGTGTCTCCTCAGTGTGTTCCCATTTACTTAGAAACAGTGTATTCGCTGGGAGAAAAGTGCATTACTGTGCGCTTTCACCGTTCAGCAAATACATGTGTAGAAGCACAGCGTAAGCAGAAAAGAACATTTCTCGACGTTTTCAAACTCAGGGAACAAGTTGCACACTTCTGAGATGCATTTGGGCAACTTTTTCAGAAATGAGTTTTTTGCCTAAAGAGACATGCCTATTTGCGCAGTAGTACAGATTCTGAGTATGTAACTGGGCTTGATGAAATCAGCATTTCTCTTGCTTCCCTGTGCGTAGGGAAGCTCAGTTTTAGTCACAGTAGCTCCCACAAGTGTCTCCTCAGTGTGTTCCCATTTCCTTAGAAACAGTGTATTTGCTGGGAGAAAAGTGCATTACTGTGCGCTTTCACCGTTCAGCAAATACATGTGTAGAAGCACAGCGTAAGCAGAAAAGAACATTTCTCGACGTTTTCTAACTCAGGGAACAAGTTGCACACTTCTGAGATGCATTTGGGCAACTTTGTCAGAAATGAGTTTTTTGCCTAAAGAGACATGCCTATTTGGGCAGTAGTACAGATTCTGAGTATGTAACTGGGCTTGATGAAATCAGCATTTCTCTTGCTTCCCTGTGCGTAGGGAAGCTCAGTTTTAGTCACTGTAGCTCCCACAAGTGTCTCCTCAGTGTGTTCCCATTTCCTTAGAAACAGTGTATTTGCTGGGAGAAAAGTGCATTACTGTGCATTTTCACCGTTCAGCAAATACAGGTGTAGAAGCACAGCGCTAGCAGAAACGAACGTTTCTCGACGTTTTCTAACTCAGGGAACAAGTTGCACACTTATGAGATGCATTTCGGCAACTTTGTCAGAAATGAGTTTTTTGCCTAAAGAGATATGCCTATTTGCGCAGTAGTACAGATTCTGAGTATGTAACTGGGCTTGATGAAATCAGCATTTTTCTTGCTTCCCTGTGCGTAGGGAAGCTCAGTTTTAGTCACTGTAGCTCCCACAAGTGTCTCCTCAGTGTGTTCCCATTTCCTTAGAAACGGTGTATTTGCTGGGAGAAAAGTGCATTACTCTGCGCATTCACCGTTCAGCAAATACAAGTGTAGGAGCACAGCGCTAGCAGAAACGAACGTTTCTCGACGTTTTCTAACTCAGGGAACAAGTTGCACACTTCTGAGATGCATTTGGGCAACTTTGTCAGAAATGAGTTTTTTGCCTAAAGAGACATGCCTATTTGCGCAGTAGTACAGATTCTTAGTATGTAACTGGGCTTGATGAAATCAGCATTTCTCTTGCTTCCCTGTGCGTAGGGAAGCTCAGTTTTAGTCACTGTAGCTCCCACAAGTGTCTCCTCAGTGTGTTCCCATTTCCTTAGAAACAGTGTATTTGCTGGGAGAAAAGTGCATTACTGTGCGCTTTCACCGTTCAGCAAATACATGTGTAGAAGCACAGCGCTAGCGGAAAAGAACGTTTCTCGACGTGTTCTAACTCAGGGAACACGTTGCACACTTCTGAGATGCATTTGGGCAACTTTGTCAGAAATGAGTTTTTTGCCTAAAGAGACATGCCTATTTGCGCAGTAGTACAGATTCTGAGTATGTAACTGGGCTGGATGAAATCAGCATTTCTCTTGCTTCCCTGTGCGTAGGGAAGCTCAGTTTTAGTCACTGTAACTCCCACAAGTGTCTCCTCAGTGTGTTGCCATTTCCTTAGAAACCGTGCATTTCTGGGAGAAAAGTGCATTACTGTGCGCTTTCACCGTTCAGCAAATACATGTGTAGAAGCACAGCGCTAGCAGAAACGAACGTTTCTCAACGTTTTCTAACTCAGGGAACAAGTTGCACACTTCTGAGATGCATTTGGGCAACTTTGTCAGAAATGAGTTTTTTGCCTAAAGAGACATGCCTATTTGCGCAGTAGTACAGATTCTGAGTATGTAACTGGGCTTGATGAAATCAGCATTTCTCTTGCTTCCCTGTGCGTAGAGAAGCTCAGTTTTAGTCATAGTAGCTCCCACAAGTGTCTCCTCTGTGTGTTCCCATTTCCTTAGAAACAGTGTATTTGCTGGGAGAAAAGTGCATTACTGTGCGCTTTCACCGTTCAGCAAATACAAGTGTAGAAGCACAGCGCTAGCAGAAACGAACGTTTCTCGTCATTTTCTAACTCAGGGAACAAGTTGCACACTTCTGAGATGCATTTGGGCAACTTTGTCAGAAATGAGTTTTTTGCCTAAAGAGACATGCCTATATGCGCAGTAGTACAGATTCTGAGTATGTAACTGGGCTTGATGAAATCAGCATTTCTCTTGCTTCCCTGTGCGTAGGGAAGCTCAGTTTTAGTCACAGTAGCTCCCACAAGTGTCTCCTCAGTGTGTTCCCATTTCCTTAGAAACAGTGTATTCGCTGGGAGAAAAGTGCATTACTGTGCGCTTTCACCGTTCAGCAAATACATGTGTAGAAGCACAGCGTAAGCAGAAAAGAACATTTCTTGACGTTTTCAAACTCAGGGAACAAGTTGCACACTTCTGAGATGCATTTGGGCAACTTTTTCAGAAATGAGTTTTTTGCCTAAAGAGACATGCCTATTTGCGCAGTAGTACAGATTCTGAGTATGTAACTGGGCTTGATGAAATCAGCATTTCTCTTGCTTCCCTGTGCGTAGGGAAGCTCAGTTTTAGTCACAGTAGCTCCCACAAGTGTCTCCTCAGTGTGTTCCCATTTACTTAGAAACAGTGTATTTGCTGGGAGAAAAGTGCATTACTGTGCGCTTTCACCGTTCAGCAAATACATGTGTAGAAGCACAGCGCTAGCGGAAACGACCGTTTCTCGACGTTTTCTAACTCAGGGAACAAGTTGCACACTTCTGAGATGCATTTGGGCAACTTTGTCAGAAATGAGTTTTTTGCCTAAAGAGACATGCCTATTTGCGCAGTAGTACAGATTCTGAGTATGTAACTGGGCTTGATGAAATCAGCATTTCTCTTGCTTCCCTGTGCATAGGGAAGCTCAGTTTTAGTCACTGTAGCTCCCACAAGTGTCTCCTCAGTGTGTTCCCATTTCCTTAGAAACAGTGAATTTGCTGGGAGAAAAGTGCATTACTGTGCATTTTCACCGTTCAGCAAATACATGTGTAGAAGCACAGCGCTAGCAGAAACGAATGTTTCTCGACATTTTCTAACTCAGGGAACAAGTTGCACACTTCTGAGATGCATTTGGGCAACTTGGTCAGAAATGAGTTTTTTGCTTAAAGAGACATGCCTATTTGCGCAGTAGTACAGATTCTGAGTATGTAACTGGGCTTGATGAAATCAGCATTTCTCTTGCTTCCCTGTGCGTAGGGAAGCTCAGTTTTAGTCACAGTAGCTCCCACAAGTGTCTCCTCAGTGTGTTCCCATTTACTTAGAAACAGTGTATTCGCTGGGAGAAAAGTGCATTACTGTGCGCTTTCACCGTTCAGCAAATACATGTGTAGAAGCACAGCGTAAGCAGAAAAGAACATTTCTCGACGTTTTCAAACTCAGGGAACAAGTTGCACACTTCTGAGATGCATTTGGGCAACTTTTTCAGAAATGAGTTTTTTGCCTAAAGAGACATGCCTATTTGCGCAGTAGTACAGATTCTGAGTATGTAACTGGGCTTGATGAAATCAGCATTTCTCTTGCTTCCCTGTGCGTAGGGAAGCTCAGTTTTAGTCACAGTAGCTCCCACAAGTGTCTCCTCAGTGTGTTCCCATTTCCTTAGAAACAGTGTATTTGCTAGGAGAAAAGTGCATTACTGTGCGCTTTCACCGTTCAGCAAATACATGTGTAGAAGCACAGCGCTAGCGGAAACGACCGTTTCTCAACGTTTTCTAACTCAGGGAACAAGTTGCACACTTCTGAGAGGCATTTGGGCAACTTTGTCAGAAATGAGTTCTTTGCCTAAAGAGACATGCCTATTTGCGCAGTAGTACAGATTCTGAGTATGTAACTGGGCTTGATGAAATCAGCATTTCTCTTGCTTCCCTGTGCGTAGGGAAGCTCAGTTTTAGTCACTGTAGCTCCCACAAGTGTCTCCTCAGTGTGTTCCCATTTCCTTAGAAACAGTGTATTTGCTGGGAGAAAAGTGCATTACTGTGCATTTTCACCGTTCAGCAAATACAGGTGTAGAAGCACAGCGCTAGCAGAAACGAACGTTTCTCGACGTTTTCTAACTAAGGGAACAAGTTGCACACTTCTGAGATGCATTTGGGCAACTTTGTCAGAAATGAGTTTTTTGCCTAAAGAGATATGCCTATTTGCGCAGTAGTACAGATTCTGAGTATGTAACTGGGCTTGATGAAATCAGCATTTCTCTTGCTTCCCTGTGCGTAGGGAAGCTCAGTTTTAGTCACTGTAGCTCCCACAAGTGTCTCCTCAGTGTGTTCCCATTTCCTTAGAAACAGTGTATTTGCTGGGAGAAAAGTGCATTACTCTGCGCATTCACCGTTCAGCAAATACAAGTGTAGAAGCACAGCGCTAGCAGAAACGACCGTTTCTCGACGTTTTCTAACTCAGGGAACAAGTTGCACACTTCTGAGATGCATTTGGGCAACTTTGTCAGAAATGAGTTTTTTGCCTAAAGAGACATGCCTATTTGCGCAGTAGTACAGATTCTTAGTATGTAACTGGGCTTGATGAAATCAGCATTTCTCTTGCTTCCCTGTGCGTAGGGAAGCTCAGTTTTAGTCACTGTAGCTCCCACAAGTGTCTCCTCAGTGTGTTCCCATTTCCTTAGAAACAGTGTATTTGCTGGGAGAAAAGTGCATTACTGTGCGCTTTCACCGTTCAGCAAATACATGTGTAGAAGCACAGCGCTAGCGGAAACGAACGTTTCTCGACGTGTTCTAACTCAGGGAACACGTTGCACACTTCTGAGATGCATTTGGGCAACTTTGTCAGAAATGAGTTTTTTGCCTAAAGAGACATGCCTATTTGCGCAGTAGTACAGATTCTGAGTATGTAACTGGGCTTGATGAAATCAGCATTTCTCTTGCTTCCCTGTGCGTAGGGAAGCTCAGTTTTAGTCACAGTAGCTCCCACAAGTGTCTCCTCAGTGTGTTCCCATTTCCTTAGAAACAGTGTATTCGCTGGGGGGAAAAGGGCATTACTGTGCGCTTTCACCGTTCAGCAAATACATGTGTAGATGCACAGCGTAAGCAGAAAAGAACATTTCTTGACGTTTTCAAACTCAGGGAACAAGTTGCACACTTCTGAGATGCATTTGGGCAACTTTTTCAGAAATGAGTTTTTTGCCTAAAGAGACATGCCTATTTGCGCAGTAGTACAGATTCTGAGTATGTAACTGGGCTTGATGAAATCAGCATTTCTCTTGCTTCCCTGTGCGTAGGGAAGCTCAGTTTTAGTCACAGTAGCTCCCACAAGTGTCTCCTCAGTGTGTTCCCATTTCCTTAGAAACAGTGTATTTGCTGGGAGAAAAGTGCATTACTGTGTGCTTTCACCGTTCAGCAAATACATGTGTAGAAGCACAGCGCTAGCGGAAACGACCGTTTCTCGACGTTTTCTAACTCAGGGAACAAGTTGCACACTTCTGAGATGCATTTGGGCAACTTTGTCAGAAATGAGTTTTTTGCCTAAAGAGACATGCCTATTTGCGCAGTAGTACAGATTCTGAGTATGTAACTGGGCTTGATGAAATCAGCATTTCTCTTGCTTCCCTGTGCGTAGAGAAGCTCAGTTTTAGTCATAGTAGCTCCCACAAGTCTCTCCTCTGTGTGTTCCCATTTCCTTAGAAACAGTGTATTTGCTGGGAGAAAAGTGCATTACTGTGCGCTTTCACCGTTCAGCAAATACTTGTGTAGAAGCACAGCGCTAGCAGAAACGAACGTTTCTCGACATTTTCTAACTCAGGGAACAAGTTGCACACTTCTGAGATGCATTTGGGCAACTTTGTCAGAAATGAGTTTTTTGCCTAAAGAGACATGCCTATTTGCGCAGTAGTACAGATTCTGAGTATGTAACTGGGCTTGATGAAATCAGCATTTCTCTTGCTTCCCTGTGCGTAGGGAAGCTCAGTTTTAGTCATAGTAGCTCCCACAAGTGTCTCCTCAGTGTGTTCCCATTTCCTTAGAAACAGTGTATTTGCTGGGAGAAAAGTGCATTACTGTACATTTTCACCGTTCAGCAAATACAGGTGTAGAAGCACAGCGCTAGCAGAAATGAACGTTTCTTGACGTTTTGTAACTAAGGGAACAAGTTGCACACTTCTGAGATGCATTTGGGCAACTTCGTCAGAAATGAGTTTTTTGCCTAAAGAGATATGCCTATTTGCGCAGTAGTACAGATTCTGAGTATGTAACTGGGCTTGATGAAATCAGCATTTCTCTTGCTTCCCTGTGCGTAGGGAAGCTCAGTTTTAGTCACTGTAGCTCCCACAAGTGTCTCCTCAGTGTGTTCCCATTTCCTTAGAAACAGTGTATTTGCTGGGAGAAAAGTGCATTACTCTGCGCTTTCACCGTTCAGCAAATACATGTGTAGAAGCACAGCGCTAGCGGAAACGACCGTTTCTCGACGTTTTCTAACTCAGGGAACAAGTTGCACACTTCTGAGATGCATTTGGGCAACTTTGTCAGAAATGAGTTTTTTGCCTGAAGAGACATGCCTATTTGCGCAGTAGTACAGATTCTGAGTATGTAACTGGGCTTGATGAAATCAGCATTTCTCTTGCTTCCCTGTGCGTGGAGAAGCTCAGTTTTAGTCATAGTAGCTCCCACAAGTGTCTCCTCAGTGTGTTCCCATTTCCTTAGAAACAGTGTATTTGCTGGGAGAAAAGTGCATTACTGTGCTCTTTCACCGTTCAGCAAATACATGTGTAGAAGCACAGCGCTAGCGGAAACGAACGTTTCTCGACGTGTTCTAACTCAGGGAACACGTTGCACACTTCTGAGATGCATTTGGGCAACTTTGTCAGAAATGAGTTTTTTGCCTAAAGAGACATGCCTATTTGCGCAGTAGTACAGATTCTGAGTATGTAACTGGGCTTGATGAAATCAGCATTTCTCTTGCTTCCCTGTGCGTAGGGAAGCTCAGTTTTAGTCACTGTAACTCCCACAAGTGTCTCCTCAGTGTGTTGCCATTTCCTTAGAAACCGTGTATTTCTGGGAGAAAAGTGCATTACTGTGCGCTTTCACCGTTCAGCAAATACATGTGTAGAAGCACAGCGCTAGCAGAAACGAACTTTTCTCGACGTTTTCTAACTCAGGGAACAAGTTGCACACTTCTGAGATGCATTTGGGCAACTTTGTCAGAAATGAGTTTTTTGCCTAAAGAGACATGCCTATTTGCGCAGTAGTACAGATTCTGAGTATGTAACTGGGCTTGATGAAATCAGCATTTCTCTTGCTTCCCTGTGCGTAGAGAAGCTCAGTTTTAGTCATAGTAGCTCCCACAAGTGTCTCCTCTGTGTGTTCCCATTTGCTTAGAAACAGTGTATTTGCTGGGAGAAAAGTGCATTACTGTGCGCTTTCACCGTTCAGCAAATACTTGTGTAGAAGCACAGCGCTAGCAGAAACGAACGTTTCTCGACATTTTCTAACTCAGGGAACAAGTTGCACACTTCTGAGATGCATTTGGGCAACTTTGTCAGAAATGAGTTTTTTGCCTAAAGAGACATGCCTATTTGCGCAGTAGTACAGATTCTGAGTATGTAACTGGGCTTGATGAAATCAGCATTTCTCTTGCTTCCCTGTGCGTAGGGAAGCTCAGTTTTAGTCACTGTAACTCCCACAAGTGTCTCCTCAGTGTGTTGCCATTTCCTTAGAAACCGTGTATTTCTGGGAGAAAAGTGCATTACTGTGCGCTTTCACCGTTCAGCAAATACATGTGTAGAAGCACAGCGCTAGCAGAAACGAACGTTTCTCGACGTTTTCTAACTCAGGGAACAAGTTGCACACTTCTGAGATGCATTTGGGCAACTTTGTCAGAAATGAGTTTTTTGCCTAAAGAGACATGCCTATTTGCGCAGTAGTACAGATTCTGAGTATGTAACTGGGCTTGATGAAATCAGCATTTCTCTTGCTTCCCTGTGCGTAGGGAAGCTCAGTTTTAGTCACTGTAGCTCCCACAAGTGTCTCCTCAGTGTGTTCCCATTTCCTTAGAAACAGTGTATTTCCTGGGAGAAAAGTGCATTACTGTGCGCTTTCACCGTTCAGCAAATACTTGTGTAGAAGCACAGCGCTAGCAGAAACGAACGTTTCTCGACATTTTCTAACTCAGGGAACAAGTTGCACACTTCTGAGATGCATTTGGGCAACTTTGTCAGAAATGAGTTTTTTGCCTAAAGAGACATGCCTATTTGCGCAGTAGTACAGATTCTGAGTATGTAACTGGGCTTGATGAAATCAGCATTTCTCTTGCTTCCCTGTGCGTAGGGAAGCTCAGTTTTAGTCACTGTAGCTCCCACAAGTGTCTCCTCAGTGTGTTCTCATTTCCTTAGAAACAGTGTATTTGCTGGGAGAAAAGTGCATTACTGTACATTTTCACCGTTCAGCAAATACAGGTGTAGAAGCACAGCGCTAGCAGAAATGAACGTTTCTTGACGTTTTGTAACTAGGGAACAAGTTGCACACTTCTGAGATGCATTTGGGCAACTTCGTCAGAAATGAGTTTTTTGCCTAAAGAGATATGCCTATTTGCGCAGTAGTACAGATTCTGAGTATGTAACTGGGCTTGATGAAATCAGCATTTCTCTTGCTTCCCTGTGCGTAGGGAAGCTCAGTTTTAGTCACTGTAGCTCCCACAAGTGTCTCCTCATTGTGTTCCCATTTCCTTAGAAACAGTGTATTTGCTGGGAGAAAAGTGCATTACTGTGCGCTTTCACCGTTCAGCAAATACATGTGTAGAAGCACAGCGCTAGCGGAAACGACCGTTTCTCGACGTTTTCTAACTCAGGGAACAAGTTGCACACTTCTGAGATGCATTTGGGCAACTTTGTCAGAAATGAGTTTTTTGCCTAAAGAGACATGCCTATTTGCGCAGTAGTACAGATTCTGAGTATGTAACTGGGCTTGATGAAATCAGCATTTCTCTTGCTTCCCTGTGCGTAGGGAAGCTCAGTTTTAGTCACTGTAGCTCCCACAAGTGTCTCCTCAGTGTGTTCCCATTTCCTTAGAAACAGTGTATTTGCTGGGAGAAAAGTGCATTACTGTGCGCTTTCACCGTTCAGCAAATACATGTGTAGAAGCACAGCGCTAGCAGAAACGAACGTTTCTCGACGTTTTCTAACTCAGGGAACAAGTTGCACACTTCTGAGATGCATTTGGGCAACTTGGTCAGAAATGAGTTTTTTGCCTAAAGAGACATACCTATTTGCGCAGTAGTACAGATTCTGAGTATGTAACTGGGCTTGATGAAATCAGCATTTCTCTTGCTTCCCTGTGCGTAGGGAAGCTCAGTTTTAGTCACAGTAGCTCCCACAAGTGTCTCCTCAGTGTGTTCCCATTTCCTTAGAAACAGTGTATTCGCTGGGAGAAAAGTGCATTACTGTGCGCTTTCACCGTTCAGAAAATATATGTGTAGAAGCACAGCGTAAGCAGAAAAGAACATTTCTCGACGTTTTCAAACTCAGGGAACAAGTTGCACACTTCTGAGATGCATTTGGGCAACTTTTTCAGAAATGAGTTTTTTGCCTAAAGAGACATGCCTATTTGCGCAGTAGTACAGATTCTGAGTATGTAACTGGGCTTGATGAAATCAGCATTTCTCTTGCTTCCCTGTGCGTAGGGAAGCTCAGTTTTAGTCACAGTAGCTCCCACAAGTGTCTCCTCAGTGTGTTCCCATTTCCTTAGAAACAGTGTATTTGCTAGGAGAAAAGTGCATTACTGTGCGCTTTCACCGTTCAGCAAATACATGTGTAGAAGCACAGCGCTAGCGGAAACGACCGTTTCTCAACGTTTTCTAACTCAGGGAACAAGTTGCACACTTCTGAGATGCATTTGGGCAACTTTGTCAGAAATGAGTTTTTTGCCTAAAGAGACATGCCTATTTGCGCAGTAGTACAGATTCTGAGTATGTAACTGGGCTTGATGAAATCAGCATTTCTCTTGCTTCCCTGTGCGTAGGGAAGCTCAGTTTTAGTCACAGTAGGTCCCACAAGTGTTTCCTCAGTGTGTTCCCATTTCCTTAGAAACAGTGTATTTGCTGGGAGAAAAGTGCATTACTGTGCGCTTTCACCGTTCAGCAAATACATGTGTAGAAGCACAGCGCTAGCAGAAACGAACGTTTCTCGACGTTTTCTAACTCAGGGAACAAGTTGCACACTTCTGAGATGCATTTGGGCAACTTTGTCAGAAATGAGTTTTTTGCCTAAAGAGACATGCCTATTTGCGCAGTAGTACAGATTCTGAGTATGTAACTGGGCTTGATGAAATCAGCATTTCTCTTGCTTCCCTGTGCGTAGGGAAGCTCAGTTTTAGTCACTGTAGCTCCCACAAGTGTCTCCTCAGTGTGTTCCCATTTCCTTAGAAACAGTGTATTTGCTGGGAGAAAAGTGCATTACTGTGCATTTTCACCGTTCAGCAAATACAGGTGTAGAAGCACAGCGCTAGCAGAAACGAACGTTTCTCGACGTTTTCTAACTCAGGGAACAAGTTGCACACTTATGAGATGCATTTCGGCAACTTTGTCAGAAATGAGTTTTTTGCCTAAAGAGATATGCCTATTTGCGCAGTAGTACAGATTCTGAGTATGTAACTGGGCTTGATGAAATCAGCATTTCTCTTGCGTCCCTGTGCGTAGGGAAGCTCAGTTTTAGTCACTGTAGCTCCCACAAGTGTCTCCTCAGTGTGTTCCCATTTCCTTAGAAACAGTCTATTTGCTGGGAGAAAAGTGCATTACTCTGCGCTTTCACCGTTCAGCAAATACATGTGTAGAAGCACAGCGCTAGCAGAAAAGACCGTTTCTCGACGTTTTCTAACTCAGGGAACAAGTTGCACACTTCTGAGATGCATTTGGGCAACTTTGTCAGAAATGAGTTTTTTGCCTAAAGAGACATGCCTATTTGCGCAGTAGTACAGATTCTGAGTATGTAACTCGGCTTGATGAAATCAGCATTTCTCTTGCTTCCCTGTGCGTAGGGAAGCTCAGTTTTAGTCACTGTAACTCCCACAAGTGTCTCCTCAGTGTGTTGCCATTTCCTTAGAAACAGTGTATTTCTGGGAGAAAAGTGCATTACTGTGCGCTTTCACCGTTCAGCAAATACATGTGTAGAAGCACAGCGCTAGCAGAAACGAACGTTTCTCGACATTTTCTAACTCAGGGAACAAGTTGCACACTTCTGAGATGCATTTGGGCAACTTTGTCAGAAATGAGTTTTTTGCCTAAAGAGACATGCCTATATGCGCAGTAGTACAGATTCTGAGTATGTAACTGGGCTTGATGAAATCAGCATTTCTCTTGCTTCCCTGTGCGTAGGGAAGCTCAGTTTTAGTCACAGTAGCTCCCACAAGTGTCTCCTCAGTGTGGTCCCATTTCCTTAGAAACAGTGTATTTGCTGGGAGAAAAGTGCATTACTGTGCGCTTTCACCGTTCAGCAAATACATGTGTAGAAGCACAGCGTAAGCAGAAAAGAACATTTCTCGACGTTTTCAAACTCAGGGAACAAGTTGCACACTTCTGAGATGCATTTGGGCAACTTTTTCAGCAATGAGTTTTTTGCCTAAAGAGACATGCCTATTTGCGCAGTAGTACAGATTCTGAGTATGTAACTGGGCTTGATGAAATCAGCATTTCTCTTGCTTCCCTGTGCATGGAGAAGCTCAGTTTTAGTCATAGTAGCTCCCACAAGTGTCTCCTCAGTGTGTTCCCATTTCCTTAGAAACAGTGTATTTGCTGGGAGAAAAGTGCATTACTGTGCGCTTTCACCGTTCAGCAAATACATGTGTAGAAGCACAGCGCTAGTGGAAACGAACGTTTCTCGACGTGTTCTAACTCAGGGAACACGTTGCACACTTCTGAGATGCATTTGGGCAACTTTGTCAGAAATGAGTTTTTTGCCTAAAGAGACATGCCTATTTGCGCAGTAGTACAGATTCTGAGTATGTAACTGGGCTTGATGAAATCAGCATTTCTCTTGCTTCCCTGTGCGTAGAGAAGCTCAGTTTTAGTCATAGTAGCTCCCACAAGTGTCTCCTCAGTGTGTTCCCATTTCCTTAGAAACAGTGTATTTGCTGGGAGAAAAGTGCATTACTGTGCGCTTTCACCGTTCAGCAAATACATGTGTAGAAGCACAGCGCTAGCAGAAACGAACGTTTCTCGACATTTTCTAACTCAGGGAACAAGTTGCACACTTCTGAGATGCATTTGGGCAACTTTGTCAGAAATGAGTTTTTTGCCTAAAGAGACATGCCTATATGCGCAGTAGTACAGATTCTGAGTATGTAACTGGGCTTGATGAAATCAGCATTTCTCTTGCTTCCCTGTGCGTAGGGAAGCTCAGTTTTAGTCACAGTAGCTCCCACAAGTGTCTCCTCAGTGTGTTCCCATTTCCTTAGAAACAGTGTATTTGCTGGGAGAAAAGTGCATTACTGTGCGCTTTCACCGTTCAGCAAATACATGTGTAGAAGCACAGCGCTAGCGGAAACGACCGTTCCTCGACGTTTTCTAACTCAGGGAACAAGTTGCACACTTCTGAGATGCATTTGGGCAACTTTGTCAGAAATGAGTTTTTTGCCTAAAGAGACATGCCTATTTGCGCAGTAGTACAGATTCTGAGTATGTAACTGGGCTTGATGAAATCAGCATTTCTCTTGATTCCCTGTGCGTAGGGAAGCTCAGTTTTAGTCACTGTAGCTCCCACAAGTGTCTCCTCAGTGTGTTCCCATTTCCTTAGAAACAGTGTATTTGCTGGGAGAAAAGTGCATTACTGTGCATTTTCACCGTTCAGCAAATACAGGTGTAGAAGCACAGCGCTAGCAGAAACGAACGTTTCTCGACGTTTTCTAACTAAGGGAACAAGTTGCACACTTCTGAGATGCATTTGGGCAACTTTGTCAGAAATGAGTTTTTTGCCTAAAGAGATATGCCTATTTGCGCAGTAGTACAGATTCTGAGTATGTAACTGGGCTTGATGAAATCAGCATTTCTCTTGCTTCCCTGTGCGTAGGGAAGCTCAGTTTTAGTCACTGTAGCTCCCACAAGTGTCTCCTCAGTGTGTTCCCATTTCCTTAGAAACAGTGTATTTGCTGGGAGAAAAGTGCATTACTCTGCGATTTCACCGTTAAGCAAATACATGTGTAGAAGCACAGCGCTAGCGGAAACGACCGTTTCTCGACGTTTTCTAACTCAGGGAATAAGTTGCACACTTCTGAGATGCATTTGGGCAACTTTGTCAGAAATGAGTTTTTTGCCTAAAGAGACATGCCTATTTGCGCAGTAGTACAGATTCTGAGTATGTAACTGGGCTTGATGAAATCAGCATTTCTCTTGCTTCCCTGTGCGTGGAGAAGCTCAGTTTTAGTCATAGTAGCTCCCACAAGTGTCTCCTCATTGTGTTCCCATTTCCTTAGAAACAGTGTATTTGCTGGGAGAAAAGTGCATTACTGTGCGCTTTCACCGTTCAGCAAATACATGTGTAGAAGCACAGCGCTAGCAGAAACGAACGTTTCTCGACGTTTTCTAACTCAGGGAACAAGTTGCACACTTCTGAGATGCATTTGGGCAACTTGGTCAGAAATGAGTTTTTTGCCTAAAGAGACATGCCTATTTGCGCAGTAGTACAGATTCTGAGTATGTTACTGGGCTTGATGAAATCAGCATTTCTCTTGCTTCCCTGTGCGTAGGGAAGCTCAGTTTTAGTCACAGTAGCTCCCACAAGTGTCTCCTCAGTGTGTTCCCATTTACTTAGAAACAGTGTATTCGCTGGGAGAAAAGTGCATTACTGTGCGCTTTCACCGTTCAGCAAATACATGTGTAGAAGCACAGCGCTAGCAGAAACGAACGTTTCTCGACATTTTCTAACTCAGGGAACAAGTTGCACACTTCTGAGATGCATTTGGGCAACTTTGTCAGAAATGAGTTTTTTGCCTAAAGAGACATGCCTATATGCGCAGTAGTACAGATTCTGAGTATGTAACTGGGCTTGATGAAATCAGCATTTCTCTTGCTTCCCTGTGCGTAGGGAAGCTCAGTTTTAGTCACAGTAGCTCCCACAAGTGTCTCCTCAGTGTGGTCCCATTTCCTTAGAAACAGTGTATTTGCTGGGAGAAAAGTGCATTACTGTGCGCTTTCACCGTTCAGCAAATACATGTGTAGAAGCACAGCGTAAGCAGAAAAGAACATTTCTCGACGTTTTCAAACTCAGGGAACAAGTTGCACACTTCTGAGATGCATTTGGGCAACTTTTTCAGCAATGAGTTTTTTGCCTAAAGAGACATGCCTATTTGCGCAGTAGTACAGATTCTGAGTATGTAACTGGGCTTGATGAAATCAGCATTTCTCTTGCTTCCCTGTGCATGGAGAAGCTCAGTTTTAGTCATAGTAGCTCCCACAAGTGTCTCCTCAGTGTGTTCCCATTTCCTTAGAAACAGTGTATTTGCTGGGAGAAAAGTGCATTACTGTGCGCTTTCACCGTTCAGCAAATACATGTGTAGAAGCACAGCGCTAGTGGAAACGAACGTTTCTCGACGTGTTCTAACTCAGGGAACACGTTGCACACTTCTGAGATGCATTTGGGCAACTTTGTCAGAAATGAGTTTTTTGCCTAAAGAGACATGCCTATTTGCGCAGTAGTACAGATTCTGAGTATGTAACTGGGCTTGATGAAATCAGCATTTCTCTTGCTTCCCTGTGCGTAGAGAAGCTCAGTTTTAGTCATAGTAGCTCCCACAAGTGTCTCCTCAGTGTGTTCCCATTTCCTTAGAAACAGTGTATTTGCTGGGAGAAAAGTGCATTACTGTGCGCTTTCACCGTTCAGCAAATACATGTGTAGAAGCACAGCGCTAGCAGAAACGAACGTTTCTCGACATTTTCTAACTCAGGGAACAAGTTGCACACTTCTGAGATGCATTTGGGCAACTTTGTCAGAAATGAGTTTTTTGCCTAAAGAGACATGCCTATTTGCGCAGTAGTACAGATTCTGAGTATGTAACTGGGCTTGATGAAATCAGCATTTCTCTTGCTTCCCTGTGCGTAGGGAAGCTCAGTTTTAGTCACAGTAGCTCCCACAAGTGTCTCCTCAGTGTGTTCCCATTTCCTTAGAAACAGTGTATTTGCTGGGAGAAAAGTGCATTACTGTGCGCTTTCACCGTTCAGCAAATACATGTGTAGAAGCACAGCGCTAGCGGAAACGACCGTTCCTCGACGTTTTCTAACTCAGGGAACAAGTTGCACACTTCTGAGATGCATTTGGGCAACTTTGTCAGAAATGAGTTTTTTGCCTAAAGAGACATGCCTATTTGCGCAGTAGTACAGATTCTGAGTATGTAACTGGGCTTGATGAAATCAGCATTTCTCTTGATTCCCTGTGCGTAGGGAAGCTCAGTTTTAGTCACTGTAGCTCCCACAAGTGTCTCCTCAGTGTGTTCCCATTTCCTTAGAAACAGTGTATTTGCTGGGAGAAAAGTGCATTACTGTGCATTTTCACCGTTCAGCAAATACAGGTGTAGAAGCACAGCGCTAGCAGAAACGAACGTTTCTCGACGTTTTCTAACTAAGGGAACAAGTTGCACACTTCTGAGATGCATTTGGGCAACTTTGTCAGAAATGAGTTTTTTGCCTAAAGAGATATGCCTATTTGCGCAGTAGTACAGATTCTGAGTATGTAACTGGGCTTGATGAAATCAGCATTTCTCTTGCTTCCCTGTGCGTAGGGAAGCTCAGTTTTAGTCACTGTAGCTCCCACAAGTGTCTCCTCAGTGTGTTCCCATTTCCTTAGAAACAGTGTATTTGCTGGGAGAAAAGTGCATTACTCTGCGATTTCACCGTTAAGCAAATACATGTGTAGAAGCACAGCGCTAGCGGAAACGACCGTTTCTCGACGTTTTCTAACTCAGGGAATAAGTTGCACACTTCTGAGATGCATTTGGGCAACTTTGTCAGAAATGAGTTTTTTGCCTAAAGAGACATGCCTATTTGCGCAGTAGTACAGATTCTGAGTATGTAACTGGGCTTGATGAAATCAGCATTTCTCTTGCTTCCCTGTGCGTGGAGAAGCTCAGTTTTAGTCATAGTAGCTCCCACAAGTGTCTCCTCATTGTGTTCCCATTTCCTTAGAAACAGTGTATTTGCTGGGAGAAAAGTGCATTACTGTGCGCTTTCACCGTTCAGCAAATACATGTGTAGAAGCACAGCGCTAGCAGAAACGAACGTTTCTCGACGTTTTCTAACTCAGGGAACAAGTTGCACACTTCTGAGATGCATTTGGGCAACTTGGTCAGAAATGAGTTTTTTGCCTAAAGAGACATGCCTATTTGCGCAGTAGTACAGATTCTGAGTATGTAACTGGGCTTGATGAAATCAGCATTTCTCTTGCTTCCCTGTGCGTAGGGAAGCTCAGTTTTAGTCACAGTAGCTCCCACAAGTGTCTCCTCAGTGTGTTCCCATTTACTTAGAAACAGTGTATTCGCTGGGAGAAAAGTGCATTACTGTGCGCTTTCACCGTTCAGCAAATATATGTGTAGAAGCACAGCGTAAGCAGAAAAGAACATTTCTCGACGTTTTCAAACTCAGGGAACAAGTTGCACACTTCTGAGATGCATTTGGGCAACTTTTTCAGAAATGAGTTTTTTGCCTAAAGAGACATGCCTATTTGCGCAGTAGTACAGATTCTGAGTATGTAACTGGGCTTGATGAAATCAGCATTTCTCTTGCTTCCCTGTGCGTAGGGAAGCTCAGTTTTAGTCACAGTAGCTCCCACAAGTGTCTCCTCAGTGTGTTCCCATTTCCTTAGAAACAGTGTATTTGCTAGGAGAAAAGTGCATTACTGTGCGCTTTCACCGTTCAGCAAATACATGTGTAGAAGCACAGCGCTAGCGGAAACGACCGTTTCTCAACGTTTTCTAACTCAGGGAACAAGTTGCACACTTCTGAGATGCATTTGGGCAACTTTGTCAGAAATGAGTTTTTTGCCTAAAGAGACATGCCTATTTGCGCAGTAGTACAGATTCTGAGTATGTAACTGGGCTTGATGAAATCAGCATTTCTCTTGCTTCCCTGTGCGTAGGGAAGCTCAGTTTTAGTCACAGTAGGTCCCACAAGTGTTTCCTCAGTGTGTTCCCATTTCCTTAGAAACAGTGTATTTGCTGGGAGAAAAGTGCATTACTGTGCGCTTTCACCGTTCAGCAAATACATGTGTAGAAGCACAGCGCTAGCAGAAACGAACGTTTCTCGACGTTTTCTAACTCAGGGAACAAGTTGCACACTTCTGAGATGCATTTGGGCAACTTTGTCAGAAATGAGTTTTTTGCCTAAAGAGACATGCCTATTTGCGCAGTAGTACAGATTCTGAGTATGTAACTGGGCTTGATGAAATCAGCATTTCTCTTGCTTCCCTGTGCGTAGGGAAGCTCAGTTTTAGTCACTGTAGCTCCCACAAGTGTCTCCTCAGTGTGTTCCCATTTCCTTAGAAACAGTGTATTTGCTGGGAGAAAAGTGCATTACTGTGCATTTTCACCGTTCAGCAAATACAGGTGTAGAAGCACAGCGCTAGCAGAAACGAACGTTTCTCGACGTTTTCTAACTCAGGGAACAAGTTGCACACTTATGAGATGCATTTCGGCAACTTTGTCAGAAATGAGTTTTTTGCCTAAAGAGATATGCCTATTTGCGCAGTAGTACAGATTCTGAGTATGTAACTGGGCTTGATGAAATCAGCATTTCTCTTGCGTCCCTGTGCGTAGGGAAGCTCAGTTTTAGTCACTGTAGCTCCCACAAGTGTCTCCTCAGTGTGTTCCCATTTCCTTAGAAACAGTCTATTTGCTGGGAGAAAAGTGCATTACTCTGCCCTTTTTCCGTTCAGCAAATACATGTGTAGAAGCACAGCGCTAGCAGAAAAGACCGTTTCTCGACGTTTTCTAACTCAGGGAACAAGTTGCACACTTCTGAGATGCATTTGGGCAACTTTGTCAGAAATGAGTTTTTTGCCAAAAGAGACATGCCTATTTGCGCAGTAGTACAGATTCTTAGTATGTAACTGGGCTTGATGAAATCAGCATTTCTCTTGCTTCCCTGTGCGTAGGGAAGCTCAGTTTTAGTCACTGTAGCTCCCACAAGTGTCTCCTCAGTGTGTTCCCATTTCCTTAGAAACAGTGTATTTGCTGGGAGAAAAGTGCATTACTCTGCGCTTTCACCGTTCAGCAAATACATGTGTAGAAGCACAGCGCTAGCGGAAACGAACGTTTCTCGACGTGTTCTAACTCAGGGAACACGTTGCACACTTCTGAGATGCATTTGGGCAACTTTGTCAGAAATGAGTTTTTTGCCTAAAGAGACATGCCTATTTGCGCAGTAGTACAGATTCTGAGTATGTAACTGGGCTTGATGAAATCAGCATTTCTCTTGCTTCCCTGTGCGTAGGGAAGCTCAGTTTTAGTCACAGTAGGTCCCACAAGTGTTTCCTCAGTGTGTTCCCATTTCCTTAGAAACAGTGTATTTGCTGGGAGAAAAGTGCATTACTGTGCGCTTTCACCGTTCAGCAAATACATGTGTAGAAGCACAGCGCTAGCAGAAACGAACGTTTCTCGACGTTTTCTAACTCAGGGAACAAGTTGCACACTTCTGAGATGCATTTGGGCAACTTTGTCAGAAATGAGTTTTTTGCCTAAAGAGACATGCCTATTTGCGCAGTAGTACAGATTCTGAGTATGTAACTGGGCTTGATGAAATCAGCATTTCTCTTGCTTCCCTGTGCGTAGGGAAGCTCAGTTTTAGTCACTGTAGCTCCCACAAGTGTCTCCTCAGTGTGTTCCCATTTCCTTAGAAACAGTGTATTTGCTGGGAGAAAAGTGCATTACTGTGCATTTTCACCGTTCAGCAAATACAGGTGTAGAAGCACAGCGCTAGCAGAAACGAACGTTTCTCGACGTTTTCTAACTCAGGGAACAAGTTGCACACTTATGAGATGCATTTCGGCAACTTTGTCAGAAATGAGTTTTTTGCCTAAAGAGATATGCCTATTTGCGCAGTAGTACAGATTCTGAGTATGTAACTGGGCTTGATGAAATCAGCATTTCTCTTGCGTCCCTGTGCGTAGGGAAGCTCAGTTTTAGTCACTGTAGCTCCCACAAGTGTCTCCTCAGTGTGTTCCCATTTCCTTAGAAACAGTCTATTTGCTTGGAGAAAAGTGCATTACTCTGCGCTTTTTCCGTTCAGCAAATACATGTGTAGAAGCACAGCACTAGCAGAAAAGACCGTTTCTCGACGTTTTCTAACTCAGGGAACAAGTTGCACACTTCTGAGATGCATTTGGGCAACTTTGTCAGAAATGAGTTTTTTGCCTAAAGAGACATGCTTATTTGCGCAGTAGTACAGATTCTTAGTATGTAACTGGGCTTGATGAAATCAGCATTTCTCTTGCTTCCCTGTGCGTAGGGAAGCTCAGTTTTAGTCACTGTAGCTCCCACAAGTGTCTCCTCAGTGTGTTCCCATTTCCTTAGAAACAGTGTATTTGCTGGGAGAAAAGTGCATTACTCTGCGCTTTCACCGTTCAGCAAATACATGTGTAGAAGCACAGCGCTAGCGGAAACGAACGTTTCTCGACGTGTTCTAACTCAGGGAACACGTTGCACACTTCTGAGATGCATTTGGGCAACTTTGTCAGAAATGAGTTTTTTGCCTAAAGAGACATGCCTATTTGCGCAGTAGTACAGATTCTGAGTATGTAACTGGGCTTGATGAAATCAGCATTTCTCTTGCTTCCCTGTGCGTAGGGAAGCTCAGTTTTAGTCACTGTAACTCCCACAAGTGTCTCCTCAGTGTGTTCTCATTTCCTTAGAAACAGTGTATTTGCTGGGAGAAAAGTGCATTACTGTGCGCTTTCACCGTTCAGCAAATACATGTGTAGAAGCACAGCGCTAGCAGAAACGAACGTTTCTCGACATTTTCTAACTCAGGGAACAAGTTGCACACTTCTGAGATGCATTTGGGCAACTTTGTCAGAAATGAGTTTTTTGCCTAAAGAGACATGCCTATATGCGCAGTAGTACAGATTCTGAGTATGTAACTGGGCTTGATGAAATCAGCATTTCTCTTGCTTCCCTGTGCGTAGGGAAGCTCAGTTTTAGTCACAGTAGCTCCCACAAGTGTCTCCTCAGTGTGGTCCCATTTCCTTAGAAACAGTGTATTTGCTGGGAGAAAAGTGCATTACTGTGCGCTTTCACCGTTCAGCAAATACATGTGTAGAAGCACAGCGTAAGCAGAAAAGAACATTTCTCGACGTTTTCAAACTCAGGGAACAAGTTGCACACTTCTGAGATGCATTTGGGCAACTTTTTCAGCAATGAGTTTTTTGCCTAAAGAGACATGCCTATTTGCGCAGTAGTACAGATTCTGAGTATGTAACTGGGCTTGATGAAATCAGCATTTCTCTTGCTTCCCTGTGCATGGAGAAGCTCAGTTTTAGTCATAGTAGCTCCCACAAGTGTCTCCTAAGTGTGTTCCCATTTCCTTAGAAACAGTGTATTTGCTGGGAGAAAAGTGCATTACTGTGCGCTTTCACCGTTCAGCAAATACATGTGTAGAATCACAGCGCTAGCGGAAACGAACGTTTCTCGACGTGTTCTAACTCAGGGAACACGTGGCACACTTCTGAGATGCATTTGGGCAACTTTGTCAGAAATGAGTTTTTTGCCTAAAGAGACATGCCTATTTGCGCAGTAGTACAGATTCTGAGTATGTAACTGGGCTTGATGAAATCAGCATTTCTCTTGCTTCCCTGTGCGTAGGGAAGCTCAGTTTTAGTCACTGTAGCTCCCACAAGTGTCTCCTCAGTGTGTTCCCATTTCCTTAGGAACAGTGTATTTCTGGGAGAAAAGTGCATTACTCTGCGCTTTCACCGTTCAGCAAATACATGTGTAGAAGCACAGCGCTAGCAGAAACGAACGTTTCTCGACGTTTTCTAACTCAGGGAACAAGTTGCACACTTCTGAGATGCATTTGGGCAACTTTGTCAGAAATGAGTTTTTTGGCTAAAGAGACATGCCTATTTGTGCAGTAGTACAGATTCTTAGTATGTAACTGGGCTTGATGAAATCAGCATTTCTCTTGCTTCCCTGTGCGTAGGGAAGCTCAGTTTTAGTCACTGTAGCTCCCACAAGTGTCTCCTCAGTGTGTTCCCATTTCCTTAGAAACAGTGTATTTGCTGGGAGAAAAGTGCATTACTGTGCGCTTTCACCGTTCAGCAAATACATGTGTAGAAGCACAGCGTAAGCAGAAAAGAACATTTCTCGACGTTTTCAAACTCAGGGAACAAGTTGCACACTTCTGAGATGCATTTGGGCAACTTTTTCAGAAATGAGTTTTTTGCCTAAAGAGACATGCCTATTTGCGCAGTAGTACATATTCTGAGTATGTAACTGGGCTTGATGAAATCAGCATTTCTCTTGCTTCCCTGTGCGTAGGGAAGCTCAGTTTTAGTCACTGTAGCTCCCACAAGTGTCTCCTCAGTGTGTTCCCATTTCCTGAGAAACAGTGTATTTGCTGGGAGAAAAGTGCATTACTCTGCGCTCTCACCGTTCAGCAAATACATGTGTAGAAGCACAACGCTAGCAGAAAAGACCGTTTCTCGACGTTTTCTAACTCAGCGAACAAGTTGCACACTGCTGAGATGCATTTGGGCAACTTTGTCAGAAATGAGTTTTTTGCCTAAAGAGATATGCCTATTTGCGCAGTAGTACAGATTCTGAGTATGTAACTGGGCTTGATGAAATCAGCATTTCTCTTGCTTCCCTGTGCGTAGGGAAGCTCAGTTTTAGTCACTGTAGCTCCCACAAGTGTCTCCTCAGTGTGTTCCCATTTCCTTAGAAACAGTGTATTTGCTGGGAGAAAAGTGCATTACTGTGCGTTTTCACCGTTCAGCAATTACAGGTGTAGAAGCACAGCGCTAGCAGAAACGAACGTTTCTCGACGTGTTCTAACTCAGGGAACACGTTGCACACTTCTGAGATGCATTTGGGCAACTTTGTCAGAAATGAGTTTTTTGCCTAAAGACACATGCCTATTTGCGCAGTAGTACAGATTCTGAGTATGTAACTGGGCTTGATGAAATCAGCATTTCTCTTGCTTCCCTGTGCGTAGGGAAGCTCAGTTTTAGTCACTGTAGCTCCCACAAGTGTCTCCTCAGTGTGTTCCCATTTCCTTAGAAACAGTGTATTTGCTGGGAGAAAAGTGCATTACTCTGCGCTTTCACCGTTCAGCAAATACATGTGTAGAAGCACAGCGCTAGCAGAAAAGACCGTTTCTCGACGTTTTCTAACTCAGGGAACAAGTTGCACACTTCTGAGATGCATTTGGGCAACTTTGTCAGAAATGAGTTTTTTGGCTAAAGAGACATGCCTATTTGTGCAGTAGTACAGATTCTTAGTATGTAACTGGGCTTGATGAAATCAGCATTTCTCTTGCTTCCCTGTGCGTAGGGAAGCTCAGTTTTAGTCACTGTAGCTCCCACAAGTGTCTCCTCAGTGTGTTCCCATTTCCTTAGAAACAGTGTATTTGCTGGGAGAAAAGTGCATTACTGTGCGCTTTCACCGTTCAGCAAATACATGTGTAGAAGCACAGCGTAAGCAGAAAAGAACATTTCTCGACGTTTTCAAACTCAGGGAACAAGTTGCACACTTCTGAGATGCATTTGGGCAACTTTTTCAGAAATGAGTTTTTTGCCTAAAGAGACATGCCTATTTGCGCAGTAGTACATATTCTGAGTATGTAACTGGGCTTGATGAAATCAGCATTTCTCTTGCTTCCCTGTGCGTAGGGAAGCTCAGTTTTAGTCACTGTAGCTCCCACAAGTGTCTCCTCAGTGTGTTCCCATTTCCTTAGAAACAGTGTATTTGCTGGGAGAAAAGTGCATTACTCTGCGCTCTCACCGTTCAGCAAATACATGTGTAGAAGCACAGCGCTAGCAGAAAAGACCGTTTCTCGACGTTTTCTAACTCAGGGAACAAGTTGCACACTGCTGAGATGCATTTGGGCAACTTTGTCAGAAATGAGTTTTTTGCCTAAAGAGACATGCCTATTTGCGCAGTAGTACAGATTCTGAGTATGTAACTGGGCTTGATGAAATCAGCATTTCTCTTGCTTCCCTGTGCGTAGGGAAGCTCAGTTTTAGTCACTGTAGCTCCCACAAGTGTCTCCTCAGTGTGTTCCCATTTCCTTAGAAACAGTGTATTTGCTGGGAGAAAAGTGCATTACTGTGCGTTTTCACCGTTCAGCAAATACAGGTGTAGAAGCACAGCGCTAGCAGAAACGAACGTTTCTCGACGTGTTCTAACTCAGGGAACACGTTGCACACTTCTGAGATGCATTTGGGCAACTTTGTCAGAAATGAGTTTTTTGCCTAAAGAGACATGCCTATTTGCGCAGTAGTACAGATTCTGAGTATGTAACTGGGCTTGATGAAATCAGCATTTCTCTTGCTTCCCTGTGCGTAGGGAAGCTCAGTTTTAGTCACTGTAGCTCCCACAAGTGTCTCCTCAGTGTGTTCCCATTTCCTTAGAAACAGTGTATTTGCTGGGAGAAAAGTGCATTACTCTGCGCTTTCACCGTTCAGCAAATACATGTGTAGAAGCACAGCGCTAGCAGAAAAGACCGTTTCTCGACGTTTTCTAACTCAGGGAACAAGTTGCACACTTCTGAGATGCATTTGGGCAACTTTGTCAGAAATGACTTTTTTGCCTAAAGAGACATGCCTATTTGCGCAATAGTACAGATTCTTAGTATGTAACTGGGCTTGATGAAATCAGCATTTCTCTTGCTTCCCTGTGCGTAGGGAAGCTCAGTTTTAGTCACTGTAGCTCCCACAAGTGTCTCCTCAGTGTGTTGCCATTTCCTTAGAAACCGTGTATTTCTGGGAGAAAAGTGCATTACTCTGCGCTTTCACCGTTCAGCAAATACAGGTGTAGAAGCACAGCGCTAGCAGAAACGAACGTTTCTCGACGTTTTCTAACTAAGGGAACAAGTTGCACACTTCTGAGATGCATTTGGGCAACTTTGTCAGAAATGAGTTTTTTCCCTACAGAGATATGCCTATTTGCGCAGTAGTACAGATTCTGAGTATGTAACTGGGCTTGATGAAATCAGCATTTCTCTTGCTTCCCTGTGCGTAGGGAAGCTCAGTTTTAGTCACTGTAGCTCCCACAAGTGTCTCCTCAGTGTGTTCCCATTTCCTTAGAAACAGTGTATTTGCTGGGAGAAAAGTGCATTACTGTGCGCTTTCACCGTTGAGCAAATACATGTGTAGAAGCACAGCGCTAGCAGAAACGAACGTTTCTCGACATTTTCTAACTCAGGGAACAAGTTGCACACTTCTGAGATGCATTTGGGCAACTTTGTCAGAAATGAGTTTTTTGCCTAAAGAGACATGCCTATATGCGCAGTAGTACAGATTCTGAGTATGTAACTGGGCTTGATGAAATCAGCATTTCTCTTGCTTCCCTGTGCGTAGGGAAGCTCAGTTTTAGTCACAGTAGCTCCCACAAGTGTCTCCTCAGTGTGTTCCCATTTCCTTAGAAACAGTGTATTCGCTGGGAGAAAAGTGCATTACTGTGCGCTTTCACCGTTCAGCAAATACATGTGTAGAAGCACAGCGTAAGCAGAAAAGAACATTTCTCGACGTTTTCAAACTCAGGGAACAAGTTGCACACTTCTGAGATGCATTTGGGCAACTTTTTCAGAAATGAGTTTTTTGCCTAAAGAGACATGCCTATTTGCGCAGTAGTACAGATTCTGAGTATGTAACTGGGCTTGATTAATCAGCATTTCTCTTGCTTCCCTGTGCGTAGGGAAGCTCAGTTTTAGTCACAGTAGCTCCCACAAGTGTCTCCTCAGTGTGTTCCCAGTTCCTTAGAAACAGTGTATTTGCTGGGAGAAAAGTGCATTACTGTGCGCTTTCACCGTTCAGCAAATACATGTGTAGAAGCACAGCGCTAGCGGAAACGACCGTTTCTCGACGTTTTCTCACTCAGGGAACAAGTTGCACACTTCTGAGATGCATTTGGGCAACTTTGTCAGAAATGAGCTTTTTGCCTACTGAGACATGCCTATTTGCGCAGTAGTACAGATTCTGAGTATGTAACTGGGCTTGATGAAATCAGCATTTCTCTTGCTTCCCTGTGCGTAGGGAAGCTCAGTTTTAGTCACAGTAGGTCCCACAAGTGTCTCCTCAGTGTGTTCCCATTTCCTTAGAAACAGTGTATTTGCTGGGAGAAAAGTGCATTACTGTGCATTTTCACCGTTCAGCAAATACAGGTGTAGAAGCACAGCGCTAGCAGAAACGAACGTTTCTCGACGTTTTGTAACTCAGGGAACAAGTTGCACACTTCTGAGATGCATTTGGGCAACTTTGTCAGAAATGAGTTTTTTGCCTAAAGAGATATGCCTATTTGCGCAGTAGTACAGATTCTGAGTATGTAACTGGGCTTGATGAAATCAGCATTTCTCTTGCTTCCCTGTGCGTAGGAAGCTCAGTTTTAGTCACTGTAGCTCCCACAAGTGTCTCCTCAGTGTGTTCCCATTTCCTTAGAAACAGTGTATTTGCTGGGAGGAAAGTGCATTACTCTGCGCTTTCACCGTTCAGCAAATACATGTGTAGAAGCACAGCGCTAGCAGAAACGAACGTTTCTCGACGTTTTCTAACTCAGGGAACAAGTTGCACACTTCTGAGATGCATTTGGGCAACTTTGTCAGAAATGAGTTTTTTGCCTAAAGAGACATGCCTATTTGCGCAGTAGTACAGATTCTGAGTATGTAACTGGGCTTGATGAAATCAGCATTTCTCTTGCTTCCCTGTGCGTAGGGAAGCTCAGTTTTAGTCACTGTAGCTCCCACAAGTGTCTCCTCAGTGTGTTCCCATTTCCTTAGAAACAGTGTATTTGCTGGGAGAAAAGTGCATTACTGTGCGCTTTCACCGTTCAGCAAATACATGTGTAGAAGCACAGCGCTAGCAGAAACGAACGTTTCTCGACGTGTTCTAAATCAGGGAACACATTGCACACTTCTGAGATGCATTTGGGCAACTTTGTCAGAAATGAGTTTTTTGCCTAAAGAGACATGCCTATTTGCGCAGTAGTACAGATTCTGAGTATGTAACTGGGCTTGATGAAATCAGCATTTCTCTTGCTTCCCTGTGCGTAGGGAAGCTCAGTTTTAGTCACTGTAACTCCCACAAGTGTCTCCTCAGTGTGTTCCCATTTCCTTAGAAACAGTGTATTTGCTGGGAGAAAAGTGCATTACTGTGCGCTTTCACCGTTCAGCAAATACATGTGTAGAAGCACAGCGCTAGCAGAAACAAACGTTTCTCGACATTTTCTAACTCAGGGAACAAGTTGCACACTTCTGAGATGCATTTGGGCAACTTTGTCAGAAATGAGTTTTTTGCCTAAAGAGACATGCCTATTTGCCCAGTAGTACAGATTCTGAGTATGTAACTGAGTTTGATGAAATCAGCATTTCTCTTGCTTCCCTGTGCGTAGGGAAGCTCAGTTTTAGTCACAGTAGCTCCCACAAGTGTCTCCTCAGTGTGTTCCCATTTCCTTAGAAACAGTGTATTTGCTGGGAGAAAAGTGCATTACTGTGCGCTTTCACCGTTCAGCAAATACATGTGTAGAAGCACAGCGCTAGCAGAAAAGACCGTTTCTCGACGTTTTCTAACTCAGGGCACAAGTTGCACACTTCTGAGATGCATTTGGGCAACTTTGTCAGAAATGAGTTTTTTCCCTACAGAGACATGCCTATTTGCGCAGTAGTACAGATTCTGAGTATGTAACTGGGCTTGATGAAATCAGCATTTCTCTTGCTTCCCTGTGCGTAGGGAAGCTCAGTTTTAGTCACTGTAGCTCCCACAAGTGTCTCCTCAGTGTGTTCCCATTTCCTTAGAAACAGTGTATTCGCTGGGAGAAAAGTGCATTACTTTGCGCTTTCACCGTTCAGCAAATACATGTGTAGAAGCACAGCGCTAGCAGAAACGAACGTTTCTGGACGTTTTCTAACTCAGAGAACAAGTTGCACACTTCTGATGCATTTGGGCAACTTTGTCAGAAATGAGTTTTTTGCCTAAAGAGACATGCCTATTTGCGCAGTAGTACAGATTCTGAGTATGTAACTGGGCTTGATGAAATCAGCATTTCTCTTGCTTCCCTGTGCGTAGGGAAGCTCAGTTTTAGTCACTGTAGCTCCCACAAGTGTCTCCTCAGTGTGTTCCCAGTTCCTTAGAAACAGTGTATTTGCTGGGAGAAAAGTGCATTACTGTGCGCTTTCACCGTTCAGCAAACACATGTGTAGAAGCACAGCGCTGGCAGAAAAGACCGTTTCTCGACGTTTTCTAACTCAGAGAACAAGTTGCACACTTCTGAGATGCATTTGGGCAACTTTGTCAGAAACGAGTTTTTTTGCCTAAAGAGACATGCCTATTTGCGCAGTAGTACAGATTCTGAGTATGTAACTGGACTTGATGAAATCAGCATTTCTCTTGCTTCCCTGTGCGTAGGGAAGCTCAGTTTTAGTCACTGTAGCTCCCACAAGTGTCTCCTCAGTGTGTTCCCATTTCCTTAGAAACAGTGTATTTGCTGGGAGAAAAGTGCATTACTGTGCGCTTTCACCGTTCAGCAAATACATGTGTAGAAGCACAGCGCTAGCAGAAACGAACGTTTCTTGACGTTTTCTAACTCAGGGAACAAGTTGCACACTTCTGAGATGCATTTGGGCAACTTTGTCAGAAATGAGTTTTTTGCCTAAAGAGATATGCCTATTTGCGCAGTAGTACAGATTCTGAGTATGTAGCTGGGCTTGATGAAATCAGCATTTCTCTTGCTTCCCTGTGCGTAGGGAAGCTCAGTTTTAGTCACTGTAGCTCCCACAAGTGTCTCCTCAGTGTGTTCCCATTTCCTTAGAAACAGTGTATTTGCTGGGAGAAAAGTGCATTACTGTGCGCTTTCACCGTTCAGCATATACATGTGTAGAAGCACAGCGTAAGCCGAAACGAACGTTTCTCGACGTTTTCTAACTCAGGGAACAAGTTGCACACTTCTGAGATGCATTTGGGCAACTTTGTCAGAAATGAGTTTTTTGCCTAAAGAGACATGCCTATTTGCGCAGTAGTACAGATTCTGAGTATGTAACTGGGCTTGATGAAATCAGCATTTCTCTTGCTTCCCTGTGCGTAGGGAAGCTCAGTTTTAGTCACTGTAACTCCCACAAGTGTCTCCTCAGTGTGTTGCCATTTCCTTAGAAACAGTGTATTTCTGGGAGAAAAGTGCATTACTGTGCGCTTTCACCGTTCAGCAAATACATGTGTAGAAGCACAGCGCTAGCAGAAACGACCGTTTCTCGACGTTTTCTAACTCAGGGAACAAGTTGCACACTTCTGAGATGCATTTGGGCAACTTTGTCAGAAATGAGTTTTTTGCCTAAATAGACATGCCTATTTGCGCAGTAGTACAGATTCTGAGTATGTAACTGGGCTTGATGAAATCAGCATTTCTCTTGCTTCCCTGTGGTTAGAGAAGCTCAGTTTTAGTCATAGTAGCTCCCACAAGTGTCTCCTCAGTGTGTTCCCATTTCCTTAGAAACAGTGTATTTGCTGGGAGAAAAGTGCATTACTGTGCGCTTTCACCGTTCAGCAAATACATGTGTAGAAGCACAGCGCTAGCAGAAACAAACGTTTCTCGACATTTTCTAACTCAGGGAACAAGTTGCACACTTCTGAGATGCATTTGGGCAACTTTGTCAGAAATGAGTTTTTTGCCTAAAGAGACATGCCTATTTGCCCAGTAGTACAGATTCTGAGTATGTAACTGAGTTTGATGAAATCAGCATTTCTCTTGCTTCCCTGTGCGTAGGGAAGCTCAGTTTTAGTCACAGTAGCTCCCACAAGTGTCTCCTCAGTGTGTTCCCATTTCCTTAGAAACAGTGTATTTGCTGGGAGAAAAGTGCATTACTGTGCGCTTTCACCGTTCAGCAAATACATGTGTAGAAGCACAGCGCTAGCAGAAAAGACCGTTTCTCGACGTTTTCTAAATCAGGGAACAAGTTGCACACTTCTGAGATGCATTTGGGCAACTTTGTCAGAAATGAGTTTTTTCCCTACATAGATATGCCTATTTGCGCAGTAGTACAGATTCTGAGTATGTAACTGGGCTTGATGAAATCAGCATTTCTCTTGCTTCCCTGTGCGTAGGGAAGCTCAGTTTTAGTCACTGTAGCTCCCACAAGTGTCTCCTCAGTGTGTTCCCATTTCCTTAGAAACAGTGTATTCGCTGGGAGAAAAGTGCATTACTTTGCGCTTTCACCGTTCAGCAAATACATGTGTAGAAGCACAGCGCTAGCAGAAACGAACGTTTCTCGACGTTTTCTAACTCAGAGAACAAGTTGCACACTTCTGAGATGCATTTGGGCAACTTTGTCAGAAATGAGTTTTTTGCCTAAAGAGATATGCCTATTTGCGCAGTAGTACAGATTCTGAGTATGTAGCTGGGCTTGATGAAATCAGCATTTCTCTTGCTTCCCTGTGCGTAGGGAAGCTCAGTTTTAGTCACTGTAGCTCCCACAAGTGTCTCCTCAGTGTGTTCCCATTTTTTTAGAAACAGTGTATTTGCTGGGAGAAAAGTGCATTACTGTGCGCTTTCACCGTTCAGCAAATACATGTGTAGAAGCACAGCGGAAGCCGAAACGAACGTTTCTCGACGTTTTCTAACTCAGGGAACAAGTTGCACACTTCTGAGATGCATTTGGGCAACTTTGTCAGAAATGAGTTTTTTGCCTAAAGAGACATGCCTATTTGCGCAGTAGTACAGATTCTGAGTATGTAACTGGGCTTGATGAAATCAGCATTTCTCTTGCTTCCCTGTGCGTAGGGAAGCTCAGTTTTAGTCACAGTAGCTCCCACAAGTGTCTCCTCAGTGTGTTCCCATTTCCTTAGAAACAGTGTATTTGCTGGGAGAAAAGTGCATTACTGTGCATTTTCACCGTTCATCAAATACAGGTGTAGAAGCACAGCGCTAGCAGAAACGAACGTTTCTCGACGTTTTCTAACTCAGGGAACAAGTTGCACACTTCTGAGATGCATTTGGGCAACTTTGTCAGAAATGAGTTTTTTGCCTAAAGAGATATGCCTATTTGCGCAGTAGTACAGATTCTGAGTATGTAACTGGGCTTGATGAAATCAGCATTTCTCTTGCTTCCCTGTACGTAGGGAAGCTCAGTTTTAGTCACTGTAGCTCCCACAAGTGTCTCCTCAGTGTGTTCCCATTTCCTTAGAAACAGTGTATTTGCTGGGAGAAAAGTGCATTACTCTGTGCTTTCACCGTTCAGCAAATACATGTGTAGAAGCACAGCGCTAGCAGAAACGAACGTTTCTCGACGTTTTCTAACTCAGGGAACAAGTTGCACACTTCTGAGATGCATTTGGGCAACTTTATCAGAAATGAGTTTTTTGCCTAAAGAGACATGCCTATTTGCGCAGTAGTACAGATTCTGAGTATGTAACTGAGTTTGATGAAATCAGCATTTCTCTTGCTCTCCTGTGCGTAGGGAAGCTCAGTTTTAGTCACAGTAGCTCCCACAAGTGTCTCCTCATTGTGTTCCCATTTCCTTAGAAACAGTGTATTTGCTGGGAGAAAAGTGCATTACTGTGCGCTTTCACCATTCAGCAAATACATGTGTAGAAGCACAGCGCTAGCAGAAAAGACCGTTTCTCGACGTTTTCTAACTCAGGGAACAAGTTGCACACTTCTGAGATGCATTTGGGCAACTTTGTCAGAAATGAGTTTTTGGCCTACTGAGACATGCCTATTTGCGCAGTAGTACAGATTCTGAGTATGTAACTGGGCTTGATGAAATCAGCATTTCTCTTGCTTCCCTGTGCGTAGGGAAGCTCAGTTTTAGTCACTGTAGCTCCCACAAGTGTCTCCTCAGTGTGTTCCCATTTCCTTAGAAACAGTGTATTTGCTGGGAGAAAAGTGCATTACTGTGCGTTTTCACCGTTCAGCAAATACATGTGTAGAAGCACAGCGCTAGCAGAAACGAACGTTTCTCGACGTTTTCTAACTCAGGGAACAAGTTGCACACTTCTGAGATGCATTTGGGCAACTTTGTCAGAAATGAGTTTTTTGCCTAAAGAGACATGCCTATTTGCGCAGTAGTACAGATTCTGAGTATGTAACTGGGCTTGATGAAATCAGCATTTCTCTTGCTTCCCTGTGCGTAGGGAAGCTCAGTTTTAGTCACTGTAGCTCCCACAAGTGTCTCCTCAGTGTGTTCCCATTTCCTTAGAAACAGTGTATTTGCTGGGAGAAAAGTGCATTACTGTGCGCTTTCACCGTTCAGCAAATACATGTGTAGAAGCACAGCGCTAGCGGAAACGAAAGTTTCTCGACGTGTTCTAAATCAGGGAACACATTGCACACTTCTGAGATGCATTTGGGCAACTTTGTCAGAAATGAGTTTTTTCCCTACAGAGACATGCCTATTTGCGCAGTAGTACAGATTCTGAGTATGTAACTGGGCTTGATGAAATCAGCATTTCTCTTGCTTCCCTGTGCGTAGGGAAGCTCAGTTTTAGTCACTGTAACTCCCACAAGTGTCTCCTCAGTGTGTTCCCATTTCCTTAGAAACAGTGTATTTGCTGGGAGAAAAGTGCATTACTGTGCGCTTTCACCGTTCAGCAAATACATGTGTAGAAGCACAGCGCTAGCAGAAACAAACGTTTCTCGACATTTTCTAACTCAGGGAACAACTTGCACACTTCTGAGATGCATTTGGGCAACTTTGTCAGAAATGAGTTTTTTGCCTAAAGAGACATGCCTATTTGCCCACTAGTACCGATTCTGAGTATGTAACTGAGTTTGATGAAATCAGCATTTCTCTTGCTTCCCTGTGCGTAGGGAAGCTCAGTTTTAGTCACAGTAGCTCCCACAAGTGTCTCCTCAGTGTGTTCCCATTTCCTTAGAAACAGTGTATTTGCTGGGAGAAAAGTGCATTACTGTGCGCTTTCACCGTTCAGCAAATACATGTGTAGAAGCACAGCGCTAGCAGAAAAGACCGTTTCTCGACGTTTTCTAACTCAGGGAACAAGTTGCACACTTCTGAGATGCATTTGGGCAACTTTGTCAGAAATGAGTTTTTTCCCTACAGAGACATGCCTATTTGCGCAGTAGTACAGATTCTGAGTATGTAACTGGGCTTGATGAAATCAGCATTTCTCTTGCTTCCCTGTGCGTAGGGAAGCTCAGTTTTAGTCACTGTAGCTCCCACAAGTGTCTCCTCACTGTGTTCCCATTTCCTTAGAAACAGTGTATTCGCTGGGAGAAAAGTGCATTACTTTGCGCTTTCACCGTTCAGCAAATACATGTGTAGAAGCACAGCGCTAGCAGAAACGAACGTTCCTGGACGTTTTCTAACTCAGAGAACAAGTTGCACACTTCTGAGATGCATTTGGGCAACTTTGTCAGAAATGAGTTTTTTGCCTAAAGAGACATGCCTATTTGCGCAGTAGTACAGATTCTGAGTATGTAACTGGGCTTGATGAAATCAGCATTTCTCTTGCTTCCCTGTGCGTAGGGAAGCTCAGTTTTAGTCACTGTAGCTCCCACAAGTGTCTCCTCAGTGTGTTCCCAGTTCCTTAGAAACAGTGTATTTGCTGGGAGAAAAGTGCATTACTGTGCGCTTTCACCGTTCAGCAAACACATGTGTAGAAGCACAGCGCTAGCAGAAAAGACCGTTTCTCGACGTTTTCTAACTCAGAGAACAAGTTGCACACTTCTGAGATGCATTTGGGCAACTTTGTCAGAAACGAGTTTTTTTGCCTAAAGAGACATGCCTATTTGCGCAGTAGTACAGATTCTGAGTATGTAACTGGACTTGATGAAATCAGCATTTCTCTTGCTTCCCTGTGCGTAGGGAAGCTCAGTTTTAGTCACTGTAGCTCCCACAAGTGTCTCCTCAGTGTGTTCCCATTTCCTTAGAAACAGTGTATTTGCTGGGAGAAAAGTGCATTACTGTGCGCTTTCACCGTTCAGCAAATACATGTGTAGAAGCACAGCGCTAGCAGAAACGAACGTTTCTCGACGTTTTCTAACTCAGGGAACAAGTTGCACACTTCTGAGATGCATTTGGGCAACTTTGTCAGAAATGAGTTTTTTGCCTAAAGAGACATGCCTATTTGCGCAGTAGTACAGATTCTGAGTATGTAACTGGGCTTGATGAAATCAGCATTTCTCTTGCTTCCCTGTGGTTAGAGAAGCTCAGTTTTAGTCATAGTAGCTCCCACAAGTGTCTCCTCAGTGTGTTCCCATTTCCTTAGAAACAGTGTATTTGCTGGGAGAAAAGTGCATTACTGTGCGCTTTCACCGTTCAGCAAATACATGTGTAGAAGCACAGCGCTAGCAGAAACAAACGTTTCTCGACATTTTCTAACTCAGGGAACAAGTTGCACACTTCTGAGATGCATTTGGGCAACTTTGTCAGAAATGAGTTTTTTGCCTAAAGAGACATGCCTATTTGCCCAGTAGTACAGATTCTGAGTATGTAACTGAGTTTGATGAAATCAGCATTTCTCTTGCTTCCCTGTGCGTAGGGAAGCTCAATTTTAGTCACAGTAGCTCCCACAAGTGTCTCCTCAGTGTGTTCCCATTTCCTTAGAAACAGTGTATTTGCTGGGAGAAAAGTGCATTACTGTGCGCTTTCACCGTTCAGCAAATACATGTGTAGAAGCACAGCGCTAGCAGAAAAGACCGTTTCTCGACGTTTTCTAACTCAGGGCACAAGTTGCACACTTCTGAGATGCATTTGGGCAACTTTGTCAGAAATGAGTTTTTTCCCTACATAGATATGCCTATTTGCGCAGTAGTACAGATTCTGAGTATGTAGCTGGGCTTGATGAAATCAGCATTTCTCTTGCTTCCCTGTGCGTAGGGAAGCTCAGTTTTAGTCACTGTAGCTCCCACAAGTGTCTCCTCAGTGTGTTCCCATTTCCTTAGAAACAGTGTATTTGCTGGGAGAAAAGTGCATTACTGTGCGCTTTCACCGTTCAGCAAATACATGTGTAGAAGCACAGCGGAAGCCGAAACGAACGTTTCTCGACGTTTTCTAACTCAGGGAACAAGTTGCACACTTCTGAGATGCATTTGGGCAACTTTGTCAGAAATGAGTTTTTTGCCTAAAGAGACATGCCTATTTGTGCAGTAGTACAGATTCTGAGTATGTAACTGGGCTTGATGAAATCAGCATTTCTCTTGCTTCCCTGTACGTAGGGAAGCTCAGTTTTAGTCACTGTAGCTCCCACAAGTGTCTCCTCAGTGTGTTCCCATTTCCTTAGAAACAGTGTATTTGCTGGGAGAAAAGTGCATTACTCTGTCCTTTCACCGTTCAGCAAATACATGTGTAGAAGCACAGCGCTAGCAGAAACGAACGTTTCTCGACGTTTTCTAACTCAGGGAACAAGTTGCACACTTCTGAGATGCATTTGGGCAACTTTATCAGAAATGAGTTTTTTGCCTAAAGAGACATGCCTATTTGCGCAGTAGTACAGATTCTGAGTATGTAAATGAGTTTGATGAAATCAGCATTTCTCTTGCTCTCCTGTGCGTAGGGAAGCTCAGTTTTAGTCACAGTAGCTCCCACAAGTGTCTCCTCATTGTGTTCCCATTTCCTTAGAAACAGTGTATTTGCTGGGAGAAAAGTGCATTACTGTGCGCTTTCACCATTCAGCAAATACATGTGTAGAAGCACAGCGCTAGCAGAAAAGACCGTTTCTCGACGTTTTCTAACTCAGGGAACAAGTTGCACACTTCTGAGATGCATTTGGGCAACTTTGTCAGAAATGAGTTTTTTGCCTAAAGAGACATGCCTATTTGCGCAGTAGTACAGATTCTGAGTATGTAACTGGGCTTGATGAAATCAGCATTTCTCTTGCTTCCCTGTGGGTAGGGAAGCTCAGTTTTAGTCACTGTAGCTCCCACAAGTGTCTCCTCAGTGTGTTCCCATTTCCTTAGAAACAGTGTATTTGCTGGGAGAAAAGTGCATTACTGTGCATTTTCACCGTTCAGCAAATACAGGTGTAGAAGCACAGTGCTAGCAGAAACGAACGTTTCTCGACGTTTTCTAACTCAGGGAACAAGTTGCACACTTCTGAGATGCATTTCGGGAACTTTGTCAGAAATGAGTTTTTTGCCTAAAGAGATATGCCTATTTGCGCAGTAGTACAGATTCTGAGTATGTAACTGGGCTTGATGAAATCAGCATTTCTCTTGCTTCCCTGTACGTAGGGAAGCTCAGTTTTAGTCACTGTAGCTCCCACAAGTGTCTCCTCAGTGTGTTCCCATTTCCTTAGAAACAGTGTATTTGCTGGGAGAAAAGTGCATTACTGTGCGCTTTCACCGTTCAGCAAATACATGTGTAGAAGCACAGCGCTAGCAGAAACGAACGTTTCTCGACGTTTTCTAACTCAGGGAACAAGTTGCACACTTCTGAGATGCATTTGGGCAACTTTGTCAGAAATGAGTTTTTTGCCTAAAGAGACATGCCTAATTGCGCAGTAGTACAGATTCTGAGTATGTAACTGAGTTTGATGAAATCAGCATTTCTCTTGCTTCCCTGTGCGTAGGGAAGCTCAGTTTTAGTCACAGTAGCTCCCACAAGTGTCTCCTCAGTGTGTTCCCATTTCCTTAGAAACAGTGTATTTGCTGGGAGAAAAGTGCATTACTGTGCTCTTTCACCGTTCAGCAAATACATGTGTAGAAGCACAGCGCTAGCAGAAAAGACCGTTTCTCGACGTTTTCTAACTCAGGGAACAAGTTGCACACTTCTGAGATGCATTTGGGCAACTTTGTCAGAAATGAGTTTTTTGCCTACTGAGACATGCCTATTTGCGCAGTAGTACAGATTCTGAGTATGTAACTGGGCTTGATGAAATCAGCATTTCTCTTGCTTCCCTGTGCGTAGGGAAGCTCAGTTTTAGTCACTGTAGCTCCCACAAGTGTCTCCTCAGTGTGTTCCCATTTCCTTAGAAACAGTGTATTTGCTGGGAGAAAAGTGCATTACTGTGCGCTTTCACCGTTCAGCAAATACATGTGTAGAAGCACAGCGCTAGCAGAAACGAACGTTTCTCGACGTTTTCTAACTCAGGGAACAAGTTGCACACTTTTGAGATGCATTTGGGCAACTTTGTCAGAAACGAGTTTTTTGCCTAAAGAGACATGCCTATTTGCGCAGTAGTACAGATTCTGAGTATGTAACTGGACTTGATGAAATCAGCATTTCTCTTGCTTCCCTGTGCGTAGGGAAGCTCAGTTTTAGTCACTGTAGCTCCCACAAGTGTCTCCTCAGTGTGTTCCCATTTCCTTAGAAACAGTGTATTTGCTGGGAGAAAAGTGCATTACTGTGCGCTTTCACCGTTCAGCAAATACATGTGTAGAAGCACAGCGGAAGCCGAAACGAAAGTTTCTCGACGTTTTCTAACTCAGGGAACAAGTTGCACACTTCTGAGATGCATTTGGGCAACTTTGTCAGAAATGAGTTTTTTGCCTAAAGAGACATGCCTATTTGCGCAGTAGTACAGATTCTGAGTATGTAACTGGGCTTGATGAAATCAGCATTTCTCTTGCTTCCCTGTGCGTAGGGAAGCTCAATTTTAGTCACAGTAGCTCCCACAAGTGTCTCCTCAGTGTGTTCCCATTTCCTTAGAAACAGTGTATTTGCTGGGAGAAAAGTGTATTACTGTGCATTTTCACCGTTCAGCAAATACAGGTGTAGAAGCACAGAGCTAGCAGAAACGAACGTTTCTCGACGTTTTCTAACTCAGGGAACAAGTTGCACACTTCTGAGATGCATTTGGGCAACTTTGTCAGAAATGAGTTTTTTGCCTTAAGAGACATGCCTATTTGCGCAGTAGTACAGATTCTGAGTATGTAACTGAGTTTGATGAAATCAGCATTTCTCTTGCTCTCCTGTGCGTAGGGAAGCTCAGTTTTAGTCACAGTAGCTCCCACAAGTGTCTCCTCAGTGTGTTCCCATTTCCTTAGAAACAGTGTATTTGCTGGGAGAAAAGTGCATTACTGTGCGCTTTCACCGTTCAGCAAATACATGTGTAGAAGCACAGCGCTAGCAGAAAAGACCGTTTCTCGACGTTTTCTAACTCAGGGCACAAGTTGCACACTTCTGAGATGCATTTGGGCAACTTTGTCAGAAATGAGTTTTTTGCCTACTGAGACATGCCTATTTGCGCAGTAGTACAGATTCTGAGTATGTAACTGGGCTTGATGAAATCAGCATTTCTCTTGCTTCCCTGTGCGTAGGGAAGCTCAGTTTTAGTCACTGTAGCTCCCACAAGTGTCTCCTCAGTGTGTTCCCATTTCCTTAGAAACAGTGTATTTGCTGGGAGAAAAGTGCATTATTGTGCGCTTTCACCGTTCAGCAAATACATGTGTAGAAGCACAGCGCTAGTAGAAACGAACGTTTCTCGACGTTTTCTAACTCAGAGAACAAGTTGCACACTTCTCAGATGCATTTGGACAACTTTGTCAGAAATGAGTTTTTTGCCTTAAGAGACATGCCTATTTGCGCAGTAGTACAGATTCTGAGTATGTAACTGGGCTTGATGAAATCAGCATTTCAATTGCTTCCCTGTGCATAGGAAGCTCAGTTTTAGTCACTGTAGCTCCCACAAGTGTCTCCTCAGTGTGTTCCCATTTCCTTAGAAACAGTGTATTTGCTGGGAGAAAAGTGCATTACTGTGCGCTTTCACCGTTCAGCAAATACATGTGTAGAAGCACAGCGCTAGGAGAAACGAACGTTTCTCGACGTTTTCTAACTCAGGGAACAAGTTGCACACTTCTGAGATGCATTTGGGCAACTTTGTCAGAAACGAGTTTTTTGCCTAAAGAGACATGCCTATTTGCGCAGTAGTACAGATTCTGAGTATGTAACTGGACTTGATGAAATCAGCATTTCTCTTGCTTCTCTGTGCGTAGGGAAGCTCAGTTTTAGTCACTGTAGCTCCCACAAGTGTCTCCTCAGTGTGTTCCCATTTCCTTAGAAACAGTGTATTTGCTGTGAGAAAAGTGCATTACTGTGCGCTTTCACCGTTCAGCAAATACATGTGTAGAAGCACAGCGGAAGCCGAAACGAACGTTTCTCGACGTTTTGTAACTCAGGGAACAAGTTGCACACTTCTGAGATGCATTTGGACAACTTTGTCAGAAATGAATTTTTTGCCTAAAGAGACATGCCTATTTGTGCAGTAGTACAGATTCTGAGTATGTAACTGGGCTTGATGAAATCAGCATTTCTCTTGCTTCCCTGTGCGTAGGGAAGCACAGTTTTAGTCACCGTAGCTCCCACAAGTGTCTCCTCAGTGTGTTCCCATTTCCTTAGAAACAGTGTATTTGCTGGGAGAAAAGTGCATTACTGTGCGCTTTCACCGTTCAGCAAATACATGTGTAGAAGCACAGCGCTAGCAGAAAAGACCGTTTCTCGACGTTTTCTAACTCAGGGAACAAGTTGCACACTTCTGAGATGCATTTGGGCAACTTTGTCAGAAATGAGTTTTTTGCCTTAAGAGACATGCCTATTTGCGCAGTAGTACAGATTCTGAGTATGTAACTGGGCTTGATGAAATCAGCATTTCAATTGCTTCCCTGTGCGTAGGAAGCTCAGTTTTAGTCACTGTAGCTCCCACAAGTGTCTCCTCAGTGTGTTCCCATTTCCTTAGAAACAGTGTATTTGCTGGGAGAAAAGTGCATTACTGTGCGCTTTCACCGTTCAGCAAATACATGTGTAGAAGCACAGCGCTAGCAGAAACGAACGTTTCTCGACCTTTTCTAACTCAGGGAACAAGTTGCACACTTCTGAGATGCATTTCGGCAACTTTGTCAGAAATGAGTTTTTTGCCTAAAGAGATATGCCTATTTGCGCAGTAGTACAGATTCTGAGTATGTAACTGGGCTTGATGAAATCAGCATTTCTCTTGCTTCCCTGTGCGTAGGGAAGCTCAGTTTTAGTCACTGTAGCTCCCACAAGTGTCTCCTCAGTGTGTTCCCATTTCCTTAGAAACAGTGTATTTGCTGGGAGAAAAGTGCATTACTGTGCGCTTTCACCGTTCAGCAAATACATGTGTAGAAGCACAGCACTAGCAGAAACGAACGTTTCTCGACGTTTTCTAACTCAGGGAACAAGTTGCACACTTCTGAGATGCATTTGGGCAACTTTGTCAGAAACGAGTTTTTTGCCTAAAAACACATGCCTATTTGCGCAGTAGTACAGATTCTGAGTATGTAACTGGGCTTGATGAAATCAGCATTTCAATTGCTTCCCTGTGCGTAGGGAAGCTCAGTTTTTGTCACTGTAGCTCCCACAAGTGTCTCCTCAGTGTGTTCCCATTTCCTTAGAAACAGTGTATTTGCTGGGAGAAAAGTGCATTACTGTGCGCTTTCACCGTTCAGGAAATACATGTGTAGAAGCACAGCGCTAGCAGAAAAGACCGTTTCTCGACGTTTTCTAACTCAGGGAACAAGTTGCACACTTCTGAGAAGCATTTGGGCAACTTTGTCAGAAACGAGTTTTTTGCCTAAAGAGACATGCCTAGTTGCGCAGTAGTACAGATTCTGAGTATGTAACTGGACTTGATGAAATCAGCATTTCTCTTGCTTCCCTGTGCGTAGGGAAGCTCAGTTTTAGTCACTGTAGCTCCCACAAGTGTCTCCTCAGTGTGTTCCCATTTCCTTAGAAACAGTGTATTTGCTGGGAGAAAAGTGCATTACTGTGCATTTTCACCGTTCAGCAAATACAGGTGTAGAAGCACAGCGCTAGCAGAAACGAACGTTTCTCGACGTTTTCTAACTCAGGGAACAAGTTGCACACTTCTGAGATGTATTTGGGCAACTTTGTCAGAAATGAGTTTTTTGCGTAAAGAGATATGCCTATTTGCGCAGTAGTACAGATTCTGAGTATGTAGCTGTGCTTGATGAAATCAGCATTTCTCTTGCTTCCCTGTGCGTAGGGAAGCTCAGTTGTAGTCACTGTAGCTCCCACAAGTGTCTCCTCAGTGTGTTCCCAGTTCCTTAGAAACAGTGTATTTGCTGGGAGAAAAGTGCATTACTGTGCGCTTTCACCGTTCAGCAAATACATGTGTACAAGCACAGCGTAAGCAGAAACGAACATTTCTCGACGTTTTCAAACTCAGGGAACAAGTTGCACACTTCTGAGATGCATTTGGGCAACTTTGTCAGAAATGAGTTTTTTGCCTAAAGAGACATGCCTATTTGTGCAGTAGTACAGATTCTGAGTATGTAACTGGGCTTGATGAAATCAGCATTTCAATTGCTTCCCTGTGCGTAGGGAAGCTCAGTTTTTGTCACTGTAGCTCCCACAAGTGTCTCCTCAGTGTGTTCCCATTTCCTTAGAAACAGTGTATTTGCTGGGAGAAAAGTGCATTACTGTGCGCTTTCACCGTTCAGCAAATACATGTGTAGAAGCACAGCGCTAGCAGAAACGAACATTTCTCGACGTTTTCTAACTCAGGGAACAAGTTGCACACTTCTGAGATGCATTTGGGCAACTTTGTCAGAAATGAGTTTTTTTGCCTAAAGAGACATGCCTATTTGCGCAGTAGTACAGATTCTGAGTATGTAACTGGGCTTGATGAAATCAGCATTTCTCTTGCTTCCCTGTGCGTAGGGAAGCTCAGTTTTAGTCACAGTAGCTCCCACAAGTGTCTCCTCAGTGTGTTCCCATTTCCTTAGAAACAGTGTATTCGCTGGGAGAAAAGTGCATTACTGTGCGCTTTCACCGTTCAGCAAATACATGTGTAGAAGCACAGCGCTAGCAGAAACGAACGTTTCTCGACGTTTTCTAACTCAGGGAACAAGTTGCACACTTCTGAGATGCATTTGGGCAACTTTGTCAGAAATGAGTTTTTTCCCTACAGAGACATGCTTATTTGCGCAGTAGTACAGATTCTGAGTATGTAACTGGGCTTGATGAAATCAGCATTTCTCTTGCTTCCCTGTGCGTAGGGAAGCTCAGTTTTAGTCACTGTAGCTCCCACAAGTGTCTCCTCAGTGTGTTCCCATTTCCTTAGAAACAGTGTATTCGCTGGGAGTAAAGTGCATTACTATGCGCTTTCACCGTTCAGCAAATACATGTGTAGAAGCACAGCGCTAGCAGAAACGAACGTTTCTCGACGTTTTCTAACTCAGAGAACAAGTTGCACACTTCTGAGATACATTTGGGCAACTTTGTCAGAAATGAGTTTTTTCCCTACAGAGACATGCCTATTTGCGCAGTAGTACAGATTCTGAGTATGTAACTGGACTTGATGAAATCAGCATTTCTCTTGCTTCCCTGTGCGTAGGGAAGCTCAGTTTTAGTCACTGTAGCTCCCACAAGTGTCTCCTCAGTGTGTTCCCATTTCCTTAGAAACAGTGTATTTGCTGGGAGAAAAGTGCATTACTGTGCGCTTTCACCGTTCAGCAAATACATGTGTAGAAGCACAGCGCTAGCAGAAACGAACGTTTCTCGACGTTTTCTAACTCAGGGAACAAGTTGCACACTTCTGAGATGCATTTGGGCAACTTTGTCAGAAATGAGTTTTTTTGCCTAAAGAGACATGCCTATTTGCGCAGTAGTACAGATTCTGAGTATGTAACTGGGCTTGATGAAATCAGCATTTCTCTTGCTTCCCTGTGCGTAGGGAAGCTCAGTTTTAGTCACAGTAGCTCCCACAAGTGTCTCCTCAGTGTGTTCCCATTTCCTTAGAAACAGTGTATTTGCTGGGAGAAAAGTGCATTACTGTGCGCTTTCACCGTTCAGCAAATACATGTGTAGAAGCACAGCGCTAGCAGAAACGAACGTTTCTCGACGTTTTCTAACTCAGGGAACAAGTTGCACACTTCTGAGATGCATTTGGGCAACTTTGTCAGAAATGAGTTTTTTCCCTACAGAGACATGCTTATTTGCGCAGTAGTACAGATTCTGAGTATGTAACTGGGCTTGATGAAATCAGCATTTCTCTTGCTTCCCTGTGCGTAGGGAAGCTCAGTTTTAGTCACTGTAGCTCCCACAAGTGTCTCCTCAGTGTGTTCCCATTTCCTTAGAAACAGTGTATTCGCTGGGAGTAAAGTGCATTACTATGCGCTTTCACCGTTCAGCAAATACATGTGTAGAAGCACAGCGCTAGCAGAAACGAACGTTTCTCGACGTTTTCTAACTCAGAGAACAAGTTGCACACTTCTGAGATACATTTGGGCAACTTTGTCAGAAATGAGTTTTTTCCCTACAGAGACATGCCTATTTGCGCAGTAGTACAGATTCTGAGTATGTAACTGGACTTGATGAAATCAGCATTTCTCTTGCTTCCCTGTGCGTAGGGAAGCTCAGTTTTAGTCACTGTAGCTCCCACAAGTGTCTCCTCAGTGTGTTCCCATTTCCTTAGAAACAGTGTATTTGCTGGGAGAAAAGTGCATTACTGTGCGCTTTCACCGTTCAGCAAATACATGTGTAGAAGCACAGCGCTAGCAGAAACGAACGTTTCTCGACGTTTTCTAACTCAGGGAACAAGTTGCACACTTCTGAGATGCATTTGGGCAACTTTGTCAGAAATGAGTTTTTTGCCTAAAGAGATATGCCTATTTGCGCAGTAGTACAGATTCTGAGTATGTAACTGGGCTTGATGAAATCAGCATTTCTCTTGCTTCCCTGTACGTAGGGAAGCTCAGTTTTAGTCACTGTAGCTCCCACAAGTGTCTCCTCAGTGTGTTCCCATTTCCTTAGAAACAGTGTATTTGCTGGGAGAAAAGTGCATTACTCTGCGCTTTCACCGTTCAGCAAATACATGTGTAGAAGCACAGCGCTAGCAGAAACGAACGTTTCTCGACGTTTTCTAACTCAGGGAACAAGTTGCACACTTCTGAGATGCATTTGGGCAACTTTGTCAGAAATGATTTTTTTGCCTAAAGAGACATGCCTATTTGCGCAGTAGTACAGATTCTGAGTATGTAACTGAGTTTGATGAAATCAGCATTTCTCTTGCTTCCCTGTGCGTAGGGAAGCTCAGTTTTAGTCACAGTAGCTCCCACAAGTGTCTCCTCAGTGTGTTCCCATTTCCTTAGAAACAGTGTATTTGCTGGGAGAAAAGTGCATTACTGTGCGCTTTCACCGTTCAGCAAATACATGTGTAGAAGCACAGCGCTAGCGGAAACGACCGTTTCTCGACATTTTCTAACTCAGGGAACAAGTTGCACACTTCTGAGATGCATTTGGGCAACTTTGTCAGAAATGAGTTTTTTGCCTACTGAGACTTGCCTATTTGCGCAGTAGTACAGATTCTGAGTATGTAACTGGGCTTGATGAAATCAGCATTTTTCTTGCTTCCCTGTGCGTAGGGAAGCTCAGTTTTAGTCACTGTAGCTCCCACAAGTGTCTCCTCAGTGTGTTCCCATTTCCTTAGAAACAGTGTATTTGCTGGGAGAAAAGTGCATTACTGTGCGCTTTCACCGTTCAGCAAATACATGTGTAGACGCACAGCGCTAGCAGAAACGAACGTTTCTCGACGTTTTCTAACTCAGAGAACAAGTTGCACACTTCTCAGATGCATTTGGGCAACTTTGTCAGAAATGAGTTTTTTGCCTTAAGAGACATGCCTATTTGCGCAGTAGTACAGATTCTGAGTATGTAACTGGGCTTGATGAAATCAGCATTTCAATTGCTTCCCTGTGCGTAGGAAGCTCAGTTTTAGTCACTGTAGCTCCCACAAGTGTCTCCTCAGTGTGTTCCCATTTCCTTAGAAACAGTGTATTTGCTGGGAGAAAAGTGCATTACTGTGCGCTTTCACCGTTCAGCAAATACATGTGTAGAAGCACAGCGCTAGCAGAAACGAACGTTTCTCGACGTTTTCTAACTCAGGGAACAAGTTGCACACTTCTGAGATGCATTTGGGCAACTTTGTCAGAAACGAGTTTTTTGCCTAAAGAGACATACCTATTTGCGCAGTAGTACAGATTCTGAGTATGTAACTGGGCTTGATGAAATCAGCATTTCAATTGCTTCCCTGTGCGTAGGGAAGCTCAGTTTTTGTCACTGTAGCTCCCACAAGTGTCTCCTCAGTGTGTTCCCATTTCCTTAGAAACAGTGTATTCGCTGGGAGAAAAGTGCATTACTGTGCGCTTTCACCGTTCAGCAAATACATGTGTAGAAGCACAGCGCTAGCAGAAACGAACGTTTCTCGACGTTTTCTAACTCAGGGAACAAGTTGCACACTTCTGAGATGCATTTGGGCAACTTTGTCAGAAATGAGTTTTTTGCCTAAAGAGACATGCCTATTTGCGCAGTAGTACAGATTCTGAGTATGTAACTGAGTTTGATGAAATCAGCATTTCTCTTGCTCTCCTGTGCGTAGGGAAGCTCAGTTTTAGTCACAGTAGCTCCAAGAAGTGTCTCCTCAGTGTGTTCCCATTTCCTTAGAAACAGTGTATTTGCTGGGAGAAAAGTGCATTACTGTGCGCTTTCACCGTTCAGCAAATACATGTGTAGAAGCACAGCGCTAGCAGAAAAGACCGTTTCTCGACGTTTTCTAACTCAGGGAACAAGTTGCACACTTCTGAGAAGCATTTGGGCAACTTTGTCAGAAACGAGTTTTTTGCCTAAAGAGACATGCCTAGTTGCGCAGTAGTACAGATTCTGAGTATGTAACTGGACTTGATGAAATCAGCATTTCTCTTGCTTCCCTGTGCGTAGGGAAGCTCAGTTTTAGTCACTGTAGCTCCCACAAGTGTCTCCTCAGTGTGTTCCCATTTCCTTAGAAACAGTGTATTTGCTGGGGGAAAAGTGCATTACTGTGCATTTTCAACGTTCAGCAAATACAGGTGTAGAAGCACAGCGCTAGCAGAAACGAACGTTTCTCGACGTTTTCTAACTCAGGGAACAAGTTGCACACTTCTGAGATGCATTTGGGCAACTTTGTCAGAAATGAGTTTTTTGCATAAAGAGATATGCCTATTTGCCCAGTAGTACAGATTCTGAGTATGTACCTGTGCTTGATGAAATCAGCATTTCTCTTGCTTCCCTGTGCGTAGGGAAGCTCAGTTTTAGTCACTGTAGCTCCCACAAGTGTCTCCTCAGTGTGTTCCCAGTTCCTTAGAAACAGTGTATTTGCTGGGAGAAAAGTGCATTACTGTGCGCTTTCACCGTTCAGCAAATACATGTGTACAAGCACAGCGTAAGCAGAAACGAACAT